>NW_012114910.1:2283652-2330646 GCF_000951035.1 Colobus angolensis palliatus
GCCTCGGCCTCCCAAAGTGCTGGGATTACAGGCGTGAGCCACCAGAGTCTTTGTATTCTTAACTAGGTAAATTGGTACTAGCAATTTAGCCTTATCTAGGTGAGTGTGTGTGGCTCTAACCAAAGTGTTATCACAAGGATGCCTTAGTGGTAGTAAAATTATTAATTTAAATCAATTAATTTTAAAAGAACTATTTATAACAAGTTACCATCTAGATAGGTTAAAATCCATGGAGATTTGTAGTAAAGACTCATATGTAGAAAATTCTCCCCAGATGATATAGATTACTTGGAGGGAAATGAGCTAGGGATTCTGCTGTCAATAGGGGAAAAAAAGAAACAAAAAGAGGATCTCGTTCAGTAGAGAATGTCTCATTTGGGATACTCAGAACTTACCACATTAACAGTATTTCACAGTTTAGTGTTTGGATACCCTTCTTTCAAAAGATGATTAAGTGATAAAAACAGAATGGAAGGATGATTTATTAAGACAAAGTGTCAAATAAGCCTAATCCCACGCACCATTTACTTCCTCAGTCTCCATATAGCTCTATTGTTCCTAAGAACATTATGTATCTTCAAGAAGATTGAACGCTAATACAAATGTTTTTCATGAAATTAGATTATGTTAATAATCTTTACTAGATGTTGTCTTTTTTAAATTTTTGAGATAAGTTTATAATCATTTAAATAGCTAATGTATTTGTGAAATTAGAATGATAAATTTCTGGTCTTTATAAGATGAATACAATCTTCAAAAATATTAATGCTTTGTCTATTCAATTCCTTACTAGTTCTCAAAGCCCAGGCTTTGTTATTTCTCAAAAAGAAACCAAAATCCTGTGGTTCAGTACTGGATTTACACAGCCCAAATGACAGGATACTGAAGCAAGCAGGAGAGAGAAGCTGATCACTCATCCACTCCATCATCATGCTCCTAAAGCTCTCTCTGTTTTGCATTTCACATCGTGTATCAGTAAAAATGTGGCAATGACAAGGTAATAGAAGGATGATTAGCTTTAATGTACTCCCTTTCATGTTTGTAGTTAGAGCAAATATGAACTAATTTATACCCTCAGCTATTTTTCTTTTCTGTGTATATTGTAACAAATATGAAAATTGCTGGTGTAAGTGCAATCGATCAATTGAGATAAATGCAAGTCGAGTTCAATGACTCTTTAACAAATTTTCATAAGGCAACCTTTCTTGGTAAAAACTGTTAGTAATTTTTATGTCACCATAAAGACTGTAGATTCCTGGGAACTCCAGGTTCTGGTAGACAACATAGATTTTTTGATTAAACAAGTGACTCAAATAGCAACAAATCAAAATAGCAAACAATTGGGTGGTGCAGAACAAAGAAATCACAGAGCTTGCATTTGATTTTAAAGATGCATTTTATGTTATCAACAGAACAGTTAATCAATGTTTTTGAGGATTTGGACAATCATAAGATTGTGCAGCCAGTAAGTTCTGAATAACTCTAAATGAAATAAATCTACAAATTATTCACTATTCTATTTGGAGTTTTATTTCTGTATACCCTTTAAATAGTATGAAATGCAATCAGAATGACTAATAGAAACTTCAAAAAGTTTAATAATATATTTAATATATTAACAATAAAGATCTCAAGTTCATTTTGAAGGTATGTGCAAACATAAATTGGCTCAAGGTTTCCACTAATAGAAATTATATATATGTATTTTTGCCAAAAAAAACTAATTTAAGGCCAATATATTGATATAGGGCTTTGTTAGAACTCCATATTTTGTTAAAGTAATAAACATTAAACAACATTTTGTGAGGTCTCTAATATTAACCTTGAATGATAGAATGATGAGGGCAAGAATAAACTATTAGTAACACGAAGTTTCATTTAGAAAAATCTCATATTTTTAGATACTATTTCACTTTGTGATATGATGTGTTGAAATAAAAAAAAGATGGAAAGTTCATTGTCTTTCCAAGAATAACAGACATTTATATTTTGGAAAGATGAGTTGTCTTTCAAACTTCACCAAGGAATTTTTATAAAGAGTTATGTCAGAACATGGCATGAAATTGAAGTTCAATAGAAAACCATTCTATTGAAACTAATTTCACAATACAAAATTCTAGGAAATGGTAATATATATCTTGTTTTGGTTTAGGGAGAAAATAAGGGGAAATTTGGAAATAAATATGTTTTATAAAAGTTTTCCTGACTTTTTTCTGATTTAATAATGTATCCTAATTTTATTATCATTAAAAAAATATATTTTTATATTTATGAATAATTGAAAACCAAAGCCTTAGGAATAATCCAAACACATGTACGATCTAGAAACATATAAAACTCAAAAGCACCTAGAGATACCTCAACACATAATAGTCCTTGCTTAATTTCTCATACCTTGCTCAAATAGCTAAAACTGAACATAGAATTTTCAGCTCCAACATCTGAAGATTTTGGAAGTCAACACTCACAAACCTACAAAACAAAGTTGGTCAAACTTATAATCGATGACTTTTCTTGGACCTGTCAAAGGTGTGATGTTACAGGAAAAATACCACCCCAATATCTGGAAAGACATGTACATCCAGAAAGACACAGCTGAGATTTGTTTACGTGGAGCAGAAGCCACTGAAGGCACAAACTGGTAGAAACATTTCCATGGTAATTTTGACAAATTGCTAGAGGCTGACTGTGGAGTAGAGTGAGTGAGAAGCTCCTGGTGGCTGCAGTCTTGGAGGGATACACTTTTATAGAATTTATCCCAAGAAACTTCACTAGGTTCTCACAGTGAAGATCTGAGGAAGATAATCACAAGGCTCTGGCAAGACAAGGAAAGAAGAGTCATGTGACACACACTCCAAGTCTTCCTTATAACAAAGGCCAAATCTCCAAGGATTAAATATTTTCCTGGAGCCTTATCTCACTTAGCAAAAGGAAATTCGTCTTGCTTTATCCCTGTCTTGCCTTCCTGTCTCACCTATAGTGAAGAAAAAGAAACAATATAGTCAATAGGACTCAGAACTTCAAGGAGATAGGCTGGGAATCCTGCATACAAGAAAGGGATAGCATGGCGGGAAGAGAATGCTATGACATTGAATGCTTGCAAAGGTCATAGACCCAAGATACAGCCCCAATAAAACCCTGAGATTTTATTGTAAGATTATAAAATATCCTCCTTTCCCCACCTCTGACCACATGCCACCTTAGACTGGGTAATTTATAAAGAACAGAAAAGTATCTCTTAAACAGTTCTGAAAGCTGAAATGTCCAAGATCAAGGTGCCAGCAGATTCTGTCTCTGCTCAGAGCTCACTCCCTGCTTCCAAGATAGCACCATTTTGCTGTGTCCTCAAATGGCAGATGAGACAGAAGGGCAAGAAAGAGATGAACTCTTTTCGTGATGCCCTTTTTTAAAGACACCAATTCCATATATGAGAGCAGAGCCCTCATGGGTTAATCACCTCTCAAGGGCATCACCTCAATACTATTACTTTGCATATTAAACTCCAACATATAAGTTTTGGAGGGACACATACATTCAAACCATAATGATAATAATAGTAGCAAAATGTTGCATATGAATAAGTGAAATAGAAAGCATTAATGTCACAATGAATAAGAGGGAAGAACTGGGAATACTGAGTGCAGGATAACTTTTAAATATATTTTGTTTTTATCCCATATTTCTGGCACAGAGCTCCTAAAATCTTGGAATTTTCTGAATGATAGAGGTTATCTTTTGTTATTCATAACAAGCCCCTTAATATTGTTGATGTCAATTTTTCCTTACTTGATCTCTAGATTCAATGCAATCTCAATCACAATCCCAGCATACTATTTAGAGATTCTGAAGTTTACGTGGAAAACAAAAGACCCATTGTAGCCAACACAATACTAAAGAATTGAAAAGATGGAAGAGTCACACTACTATATTTCAAAACTTACTATGAAGCTACAGTAATCAAAACAGCATGGCATTGGCAAAAGAATAAATAAATGAAACAGAGTAAAAATCTCATCAGTAGATCTATATAAACATAGTCAACTTATTTTTCTCAAGGACACAAAGGAAACTCAATTGAGAAAGGCCAAACTTTTCAAGAAATGATGCTAGAACAATAGAATGTCCAAATTAAAAAAAAAAAAAAATGAACCTAGAAAACACAGGCCTTACACCTTACCCAGAAAACTAACTAAAAATGGATCATAAACCTAATGTGTAGGTATAACATTTGTAGAAGAAAAAATAGGAGAAAATTTATAAGATCATGGGTTTAGTGATGAGTTTTTAGATGTAACATCTAAAGCATAATAAATACAAAACTTATAAGTCCATCTTAAAATTAAAATTTTTAAATTTTTAAATTTTCTGCTGTGTGAATGACACTGTTATAAAAAGACAAGCCACAGACTGGGAAAAATACTTGTGAAATATATAACTGATACAGATCTTCTATCCAAAATATACAAACTCTTAAACTTAAAATTAAGAAAACCACCCAATTTAAAAATAAGCAAAATATCTGAAGATACCTTGCTAAAGAAAAAGTACATACAGCAAGTAAACATGTAAAAAGATGTTCAACATATTTTGTTATTAGAGAAATGAGATATTACTACATGACTATTAGAATGAGAAAAATCTTTTAAAAAATGACTGTCAATTGCTGCTGAGGATGCAGAACCACAGAAGACGGTCTCATTCATTGCTAGCAGGAATGCAAATGATGTAGCCACTTTGGAAGACAGTTCGACAGTTTCTTATAAATCTAAATATTGTCTTACCATACAATCCTGGAGTCATGCCCCTGGTATTTACCCACCTGCTTTCAAAATTTATGCCCACAGAAGAACCAGTATGCAAGTGTTTAGAGATACTTTATGATAATTATTAAAAAGTAAAAGCAATCAAGTTGCCCTTTAATATGTGAATGGGTCAATAATCTATGGTACATTCATGCAATGGAATATTATTCATTGATAAAAAGGGATATGCAATCAAATCACTCAAAGACCTGGATGAATTTTAAATGCATATTGCTAATAATAATGTATGGAGACATTCATATGCTCTTCTAGCAAAAGCAAAACTATAAAGGTGGTAAAGAGATCAGCTGCTGGCATAGATTAGAAGGTGAGAGGAGAATATGAGAAGCACAGGATAATATTTAAAGTTCTAAAACTATTCTGTACAATAATGTAACACTGAGTATATGACACTAAACTCCCCAAACCCATAGAACTATAGAGTACAAAGAGTGAATACAAGTTTTATATATATATATATATATATAAATTTTTATATATATAAATATTTGTGAGATCAGGGATCCCAAAATGGAAGGCAGCACGTGATGAAAAAATCTTATTGTTTTGCAAGTATATGAAACAGTCTTACTTAAGGTGTTGGGGAAATAAAGTACTAACAACTTTGGAATTGAATGTAATATGTAAGGGTAAAGACAAAAGAAATTATATATAAGTGTGGTATTATAGTCAGTAAAGTTGTTCCCCACATGAGTATGTGTTAACAATTCTGAAATCATTATGCACATATAATAAAACTGAAAAATTACCTAAATGATGGCAGATGGTGAGAGTTTTCTTACCACTGGAGCAGAAAGTAACAAATAAGAGGATAATGCTAGAATTATCTATGTAATAATAAATTAGAGTTGGTGACTCAGCTTAGCTTAGCAGTGATTCAAATGCAGTTTAGCAGGTCAGTTTAGCAGTGATATATCGTTTAGTGGTGATACATATAGTTAAAATTACAAATATGTATAGGCATGCATATATGTATGGGCTAATGTAATCACCTATCTTTGCTCTGTCAGCTAAGAAATCCTAGAAACAATAATCCAGTAGCAATGAGCACACTAAGAACCCAAATCTTGGTTACTAATGCCATATTGAAATAAAAGGAATGTGGCTCCTTGAAGAAATGGCTTATTTTAGGACTAGGTTAGAAAATATAGTAGATGGAGCATCTTATAGTGCTAGAAAATAAAGAAAATGCTAAAAACAAAACAAAACACAAAAACCCATAATGAAGGAGTTGCATTAAAGGGACATTGTAGTATACTGAAAGAGCTCCCAATGGCCAAATTTGAGCAACACAATAAATAAAGAAGTAATAACTGTAACCTAATACATAAAATAAGTATCCGTGAGTCTTTACTGACATAAATAAACGATTGAAAACAAATAAATGGAAGAGAATAGAAATATCTTTGATCAAAATAAAGATATTTATCCAAATACTTTGTGAAGATACTTCATCCTGAAAGAAACAAGCATAACTTTCCACTCCTAAGCAGAAACTGTATATAATGACTTCCCTCCAAAAAGAAGAGTATGGAAAGAGAATAGAAAAGTGTAACATGGCAAGCATTACCTCAACCAAAGTGATCAAGGTCAACATTAACTGTGATAAGTCATGTTGATACTATGTATTCTGATTTGATGATATGATTTGGCATCATCTAATGATGATAATATGATTTGATGATAATGCCATTTTACATGTGTGATCATCCTCCTTAAAACCTGTTAAGTACCATCTAATTGTGATAAAAGACATCAATCAAATCTTATTTGAGTGGCAGTCTACAAAATACCTAACCATTACCTATTAAAACTGTCGAGGTCTTCAAAAATAAGAAAAGTCAAAGAAACTTTCACAATTCAGAGGATGCTATGGATACTAAGTGCAATGTGGTATCCGGAGTGGACTCGTCTAACAAAAAAAGGCCTCAGAAAACCACTAAGGAAATATTAACAATGGATTTTAATTCATAATAAAGCATTAATATTTTCTCATTTATTATGATAAACTATATAAATGTAAGTTAGAAGACACTGAGTTTGTGTAATAAAGGAGCTGTCTGTACTATTTTTGCAACTCTTCTATAAATCTAAAACTTTTATAAATTAAAAGTTTATTTGAAAAAGAGTGTAGCATTGTATCGCCCGGCCCTGAGTTTTAACCAATATTAAAGAATAATAACAACAACAAAAACAAAAGCACCACAGTGACAGTGGCAGAAAACCAACTTTATGATCCAGATTGAGTTTGTCTTGAAGAAACAATAATTTTCTTTCATAGGTACAAACATTGCTAATACAACATGCACCTCATTTTCATTTAGTGTTTGGGCCTATTTAGTTTGGGGACAAAAATGTTGACATAAATAAATGTGATCCTAAGATATACAGAAGAGTAAACTACGGAACTTGGCATTTCTTTAAAAAAGTACAAATGGCCAACAGATATATGAAAAGATTTTCAATGTTACTAATCATCAGGGAAATGCTAATCAAAACAGCAATGAAATATCACTTCACATTGGTTAGGATGGCTAGCACACACACACACGAAAACATAAAGACAACAAGTGTCAGTGAGGATGGGAAGAAATTCGAACCCATATACACCATTGACGGGAATGCAAAATGGTGCGGGTGCTTTGGAAAACAGTATGGATGTTCCTTAATGAATTAAAAATAAAACTACCATATGATTCAGTAGTCCCACTTCTTGGTATTTATCTAATAGAATTGAAATCAAGATCTCAAAGAGATATTAGCACTCTCATGTTCACTGCAATAGTATTTGCAATGGCCAATATGGGGAAACAAGTAAGTGTCCATTGATGGATAAATAAAGTGTGGCATATACATAAAATGGAATATTCTTCGGCATTAAAAAAAGAAGGAAATCCTGTAGTATGTGACAACATGTACTAACTTTGAGAACATTGTGCTAAGTGAAACAAGCCAGTCACAGAAGAACTAATACTACATGATTCCATTTATGAGAGTTATCTAAAAGAGCCAAGCTTATAGAAATAGAGAATTGTGGTTGTCAAGAGCTGGGGGCAGCAGAAAATGAAGAGTTCCTAATCTATGTGTAGAAAGCTTCAGTTATGCAACATGCAGTTCTAAAGCTCTGTTGTATTGCCTTGTGCCTGTAGATAATAATTTTGTATTGCACACTTAAAAATCTTTTAAAAGTAAAGTTGGGTATTCTTATTATGCTAAAATAATGTTTAAAAATGTATAAAATATGCTCTGTGGCATTGTATACTCAATTCACCAGATGGATACATATTTTTTCTTAGAAATATGTATTTAAACATGTTAAATAGGAATTTCAGCACCTAAATGAATTTTACAGATATTTGAAATGACAAAGCATTACTTAATGTAAATTTCAGCTACATTTTATTCCTAAGTATGTCAGTCTTTGTCATGGTTTACAAAGTATTTTTGGTTCCCCATTTAATCTAACAGTAGGATTGTGTTTTTCTACTTCAAGATGTTAACATGACCATATGATTTTCAATCATCAGTGTAACCTGGTTGGAAATAATGTGTTTGACTTATAAGTGGAATGCTACAGTTCCCATATTTAATGTTTCTGCCTTTGCAATCACGAGAGCATAGCCAGACATTGAATTTACTTTACGGTGGGTCTCTCAATGAGGGTGTTGTAGAACTAAGTCCATCAACTACCCTGTGTAGTTAATGTACTATGAACAAGAAGTAAACCTGTGTCATTTTAACCTACTGACATTTTTAGGGCTGTTTGTTATGACAGCATAATGTAACCTATTCTGACTAATACATTTGTTATTACATTCATGTCTTTTTCTATAAAAGAGGAAACACATAGCTTATATTTTCCAAAGCCATATGAGAATGAATAAAATATCAAATATTGAATGCATGTAATTTAATGTGGAATGATATGATATGCTCTTTTCCTTCAAAAAAATCATTTCACCAGATTAGAGGGCATGTTAACAGTCATCTGTCAACAAGTTGTCACTTCGCTCATGTTAAAAGAAAGTTACTTTTTAAAATCCTTTGATGTAAAATGTTTCATTATTAATTTTACCCAGAATCCTATCTGCCGTGCTGTTATGACACCAATCAAAAATTAAAAAATTATACTGATCAAAAATAGGATATGATAACTTGACAGCTGAAGACATTTACCTTTTAAGACTGATAAAAGTTCAAAAAGTTGAAAAGTACATTTGAAAAAAGGCACACTCTCTGCAATAAATATCACATTTCTGAAAGAGAATTCACATTGCTGTTTGCATACTAGATATACCAATAGAAATCACATTTGAATGAAATAAGACCATATGAATTGCAAGTGTCTGTTTCCAGTCCCTTTACTGTCAGGTGAATCTGTATGACAAGCTCTGCCAATAAAATGTGAGTAAAATTGATATATATTATTTTGATGTATGAGGAGCTATAAAGCTTATGCTCGATTTCTTATAATCCTTTCCCAGCTCTGCAATCAAATAAGTCACATAGTTTAGGTAGGGCAGGTGAAATATGGCAGCATCTTTGTCAGTGCTGCACTATTTCTTGTAGTTCCTTTATATTCTGCTAATACCTTAGTGAATTACCTCTTTATGAAACATTCCTTGAATTACACTAATTTAAATATGCAATCTGTTACTTGCTGGGCCCCTGACTGATAGAATTAGGCCAGGTCCAAGAGTTTTATGTAGAAAACAACCCCTCCTATTCACCAATCTATGATAAATATATAACTTTAAGAAGAAATACACCTGATACATTAAGCCACTGAAATATGGGGATTATTTGTTAAGACTCTGTAAACCTAACCCATCCTGACAAATACACATATCAAACTAGATAATGAATGATTCATATGCACCTGCTCTTCTAAGAAATTCTCCCAGGAAAAACTGATAAGGCAGTGGACATTGAAGAAAGAAAAACCTAAAGGGGATAGAACTTTAGGATGCTGGATACTAAATAGGTCTGCTAAAAAAGAAAAAATTAATTTTAGGATGCATTTTCCTGATTTTTTGGAGGGAGTTCTAGAATATAAGTGACATCTCAGAGTTTGTCTGCAAATGAGATGAGAGGTTTGAGTTTCATAAACAGCATTCCTTGACAATTATAAGGTTTTTAAAATACCTCTGTGTATGGGCAAAGGCTCTATCTTAGGTTGTTTTCTGTTATATTTGCAAAATATACAGAAACATAAATTTATTTAGTTCATGGTTCTATAGGCTGCCAGCATCTGGCGAGTGTCATTCCATAGCCAAAAGCATCACATGGTGAGAGCACAAGCACAAAAGAGAAAATCAAGACAAATGCATACTTTTTTTTATCAGATATTCACTTCCATAATAAGTAACTGACTCATGCAATAATGGCATTAATTCAATTATGAAGATGAACCCCTCAGAACATAATCATCTCTTAAACATGCTGCCTCTCAACTGTTACATTGAGGATTACACATGAGCTTTCAGGGGATGCATTCAAACCATAGCACGTTCAAAGGATACTTTCCAAAAAATGTGCTCAAAAACAAGTAAGGGTAAAAGGAGCCTAATGGAGTTTGTTATATAACAGCACAAGCAGTGTCTGCCAGACAAACTTTCAAAACAGAGCACTTTATCATTCAATATTAGTTGTTATAGTCTATCACATATAATTAGAAGGAGGAAGATCAATATTTATATTTATAAATATCACAAAAATTAAAATATATGGCCTCCATATAACTAAAAATTGAGTACATATAATTTTCAAAGTTTTCCATTTTAAATTATATAAACTGGGAAAAATTCATTATTAATTCACTTCTTATATTTTAAGTTACTTTCTAAAAAAAATGAAGGAAGAATGGTATCTGGTACTTTACAGCCAAGAAATGTTATTAATTCTTTAAAGAACTGTTCACTGTGGGACTACTATATGCCATGGGGAATACAACAATAAATATAACAAATTCTAGTTCTTTCAACGCTTACATTCTAATCATAGAGACAAAAATATAAACAAATAAAGCTATAATATATCACTATGTGGTAAATAGTGTTATTCAGAAAATATTAGCAGTAAAAGAGGATAGCCAGTAAAAAGGAGTGGTTCTTTTAGATAGTGAGGTCATAGTAAGTTGCTAAAACCAAATAACTTTACCTCAGGAACCTTAGTGAATTGAGGAAATGCATCTTGAAAATATGTAAGAGAAAAGTATTCCAGGTAGAAGATATACAAAATAAATCAAAATAAATGTTCCCAGAGCCTCAAGCTGTTTTATTATGCTAGAAGACAATGAAGGCCAGTGTTCTGGTTATGGTTAATGGAGGGAGAAAAGAAATATTGGAAAATACAATTGAAGAGATAACTAAGGCCAGATGATATAGAGTTCTGTAGGTCAAGGTATGATGTGTGTGTGTGTGTGTGTGTGTGTGTGTGTGTGTGTGTGTTATTGTTTTTACTTTTAGTTTTGATGCAGTGAAGCCATTAAAAGATCATGAACACATGTGTGCCATTAATTCTAGATGTGAACAAGGAACAAGGACTGAACTTAATCTCTCACTATAAACAACTAGAAAACTATATATAAAACCAATGTTTTTGCACGTTGGAAAATAGGTAGCACAGGATGTGATCCCTGAAAGAAAGGAAAAATGAGTCCTACATTTGCCCTCGACTTCTAGACTGGATGCTATATCTAGGCTGTAGTCACAGAGAGAGGAAACACAAACAGAACCACACAGTCTCATTGAGTTCAGTACATGGAGACCAGAATTCAGTGAGGATTAGCTGGCTAAAAGTAGCAGGAAAAAATTCTAGAAAGAAATAAGTATGCAGTAACAAGAAATCTACAGGAGGGTTTCTTTAAGTCTCTACTTAATACTTGCTTATATATGCATAATATAAAACTCCACAAATCTTAGACAAAAATATCATAAAGTTGTAAGATAAAAATTTGGCAAGTTTCACACCAGGCAAGGAGCTGTTTAAAGTCTAACCAGCCAGAAGGTATTGATTGTCCTTGGTGATCAGCCAGGACATCTGGTAGAAGCTTTAGCAGAATCCTATTTTTTAATTATGGCTTAATTATCCCAGGAGTAAATACTACCCCAGATACACACTACAAAAACTTAAAACAGGCCTCAAAGTCATAAAATCAATTCCAAATAATTTAATTGCCAAGTTAACTGCCAAATGGTAGCGTAAGATTAATAAGGCCCAATCTCTAATCAAAATATTTCATACATGCCAAGAAGCAAGAAAAAAGTGATGTATGACCAAGAAAAAAATTTAATAAAGATAAACAAAGAAATAATGGAAATAATAAGAGAAAATGATATTAAGATAGCTATTATAACTATGAACAAGCATTTAATTAAAAATATAAAGAAATGAGAAAAATTGATAATATAAAAACTGTTACTTCCATAAAAGAATACTATCTAAAATTAAGACACTATCAGATGGGATAAATAGCAGATTAGACATGGTAGCATAAAAATAACGATGAACTTCAAAGCATAGCAATAGAATCAAATGAAAAGAAGGAGAAAACAAAAGATTAGAAACAATAAAAAGAGTTTTTGTGATGTGCAAGTTATATTCAATAGCCTAATATATATATAAATGGTCTCCTAGAGGGAGCAGGGAGACTGAGGAGACATAAAAATATCTGAAAAAGTTGTGGCTAAAAATGTTTCAAATTTGATAAAAATTATAAGGCCATGGATCTACAAAGCTCAGTGAACTCAAACAGAATAAACATATACAAGCATGTCTGGCCATTACATGTGAATTAAATTGCTGGAAAAAATCAATGAAGAGAAATATATCAAAAGCCACCAGAAAGACGAAAATGCACATTCTGTACAAAGAAATGACTATAAGAATAAATGCAACTGTTAATACTCCAGAGTCAGGTCTGCAGACCTTAGTTCACTGTGTATCCTGAAGCAGCCTTGCAACTCAGTTCCATCAACTCTCAGCCATGGTGCAGGGCCTGTCCTGCCCACAAAGGACACACAAAATGACCTGGTGAGAGCCCTGTCATGGACAAGGTGTGAGTTATTCACGTATGCACTAGGTAACAGGCCCACCATCTGAAGACCCAACTGTAGACTGAAAAATAGATCTGTGTGCTAGCACCACCTTTACTGGCTAAGATCCTGAAGGAAGTCCCATCTGCCCAGGAACCAAGCAAGATCCATGCTGCCTGAGTCCCTGGTAACAGACCCACCAACCTTGAACCCCACTGCAGACTCAGTGACAGCCATGTAACCTGCCTTTAACTCTTCTTGTCAGAGATCCCAGAGGCAATCCCATTAGCCTTCGACCTGACAGGAAAAAAAATCCTTCACCTTCCAAAACCAGTCTTTAAGGATTAAAATATGTTTGCTCCTTCAAAAGTACAGACACAGATGTAAGGCCAAGCATCATGAAGAATCTGACAAACATGATACCACCAGAGCAAGCTATTAAAGCCTCAGTATTTGACCCTAAAGAAATGAAATCTGTGAATTACCTGACAAATAATTCAAAATAATTATCTTTAAAAGGTTTGGTGAGATGAAAGAGAACACAAATAGACAAATAAACAAAATCAGAAAAATAATACATCAAGTATAAAGAGTTTGATAAAGAAAAAGAAACCCTGAAAGAGAACCAAACAGAAATACTGGGGATGAATAATACAACAAATGAACTAAAAAATACAATAGAGAACTTCAATAGTAGTAGAAAAGATCAGGAAACAAATAAACAGTGAACTCAAAGACAAGTCATTTAATATTAGCCAGTGGGAGCAACAACAACAACAACAAGAATGAAGAAACATAAGGAGCTTATGGAACAACATACAACATACCAGGACTTAATCATGAAGAAATGACTACCAATAATGAGTAAGGAGTTTGAACTGATAATCAAAAATTTCTCATCAAAAAAGACCATAGCCTGATGGCTTCATGACTGAATTCTAACAAACATTTAAAGAATATAAATTTTTCTGCAATTCTTACAAAAAATTGAAGAGGAGAGAACACTTTCAAATGTATTTTACCAGGCCAGTGTTACCCTGATACTAAAGTCAGACAAGGATATTGTAATAAAAGAACATTATAGCTAACATTCCTTCTAAACATAGACATAAATATCCTCAATAAAATGGTAGCAAATTAAATTCAACAGCACATTAAAGGATGATTTGCCATGATCAAATTGGATTTATCCCTAGAATGCAAGGATGGCACAACATATGCAAATCAATAAACACAATATACCACATTAATTTAATAAAGGTAAAAATCATACGATCATCTCAATATATGCAGAAACATTTGCCAATATACAAGATCCTTTTATAATAAAAACACTTAACAAATCAGGTATAGAAGGAATGTACCTCACCATAACAAAATCATGTATGATAAATCCATAGCTAACATCATACACAATGGTGAAAAGCCAATAAGGATGTCCCCTCTCACTACTTCTATTTAACATATTATTGAAGGTTCTAGTCAGAGCAATTAATCAAGAAAAAATAAATAGAAGATCTCGTTACTTATTATCTAAATTGTAAAGGCAGAAATAAAATTGACATACTCTTACATACAGAAAACCAAAAAACTTGTAGAATAAATGAATTATAGCAAAGTCATAAGGAAAGAAATTAACATTTGAAAATCAGTATCCTTTCTCTATGCTGACAACAAACTATGAGAAAAAATAAATTATAAAAACATCCCATTTACAATAGCATCAAAAGCAATAAGGGACTTAAGAATAAACTGAAACAATTATGTGAAAGATCTATACACCAAAATATAAGACACTGATGAAATAAATTGAAGAAGACAAATACATGAAGAAATCCTATTCTTATATAATGGAAGAATTATTGTAAAAATATCCATCCTACCTAAAGCAATCTACAGATTTAATTCAATCCCTATTCAAAAATTTAATGACTTTTTTTCACAGAAATTTAAAAAAATCTTTAAAATCATAAAGAATCATAAAAGACTCTGAATAATAAAAGCAATATTAAGTAAAAAGAACAAATTTGAAGAAATCATCTTTCTAATTTTAAATTATATTACAAAGATACAGTAATCAAGACAGTATGGTACTGGTATATAAATGGACACATCGAGTAATGGAACAGAGAGCCTAGAAATAAATTCACACATATAATGCACATATAGGGGATGGTAGGGGGAAGAGGAGATACTGGTCAAAGAGTACAAACTTTGTTATAAGATGAGAAAGTTTCCCAGCAAGCACATGTACAGCACACTAGGAATAACCCAGCAAGGATATGACTTGCTGTGGCCTCTGACTGAGTGAGCCCAACTGTGGCCTCTGACTGAGTGAGCCCTGTGGACTAGAACACTCAACAAAGAAAACAGGGGCATGAAGACAGTAATAAATGGTGAAGGGATAACTGTTTAGCCATATGCTGAAGACTGAAACTTTCTTTACACCTTATACAAAAGTCTTTCTTACATCACACACAAGAATCAACTTAAGATGGATTAAACACTTAAAGGTAAAACCTACAATTGTAAAAAGTGTAAAAACCTACAAGTAAAACACAACCTACGTATTACAATTCTGGACATAAGACTTGGCAAGCCAAAAAGAATTGCAACAAAAACAAAAATTGACAAATGGGACATAATTAAAGAGCTTCTGCACAGCCAAAGAGACTGTCAACAGAGTAAACAAACAACCTACAGGATGTCAGAAAATTTTTGCATACTGTGAATCTGAAAAAGGCCTAATATCCAAAATCTGTAAGGAATGTAAACAAATGTATAAGCAAACAACAAATAAGCCCATTCAAAAGTGGGCAAAGGACATGAACACATGAACAGACCCTTTTCAAAACAAGACTTACATGCAACCAACAAGCATATGAAAAAATGCCCAACATCACTACTAATTAGAGAAATGCAAATCCAGACCACAATGAGATACCATCTCACACCAGTCACAATGGTTATTATTAAAGTTTGTGAAGAAAAAGGAATGCATATACACTGTTAGTGGGAATATAAATTAGTTCAGTCATTGTGGAAAGCGATTTGACCATTACTCAAAGAACTTAAAACACAAATACCATTTGATCTAGCCATTATTGGGTATATAACCAAAGGAATATAAATCATTCTGTCATAAAGACACATGCACATGTGTGTTCATCACATCATTATTTACAATAGCAAAGACATGGAATCAACCTAAGTGTCCATGAATGGTAGACTGGAAGAAAATATGGTACATATATACCATGAAATACTACGTATACTTTACAGCAATATAGATGGAGTTGGAGGGCATTATTCTAAGCAAACTAATGCAGGAGCAGAAAACCAAATACTGCATGTTATCACTTATAAGTGGGAGATAAACATTGAATTCATATGCACACAAAGAAAAGAACAGCAAATACCAGGGCCTAGTTGAGGCTGGAGTGTGGGAGGTGGGTGAGGATCAAAAAACTACCTGTTGCAGTCTATGCTCATTACCTGGCTGAATAAACAACCTGTATACCAAACCCCTGCAACATGAAATTGACCTGTATACCAAACCTGCACATGTATTCCTGAACTTAAAACAAAAGTTAAAAAAAAAAAATGAGGAAATTCTGAGGATATAATACAGAGCATAATGACTATACTACTTCAGCTTTGTAAGTTCTTAAAGGTAATGCCTCCATTTCAGGTTTTTAAATATTTTAATCCATTCATCTATTAATGGACATTTGAGTTGCTTCTAGTTTTGGACTGTTACAAATAAAGCTGCCATGAACATTCATGTACATTTTTTTGTATGGGACATTTACTTTTATTTCCCTTAGATAAATAATAATCAATGGGATGGTTACATGATAAGGTAGATGCATGTTCAAATTTCTAAGAAATTGCCAAATTTTTGTATTATTTTTCATTCCCTTTACAATATATGAGAGTTCTACTCCCTCCACATACTATATAACACCCAGTATGGTTAATATCTTTTCAATTTTAATATTTCAAATAGGTATATAGTAATATCTCTTTGTGATTCTTATTTGCATTTCTTTCATGAGTAATGATGTTGAGCATCTTTTTATGTGCTTATGGGTCATCCATGTGTCTTCCATGGTGAAATGTCGGATCAAATCTGTTTTACATTTTTTATTTTTTGGTCATTTGTTTTGCTATGTTATTTGGTTTTGAAATGTCTTTAGATGGTCCAGACAAAGTTTAAATAATCGAGTATATAATTAAAAAATATTTCCCTTAGTCTGTGGCTTGTATCTTAATGAGCTTGGCAGTGTCTTTTGAAAGTAAGTTTTTAATTTTAAGTCCAACTCACTTTTTTATTTATATGCAGTATGTTTTTGATATTGTGTCCAAGAAATCTTTGACTAACCTAAGGTTTCAAAAAATTGTCTCTTATATTTTTGTCTGGAAGTTTTATAGTTTTAGGAGTAAATCAATTTTTTAAGACGCAGATCAAAGTTGAAATTTTTGGCATATGGATATCCAATTACTCTATTTGTTGAAAAGTATTATTTTTTATCTATTAAACATTAAATATTTATCTGCTAAATACTAAATAATCTATTTTTATCTACTGACTTTGCAACTCTTCCAAAATCAATTTTCCATATATGTGTGGATCATTTCCTGGACTATTTAATTCATTTAATTGATCTGTTTGTCTATCATGATACCAATACCATACTGTCCTGATTACTCTAGCTTTATAATAGATATTTAAATTGGTGGTGTTACTTCTCCAAATTTATTCTTTTATTCTTTAAAGTTGTTTGCCATCTTTAATTATTTGCACTTCTATATAAATGCTAAAGTCAGCTTCTTAATCTCTCCTGCAATAGTGCCTGCAAGGACTTTAAGTTTATGTTGAAACTATTAATCAGTTTGGAAAAATTTATCATCACAACCTCAACTCTTCAGACTAAAAAACATTATACATATATATATATATAATCCACCTTTATTTAAATTATTCTTTAGTTTCTTTCTCAAAAGTGCTTTGTTTTAGTTTTTAGTATACATTTTTGTTAGATTTATCCATATTTCATATTTTTTATTCTACTTTACACAGTATTGTTTTCTCATTTTATTTTCTAGTTTTTACTAGTATATAGAAAAATAGACTTTTTAATATTGATCTCGTATCCTGTGATATTTACATATTCCCTTATTATTTGTAGCAAAGTTTTTTTGGTAGATGTGATAAGATTTTCTATATAAAAACTGATGTTATCTACCAGAAAAATATAATTTTAGTTTTTTATGTATTTATGCTTTATTGCACTGGAGAGAACATTCAAAACAATGTTGAATACAATAAGTGGTAGGTAGAGGCATCATGTCTTGTTTCTAACCTAGGAGACAAAGAGTTCAACTTTTCACCACTAAATAGATTAACTTTAGGTTTCTTTTAGATGACTGTTATCAGCTTGAAGGAAGTTTCATTCTATTCCTAGTTTTCTGAGAGTCATTGTCAGGAATGGTGTTGGGTTTTGATAAACATTTTGGGGTATTATATTGAGATAATCACATAAGATTTTTTAAATTGTGTAAATATAATAAATTACATTTGTTGTATTTTGAATGTTAAACCAAACTTGCTTTACTAGAATATACTCCACTACGATATTTTGATCTTAGAAATTTTGTTTTTATATTATACATTCTCTATATACAGTTTTGAAATGATAATACCATTACACTTCATATATGCTTATTATAATACCTGCGTCATTTCTGGATTGGTTTTCATTGACATTTTTGCATTACTATGAGTCATATTTTTCCATCTTCACATATCTGTTTATTTTTTATGGGATGTCAGATATTGTAATTTTTGTCTATAATTGCCTATAATTTACATTCCTATACATATTCATGAGGTTTTTTTCTGGGATGCATTTTAGTACAAGCAAACAGTTTGATTTGTTTGAGATCATGATTTTTCTTTTGTTAGTTTCGTTTTGAAGTTTTGTGAGGCGGAAACAGATCAGTGGTGAAGCTAGGGTTATTTATTCTCCCACTATTAGGGAAGTGCCTGTAGATAATTTGACCTAATGCCTTGTGAATTATGAGATTTTCTATTTCAGCCGGGGAAAATAAGCACTCTTCTTGACCCTGTGTGAGCCCTGAGTAACATTATCTCTAATCATTTCAGGTTATTCCTTCCTCACCCTATATAGATTCCTCACACATGCACAGATACTCTCTTGCTGTAAAGAGAACATCAGACTTCTCGTTTCATAGCTCTCCTATTTCTGTAACTTGTCCTGTGAAATCTATTGCCTTAATCTATTTTCTCTTACTATAACAGAATGACACAGACTGAGTAATTTATAAAGAAAAGAAGTTTATTTGGCTCATGGTTCTGAAGGCTGGGAAGTCCAAGGGCCTGGTGGCAGTTTCTGATAAGGGCTTTTGTACTGCAACAAAACATGGTAGGAAAGCTGAAGGGCAGGTGAATGTGTGCAAAACAGAGCAAAACACAAAGGGTGACCTGCTTTTGTAATAGTTCACTGTTGTGGTAATTAAACCAGGTGATGAGAGCAAGTACTCACTTTCACAAGAATTTAACCTAGTCCAGTGAGAGTGGTATTAATCTTTCTTAATTACTTAATCACCTCTCAAAGTCCCCATCTTTCAATACTGCCACACAAGGGGACCAAGTTTTCAACACGTGAATTCTGGAAGACCCATTCAAGCCGTAGCACATATCCACACCTATCCATCTTGGTCTTTATGGACTCTTAGCTCCCTCTCCTCAACTCTTCTGGGAGACAGGGAGGAGTCTGAGATCACTCTCCCTGAATTCCGCCCCTGCCAACACTGGAAACTGTCTCAATATAATAAGATAGGGCGATTGTCTGGCTCATTTCTTTTCCATCACTAGAGATTCTTCTTTGCTGTCTAATGTTCAATGTTTTAAAAAACATTTGACTCATTCTATCCTACTTTTTTTTAGTTTTTCAGATGGAAAGGTAAATTCAGTCCCTGATACTCTAGGACAACTTAACAGCTCTTTCAAGTATTCCTTTTCTAATGGCTTTCCTTCTCTTCTCTCTCAGCTCTAGGGCTGGTTATGGTGCATTATCACTAGTTATGAAGTTCTGGAAACAGTTCCTCCATTTAACTCTCCTCAAGTTGCCAAATTCGCGTTTCATCTAGTTTTTGTTGTACTTTGCTTTACATGAAGAGGTGGAATCTCAAAAGCAAGTGAAAAGCTTGTTTTTACAATGAAAACAAAATTACTACCAACCACCACAACCACAATAAATGCAAAAATTGTTCATCTATTGTCATAGAGAAATATATACATCATGTGGATTAAGATTACGATGGGTTGATAGATTTATTGGTATAGATAAAAGGCAGTCCTTTATTGTTATAAATAAAAGGCAGTGCTTCACTTTCCTTAATGAGATAAGAGCAAGATGATTAATTGTGAGAAAGGAAAGGGACATCAAAGGTTTGAGAAACATGTGGATGTCTAAATTAACCATCAGAGAAAATGCTAAAATAGTTTTATTATAGAAAGAAAATGTAGGACACTACATATACAGTGATATCTAAAGTATGAACATCCAAAGTCCATTTTCTCATGATTTGTGAATTTCTAATACAAAAGACCTTCAGGAATTTAACTCACAGCTGGAAATGCTGAGAAAAACAATATTTGATGGTTGGTCACATCATGATTGAATTACATTTTGTTCTTTAGATGATGAAAGTGAAAAGATCACCAAGTCATCCATAACCCTAAACGTTTGGCTTTCTAGTACTTTGCTTCACTCACTGTATTCTAAATACATTGACTTTTTATCCAGTTTTATGAGCAGCATGCCAAACTTAACCCTATCCTGTTTTTGCTCATGCTGTTCCCTTTGCTTGTAATGTTCTTTTCCAGGGACATGGACTTCTAGTATTTAGTTTCCTGCTCATACGTCACTCCTTTATAAGAATAACTGTCATGTAAGCAATAGGAGATGGAAGCAGAAAGAGTAATGTTAAACTGAGAGATCTTTCTTACTTCCAAACCACACTGCAGACTTACTTATTTTTAAGAGCATATCATTATGTTAAATTATTATTTTGTCTATTTTTCAGCCTTCTCTACAAAGGATGATATAGAATAAATATATGTTGGCCACTACTATACTGATTTCCCACAGACAAGTGCCAAATATATGCTGGGTACTAAGCAAATAAATATGTGAAAGGAGAAGGTACAGAAAAAAAACCTGGATTTCAATAAATGCCCCAAAAAACTTTTTCTCAGTTTTTGTCCTTGGGTCACTTGCATTCTGTTTTGAATCTGTATAAATTAATTTTCTTATTGGGAGTTAAAATGTTATCTAGTTTGCTCTTTGGGAAATAATAAAGTGAGATGAAATTGAGATGACATTTGGCCAGTATGCCCTCTCTCGAGTTCTTCTAAGGCGATGTATACACAAGAATGAAGCAAGGCAGAGTAAAACTTTATTAGTGGCTGTCATTTGTCCCCAAATCCCTATGAAGAACACTAGTGATGTAGGCAGGAACAGTTGGAAAAATCATTTTTAAATCTCCTTTGATGACCTATGTAAGCCATAATAAAAAAGGCTAACAGTTGGTTTTTGTCAATTTTCACCCCAAAGAACAGACACAATTCTCAATTCTTGGCGTTGCAGAGAAAAAGATTGGCCAACAATACAACTGGTTGGGAAAATAAACATCAAAAGAAAATATGTTTTTATGACCTAGCATCATCATAGACCATGGTTATTATTTCCTAGCTTAGCTACTATTTTGAAAGAAAAACACTTTCTTAAGAGAAGGAAACTGCACCTTCACAAATAACTAAAAAAGAGATGTCTAGGTTTTCTTTCTATTGAAGCAAACTTTAACTCTTTAAACAGTGGAGGGATAATAATTTGGTGAGGTATGATCAAAGTTAAAAAGCACATGCATCTCTCTTTCTTATGTGATACAGAGGGTAAAAAATGGCCAATTGGTCAAAAAAATAAAAAAAGAATGGCTATAACTTCTCCCAAAGAGGTGAGGCAATAGCTTTACTCAATATTTCTTTTAATTATGAGATTGCAAAATGACATAAGACAGAAAGGAAGAGATGATTAGTAATATGGGTCCAAGCTCCTCCTTCATAGGAAGAGGGTCTCCCTAGTTTATGTGAATAAAGCAAGAGACTGAAGATAAAAACAGGCAATGGCCAAGCCATTCATGACAAGAGGAAAAACTCTGACTCACAATCTCTGCAACACCATTCCAGAAAGCCAGACCATAAGCCTTTTTATTCAACCCAGAGTGGTTAGAACTTAGTTTTAAATCACAGCTTTCCTATTTTTGCCTCTGCTTTCAATGCAGAACCAATAAAAGAAAGCTAAATATACTCAAACAAATTATTCACATCAGATGTTTCACATCTAGTGAGTCCACCTCCAGCTTCTGTGCCAACAACTTCAAATCAAAGGATACCTGAAGTCTTCCATGTCTTTCACTATGAAGCTCTCCCAAACCCCTGCCAACTTTGAGTCTTTGCAAAACTCAAGTAATAGCAACTGACTCCCTGGCTATATAGCAAGCCCTGAATGAACAGCCTTTGACTGTCTTCATTTGGGTGGTCATCATTTATGTCTACAAAATAGAGATCAAAATAAGACAACGTGACCTTTATCCTTATACACAATGAAAAGTGTTAAATTGCTGTAACAGCATTCTGTTTTCTAAAATAAGGTATTTCTTACCTTATTGGTAAGGATTGGTACCGTGAAAGTCCCTTAGATATCCAATTAATCTTATAGCATACTATCTAACTTTAACTCTTGAATCATGGTAAGTTTAAAATCAAAGAAATTCATACAAACAACTGTTTATGTTATTGCTGATAACAAAACGAGAGAACTCTACAGATTTGTGTGTTGAGTTTCCTGTTTGTTTTTGTTTTGTTTTGTTCGTAGTGTTTTACCATCACTAGATGAAGCAAGAAGTGATTGTATAGAGGCTGATACAGGAGATTCTCCCACAACTATTCAGTCTGAGCACCACTAGCTTCTCAATGAGCAAGATGCTATAAAAGGTTCAGGAGAGAAAAAAATCCTCATTCCTTTAAACCTGGTGCCTCTCTTATCTTCTACATCAACAGCTCCTGATCTCTAACCCCTTTGTAAAATATCGTCCAAATTCCCATCTTTTCTATTTTCTATCACATTGGGAATGAATTCGTAGGCAATTGGGTTGCATTCTAAGTGACATGGAGACAGAGGTGCAGTCTCAGATCTTGTGAGAGGAGCAATTTTAGGATAATCCAACTTTCTACTTGGGCAAAATGGGCCTCTTCTTAGCATAGAGCTAAAAACTATGCTAAATGCTTTACTCATCTCATTTAATTTAATCCTCATAATAATCAAACTAAAGAGTAATGCCCTTTTAATGCAACTGTGCTTTACAGTGAGAATGGGGAAGCTTTAGTGACTTTTTATCTATAAGACTATGAGAGAGTAGAAGAACTGATATGTGAAACCACATATCTCCTTGACCCCTCAAAAAGGTAATCTTAATCAATACTCAATGGGTAAAAAATACTATTGGAAAAGGGCATGTTTCAAAGATGTAGGCAACAGTAACATATTTGTTTTTCAAATTTGGATCTCAGCTTAAAGCTTTCTTCCTGAGTAGTGGTAGCATTGTTAAGGACATAGGAAGGAACCTGATAATTGAGCTTCAGTTTTGGCTTAGCATGCTCTGTTTTATTCTGACTCAATGGGAAATGAACTCAATCTGATCTGTTCATTGAAACATACTGTCACATCAATTGGGAAAATAGATATTATTTCAAATGTTGTGAAAAGTCCAGAACCAGATAGTTAGCCCAGATTTCCTAGAAAACAAAGCCTGAGGGAAAGCTTCAGGTATAATAGTGCCGGAGTTATATCCCCAGGACAACAAGAACAAGGTTGAAAATATATTGGGTTTGAGAAGGGCTGAAAGCAGATACAAGTGGTACATTACTGAATTGACAAGATCAGGACTACTTCAGATGTGTAGGGAATCACTGTGGTTCAGAAAGGTCTATGGGAAGAAGTAAGAAAGAGGAATTTATCTTCCAGCTCTTTCCTAGCTCCTGGACTCATTGATCTAAACTTGCCCCTCTATACCTGATATAAATGATGAATTGATGGGTGCTGACGAGTTGATGGGTGCAGCACACCAACATGGCACAAGTATACATATGTAACAAACCTGCACGTTATGCACATGTACCCTAGAACTTAAAGTATAATAAAAAAATAAAAAAAAAAAAAAAAAAAAAAAAAAAAAGAAAGAAAGAAGAGCCCCAACCTTCCATACGCCCACAAACTGACCTCTCTAGAATGTGCAGTGATGGGAAGAAGGCACTGGGAGACTAGGAGAAGATACATAATCTGAGTCCCATGCAGAAATTTCATGAAATCTGTACTCAATATTCTGCCAACATTCCTGCTGATTATTTCCTAACGAATGAACAATATAGGTAAATGAGACGTGTCATTTGAAAAACAAAACACAAATGGTAGGATATATTTAACAAGCTATATCCAAAAGTTATCCATCCTAGATCCGTTTGTCATCTATTAGTTTATTTAATTAATCCCATTCATTCACTCAGCATCTACTTATTATTAGTCTCTATTGTGGGATCTAGAATTAGAGCAGCGGACAAAATAGAAAAAAAAATTCCTGGTTTTTTTATTTTAACTTTAATTAATTTATGTTTTTGAGAGAGGGTCTCACTTTGTCACCTAGGCTGCAGTGCAGCAGTGCAATCCCAGCTCACTGTGACCTCCATCTCCCGGCTTCAAGTGATTCTGGTGCCTCAGCCTCCCGAGCAGCTGGGATTATAGGCACACACCACCACACCTGGCTAATTTTTTGTATTTGTAGTAGAGACAGGTTTCACCATGTTGGCCAGGGTGGTCTCAAAATCCTGATCTCAAATGATCTGCATGCCTCGGCCTCCCAAAGTGCCGGAATTACAGGCGTGAGCTACCACACCTGGCCAAATTCCTATTATTTAGAGCTCAAGCTATTAAGATAGCTATTAGATACTGTCATCCAGTGATAAATCTTAGGAAGAGAATAAGAGAGTGCAATGCACAGAAGGGGAGAAACAGTTAATTTAGATGGGTTTTGAGTCCTTAATGATAAGGAGAGAGCCAAGCTAAATTGGGGGCATGGGCAGAGATGAATAGTTTTTGAGGGGGATCAAACCACAGGTGCAAAAATTCTATGGTGCCATGAACCTGGTGTGTTTGAAGAAAAAAATAATAGAATGCCCGTTTTAAGATTTTCCATTTCTCATTCTTTTTGCTAGCTGAGATGTGTAAAGTTTATATGGAAAATGATATCTGCAGATACATTTCTAAGAACATTATTGGGGGATGAAAGGAGCAGGTAGTGGAGTGCAGAGTATTCCTTAATACCTCTAAAAGGATAGCTGTGATATAAATGCAGGAGAACTCTCAAAAATACATCCATGGCTCCTAGAAGAAAAGTTATACTTGGGTAAACCTTAATCAGCCATGAAGAGTAGCTAATTTCTACCTCAGGGGTTTTAGTGAATAAAAAGTTATATGTTCATGAAAAAAGAAGAAAATTTTGGCCTTGGTCATATGAACAGATTTCTGACACAAAATTGTCCTTGTACCTAGAGGGTAAAACTTTGAAGCATAAGTCTTGTTCAATATTTAAACCAAAAGCCAATCTGAATGCATTTCTTTAAACATAAATTTTTAATTCAAAAGATAAATGCAAATTAAATATATCCACAGAGGAATGCATTCAAGTTACTTTATTTCGCTTTGAGAATGTTGTGTTTTGTTTTGTCCATTGACTCTCAAGCAACACCTAGAAGGAAAGATGGAAATGAATGAATAGAAGGAAAAGAAATACAGCTGCATTGGCTTGCCTCTCTGTAAGATTACAGATGCTTGCATGAATTCGTGACAGATAATTATGTTCTATATATCACACTGACTTTTATTACAGTGGTACTACCGAGTTCTGGTGAAGGTGAGGTACATTTGTTCTATCATTCACTGATAAAATAAGTATATTCATTCTTAAAATCAGCATCTATCAAGAGCTTTTGAAACTAGTATTTAATCTAGTAATACTACATTGACTAGCTTTAACTTTAAAAAAATAGATTTATAAGAATATTTTTCTCAATATGTTAATGATAACAAAGTATAGCAAAGTTTAAAAAATTTAAAACAGAAAGGAAATACCAGAAATGTAAAAAAAAGCAAGATCTTTAAATAAATTATGATATAGGCAAGGGTGGAAAATTAGATTATCTGTCAAAAACAAAATTGTTATTGACATGAGAAAACACAATTTCAATATTAAGGAGGAAAATCAGATGCGATAGCTATTGTATTACAGACTTTTACATGTTCACCAAATTTCATGCTCTTTCTTCTGCAGAGTGGAGCTGTCATTGGTAAATGATTGTTGAACCAGTTATTGCATTTCCTAGCTTCTCTTACCTCTATATGTGTCAATGAGACTTTTGATTGTGAAGAGACGATGAGGAGAATTGATGTGCGCCATTCTCAGTCAAGGCTTTTTTAAAGAAGAGAATGTGTCTCCTCCACATTTTTCTTTGTTTGTTTGGTTTCATTTTTACCCATATCTTGTACAGAAGCATGAAATAACTACAATGCAGACACATAAGATGAAAGGAGCCAGGTCCAGACAGCACTTCACAGAACAGGTCTCCCAGAGACACAGAAGAGTGCCACTTGTATGCAAAGCCAAAATAAGCCCCTATTAAGTTTGAATCTTTATGTGTTTTGAGGCTATTTTTAGCAGCTTTTGTTACCCTAACTAGTTCAGAAATCTACTTGGCATAGTGAAAGAAAAGCACCGAGAAGCTAAACTACATCTTGCTAGGTGGCAAAATTGCAATTTCTAATGAAATCACAAGATTTGTATAAGTTCATGCATTTTATGATTTCCACTCCAAAATATTTTTGTTATTCCTTAAGTATAAACATAACTTTATGTATGCATGAATGTATGTATGTATTTATTTAATGACAATCGCTCTCTTGCCCAGCCTGGAGTGCAGTGACACTATCTCAGCTCACTGCAACCTCTGCCTCCTGTGCTCAAGCGATCCTCCTGCCTCAGCCTCCTGAGTAGCTGGCACTACAGGTGTGCACCACCACACAGGGCTAATTTTTGTATTTTTTTGCAGAGATGAAGTTTAGTCATGTCTGGTCTCAAACTCCTGGGCTCAAGCAATTCATCTGCCTTGGTTCCCAAAGTGCTGGGATTGCAGGCAAGAGCTACCACGGCTGGCCTTATAATTTAAATATGATGATATGTACATGCGTGCATATACACAGGCAATCACAAGTGCATAGTCTTATGGGTTTTGAAAAATATATACACTCATCTAACCCGTGTACCCATGCATTACTCTGGAAAATTCTCTGTGCTTCTTTCCTGCTATTGCTCTTTTCCCAAGGCAATTGCTGCTTTGATTTCTATTGGGATAGATTTGATTTTCCTATCTTGAAATTTATATAAATGCAATCTTGACATATCTATTACAAGTATTTTTCTTTACTTTTAAAAAATATTTTAGTTTGAGATAACTGTGCATACATACGAAGTTAAAAATATTTTACAAAGAGTTCTTATACACTCAACTTCTCCTAGAGTTAACATGCTATATAACCAATTAACATTGTTTGTAGTGCACATTTCTGTTGACCGTATAATTATACACTGAGAGCTTATACTTTGAATTTAACTCAAAAATGAAAACTAAGTAGCTCATTATATTACCTTAAACAATAATGAAGTAAATAATTTTAATTATTATAACTACTTGTCATCTATACAGAGTATTCTATAAATATTTTTTCTATTGTTAAATTTATTCAAACTATGAGTCTGAGGCCTTCACTATGGTAAGTAGGTCCATATTTTTATTTCCTGACTACAATTTAATACAACTAAGTTACCATATTTGCTCTGACAAAAATCTCTTTCATTATAGAGAAACTTACCTTAAAAAGACAAAATTATAGGATAACTAGATTTCTACAAAAATGGTCCAAGTTACTTGTGATCATTGTAAACTGAATTTATTATATTTTATATCACATTATTTTTATGTGTTTTATTATTATGTCTTTAAAAGCAACTGTGTAATCTGAGAATAGGTGGAGAAAATTGGATGAATCACATGGTGAAATACGTAAGATCCATTTTTGGTGATAGTCAATACTTAGCTTTGTTTAATATACTTCTACTTGCATCAATACCCAAGCAGCTACTTTCATTGATTGAACTGCATAATCAGGGGTCATGATAAAATCCTTGAAAGAGACAGAACCATCTTTGTAAACTGTGCTAAAGACTTCAATGCCCAGTGGACATATATAAAAAGCTAATTTAAAATATACTATTGGAAGATTATTTTTATTGTCAATCCAGCATGTCCCAGTTTTCTGGATGCTAAGTGTTTTTTCATGGTTCCATTCAAATGAACACAGGAAAACAAGAATATTGTACAGTCTGACTCAGATTTCAAGGGGGATGAGTACCTGTACCATACTGAGCCAGAATCTCTTCTTGGGGAGCTTGGCAATGGGATTAAGATATTCCAGCCTCATCTCTCTGTTATCTTAGGGAGAGGAGATATAAAACTGCAAATATAATGTAATGCGTGTTCTACCATGAAATCTGAAACACAGCAAATGCCAGTTTCCAACAAGAAACAAAAATAAAACCAATATGCAAAAAGATGAGAAAAACTTTTCTGCTGGTGTCCAAGTATCTGATTTCAATGCATTCCTGAGACCTACTTTTAGACCTGTCTTAAGATCCTAACCAATCAAACTCTTGTAATAAAATACCTTTTACTTATATAAGGACAAGTAGGTATATTTTGCTTGCCCTCAAGAGTCTAAAATAAAACTCTATTGTGTTTTCAACGTTATGTTCTCCCTAAATATTTGTATTATATTTAAATTATCTTAATTTAAATTATAATGAAAATAAATAGTATTTAGTGAATGAGATTCAACAGTAATTATAGGGATGGAATTATTTTAGTTGAGTATTTGACCTGTTTGGATACCTCTTGAGCACATATTCACCCTATGATTCGCACATTGTGCATTTCAATCTTATATACTAAATAATGACAAGCAAGTACACTTAGGCAGCAGTAAGTCTTATTGTCATAGCTTAGTAAAAAGTGAATTCCAGGTCATTTCCAAAGAAGGGCTACCTTATGAGGCTAGATTTTCAATAGAATTCTTGGTCCACCAGAGATAGTATCCCCCACCCTACTGAAGAAAATATATTCTACATTGTGGTTGTGAAATAATCCTAAAGGTTATGAAACATGGTAAGCTGTGTCTTTGTTTTAGAATTAGCACTTTACAATCCATGCTCACTTCCATGTAAATAACGTCACTGAACCCTCAAGGTTTAGCAAGTTCTTTAGCTAAAAGTATAATCAACTTTTGCTTTGATCCTGCTTGAAACTTCTCAGAACTCTTAAAGCTGATTTATTCCCTAAACCAACATAAAGAATGAAAAGTATTTGCCCTCTGAAAAAGGACCTGAATGCAACCTGAAAAATCGAATCAAAATATCCCAAATCTCAGATAGAATTTTATTTTATACACTGTAGAGAAAATGGCATATTAGGTTGATACTCCATTTTTTATAAAATTTACACTAAAACGTGATATTCTTACGTTAAAATACTTTTCCAGAGCAAAACTAAATGAAGCCAGATTATGCTATTTAGAAATATTATATTTGTTTCTGTTTCTTTCTCTTTTATTTTTGTTCTTGCTCAAGGTCCATTGTAATTCACCCAGGTTTGAACTAATTATGTAGCTTGAGTGAAGCAAAATAAAATATTTGAAGTCTTATTTAAGAAACAATAGATACTTTATATATGTTTGACTATAGATTTATCTACAGGTTTTCTATCCATTCTACTCCTGCAATTCTCCCTTTACCTTCCAACGCATATGCACGACTGTCATATTACTAAATCCAATGGAAATCCAAGTTTCCTCCTGACTCATCACTGACATTTTATGCAGATGCTCCTTCCTCCTTGATGAAATCTTATCCCTTGCCTCACAGAACCCCAAATATCCTTGGGGGTATTCCTCTCCCCTCACTGCCTCTCTTTCTCTGACTTCTTTGATGGTTCCTATTTCTGTTCTCAGCTCCATGTTGAAATGTTCAAGGCTCAATCCTTGGTTAGCTTCTCTTTTTTATCTGTACTTACTCCCTGGATGAGCTCATCTAGTCTATTAAAATTCCATATCTAAAAACTCTCATTTTTCTCCAGCAAAGGCCTCTCTCCTAAACTCCAGATTCATGTATTCAACTGCCTACTCAAAATCACCATTTGAATGTCTAAGAGACATTGAAGATTCAACATATTGTAAAATGAACTCCTGAAATTTCCCCCAAACCTGCCCCACCTATAGCCTTCCTAATCACAGTAATGGCAATCGTCCTTAGTTGTCGAGGTTGTGAAAGTTGTCAGAATCAAAATGTAGTCACCAATGTTAAGAAAACCCTGACAAATAGAGCCAGGAAAGGCCATGAAGTGAGTGTTCTCATGCTTGTATGCCTGAGAACAAAAACTGTCACAAAAGACTGCAAAAAACACAACCTGGCAAAAAGATCATTGCAATCTTTCACCAAAAATGCTTCTGCAAGGGTGTCCTTCCAGCAGCTGTCTGTTCAACCTCAGACTCGTGCCACCCTTGTTATTGAAGGATAATTATTCCAGAACAATTACGTAATCCTCCTCATTTTGTCCTTTAAAAATTTTTGCCTTCTTTTACCCCCTTAAATATGCACATAGTTTACTATCGCATGCATATTGCCATTGCGATGCATTATTCCCAGATAAATAGCTTTTCTTTTATAGAGCCTCTTTCTGTTTGGTGTCTAGGTTGACAAGGTCAAAATATTGAAATTATTTTTGACTCATCATTTTTTCTCATGCCCTATATTCAATATATCAGCAAGTCATGCTACCTCTATCTTCAAAATACTGCTGAAATGTACCACTCCTAGGCACATTTGCATTCAAACACAAATTATAAAGTACATTGTTTTCATTGAATAGAGATATGCAATAGTTACGCATATTTTTAGAAAGCTCAGATTGGTCATATTAAGTTATTAATAAAAATTATAAGATGTTTGAATCCTACCACTGGTTAGCCATGCCATTTTTACAGTTATCTAATAGCACTAAGCCTTAGTTTGCTTACATTAAAAAATGGAATTAAGATCACCAACCTAAAAGAATTTCTGTAAGAAAGAATTCTGATCTCTAAGGTTTCATCTCTAAGAATCATAGCTCTAAAATAACAGGGGATGGAGGGAGAAGAGAAAACGAAAATGCCCAATATAAATCTTTTTTAGTACAACTTACTCAAGGCTAACTTTCGTGTTGCTTGCAGAATCTCTTCCAAGTGGTCAGCTGTGCTACACTGTGAATTCAGTACCTCTACCAATTCCCACTATAAAATGAAAGTTGGATTCAATATTTCAAGCCTGGATTTTATTATAAAGTAGGAAAACAGATAACAAGCTAGTTTGTAGGGAAAGTGATGGTTTGGAGGGAAGAAGAACTTGAATGTAGGGTATCATATATGAGAGACCCATAGAAGAAGCAAAGAGAGCCCCCTCAAACGTTAGAAATATTGCCAGGAGCTCAGCAGGAGGCAGGGTACTATAATATATAGTTGAACTTTTGGAGGATGATGACATCTTTAGGAGAAAGAACAGAAATAAAAAGACCTAAGAAGACAAGGCAGTGGAGCCAAAAGTCTTTTCCTAACCTCAGTTTTTGAGCTTTTGTAGCGTTAGTTGCAATCAGCATAGGAATATTATTCTTGCATATTTTATCTCTTGTCCAAGAAAACATGCTATGTTTTAAAAACTTTTTCTGGCAACTAAAAGGTCTTGTATTGATTAATGGACCTTACAAAATCAACCTGTGATTCACTAAAAAGTTGTCCATGACATTCAGGACATCAAACTGCCTTCTATATGAAGCACTTCTTAACAAAATCACTTAAATAATTCAGTGGCCTAGCTTATGTGGATACATTCTAACACAGACCTAGCTTATCTAAAAGTCCACTCTGCAACAAGCAGAGGACAAGCAGGATGCTGCACAGAATCTGCTTGAAGGCCATTTGCAGTGTGGCATCATAAAGAGCCCCAAAACTGTGAATTCAGAGATCTGGGTTTTAATTCTACCACTTTTACAGTTTTTGCCTTGATAAGCTATTTGTCCTTCTGTGAAATATACACCTTCCTTGCAGTAATTTTGTGAGCATTTGATGAGATCAAGTGCAATGGAAATAAAGCAACCGGCACAGTTGCAGACTAATGTCAGGTATTAAGACCTTTTTGCCTCATTTGTCAGCATTTATACTGGAGAGCATAAGATAGGTAATTGGGCTCTATGTAAACAGGCATGGAGCCATTATAAAATTATCTTGAAGAGCACATAGAATCCCCTTCCTGGACAGCCCAGGTGATTGATTTTTTCCACTGACTGACTCTTGTGAAATCTGTTCTCAATATTTCCCCTTCTTTTCATATAAACCTAAGAATAATCCAGAAAGACAGCTTGAATGCAGTCAATAACAATGTGAAACATGTTCCCAAGAATATGAAAGTATTCTTATTATGGTCTCTGAAGGTCTAATATTGTTACTTGATGATCTTGAAATGAAAGTGAACCTATTATGGGTTGATAGCATTACTTTTCCCATATCATGTTCTCAGGAATATAAAACTAGATTGAACTGGCAACCTTATTTTAAACGTACTTTAATTTAAATATGTAAATGTCTAAAATTTTATTATGCACACTCTTGCCACAGGAACATATGTTGGATTTTTTATAAACTTCTTTTTGTATTAAATATAAGTAGAAATGAAAAGAGGTGCTCCAATACAATGTTACTATAAAAACCATATGATTATAAGAAAATTGTAACTTCTGAGAGCTTCCTAATTTCAATAAAGAGACACGATATGACCAATATGGAAACACTTGTTAAAGAAGGTAAAATCTATTAAGCAGCAGCGATCTGATTCTAACAATTCAGACTTAATGAAACATTCAGAATATGCTATTACTGATACTGTTCATTTAAATATGCTATTACTGATATTGTTTCATTAGGTATACAATTTCTTGCTCAGTGTTTTCATGCCTAAGTGACCTCTAAATTGGTCTGATGCAAATCACTGCTAATAGATTCACAACCATCTACACCACTCAACCGTTTACAGAGACTGAACGACACAGAGGAGAGGTTCAAATTTCTCAGGAGAGGAATAAATCTTCAAAACCAAACTATGCTTCTTTTCCCTCTGGTTTATCTCTTTCTCTCTTTTTCCCTCACCTTTTGCTTCTCCCTTCCCTTTCCCTTTTATCTCCCTATTTCTCCTACACTCTGTTTTCTCTTTCCTTCCATCAACCCCCATCAGTTTTCACATATACATAGCAACTGTGAGTATAATTGAGAAGAATCTTAGAGTGGAATGCTTTGCTCTCTAGAATAATAGACTACATTGTTCAAAACTGTGACTCATAGAAATATGAGTAGTGGAATTTCTCTGTTACTGTATTCTATAGGACAATCTTATCTGTGAGCCTCAGGCCGATACACTAGTTATCATTGGAATGTAAAAGGGGCACGGATTCTGAAGTTTGACAGCATGAGTTCAAATCCTGAATCTCACTACCTATTTAGCTTGGAGGAAGTTATGTATCTTTGCAGTGTGTCTTTGTCTGTTCAGGCTGCTTTAACAATATCATAAACTGGGTGATTTATAAACAGCAAACATGTATTTCTTACAGTTCTGGAATCTGGGAAGTCCAAAATCAAGGCACCAGCAGATTCAGTGTCCGGTAAAGACATGCTCCCTTAATTATGTAAATGCCTAACATTTTATCGTGTATGTTTATGCACTTTCTTTTGTAGTGAGTATAAGTAGAAATGAAGAGGTGCCCAAATACAATGTTACTGTAAGAAACATATGATTCTAGCAATATTGTAACTTTTGAGAGTTTCCTAACTTCAATAAGGGGACACAATAAAATAGCACCTTCTCTCTAAGACCTCACACAATGCTTTTTGGGTTCTCTTTTGTTAGGGCACTAATCTCAATCATGAGGGAGCCCTCATGATCTAATTACCTCTCAAGAACCCCAACTCCTAATACCATAACCTTGAAGGTTAGGATTTTAACATCTGAGTTTTAAGCAGGACACAAACATCCAGAGCATAGCATAGAGCTTTTGCTTTTCATACTGATTAAATAATGCATTTATTTAATAAATGTTTATTGTTTACTCTGGCTAGAAACTGCTCAATGACCTGGTAATATAGCAATAAGCAAAATAGACAAAGCCCTTGACCCATTGGAGCCTACAGTCCGGTTAGAGGAGGCAGATTCTAAACAAATATAGAAAAATGAGAAGAAATGATAACTGCAATAAAGATAATGCATATGAAGTGCTTAGTAGCATGGTTAGAATGTAGTAAATGCTCAGTAAGTATTTACTAATTCAGGGTAAGTTTCAGATAAGGTTACCTGGTAGGAAGGCAATATCCATCATGAAATGAACATAGTCATTAATCTTAGCCCTGGGCTGAAAACACCACGGAGGCAATGACTGCCTTGAAGCAAGGGAGGATCTGCCAGCTGCCTGGATAGAGGGGTATATAGTGCATTTCTTCTGTCCTCTATGCAGCCATGTGCCCTCCAGCCCCTGAAAGGTGAAAATAAAGGCTGTTTTGTTCTACCCATAAAATAGCGTGTTCAGTGCCAGAGAAAACGAAAGTTGTTATTTTACCTTGACAAGGTCACTAATAAAACTAATATATAAGGATCTATTGATTTTTCTGGAGTTAGTTGTTTTTGTTGTTTTCCTTGAAGTTTTATGTTTACCATACCCAAGTAAAAGGGGATTTATTTTGGATTCCAATAAGTTCCATCAAGGAGTCATTTCAGAGTTTCCTTTGAAAATAAATGCATGGCAACAAGATGACCTGTGTGTTCACATAATTGCAACTAGCTGCAGGAAAGGGGAGCAGAGACCAGTGAGGCCTGGGAATGTCTCTCCTATAAATAGAGGAGTAAAAGAGCAGCTTAGAGACATGAGAGGGAACAGCAGGGGATAGTGAAACAGGAAAACACCCAATTAAAAGTCAGAGGCTTGTGTTCTATAGACCACTTGGCATTTAAGCATACGTAATTAAACAACAAAGCAATGTGAGACTTGATATTTGGGAGTTTGCCCTGCCTGTCCTTTACCGGCCACCTCCAGCAACTTCAGAGAAATGAAACCATTAAGTGGGGAGTGCCACATCTCTTCCCTGATGTGCACTTAATTTGTCATTGGGGCCATCATCCCTAAGAATAGCAGTGTTTGGGCTGTTTCTTGCTGAATTGGCAATGCCACTGAGTTACTCCATAAGGGAAGTCCAATTCATTCCCCTAATTTATGCCTTTTAAAGCTCTCTGCTTACCGGAATCAATCTAATGGGCCATTTATGACACAATAATACCCATTCGTTTGGGCTGCCTCTGCCAGATTTATCAAATCATTTGGAGGGTTTAGTATGGTATAATTTTAGTCCTCTAGAGTAAAGCACGACATGCCACTACTAACTGCAGATTGCTTTGGGGATAAAGGGGATATACATTATTTCACAAATAATATATAGGTATGTCTATGTATGTGTTTAAGTACTCATCACATAATGCCTTGGGATAGAAACAGAAAATAGTGGCAGCAATTTGCTACAGGCTGAAGATATTTATAAACCATGATTATAAATTTAACACATACTGGAGGAGTCAAAGCTTATTTGTGCTGAAGGCTAAAGGGGCCTTAGGCATCATTGCTTAAGAGTTGCAGGATTTCAAATAGTCATAGCTACCCCCAATTTTGTTTTACAAAGTCTGAAAGCATAGCTTCTCTCCTTTGCCTCCACCTTATTTGCTTGGATTGTTCCCAGAAAAGTCAAGAATCTTTGATGTACCAAATACTTTCCCTGTGATATTAAGACAAATTAGAGGATCACAGGAAAAGTCTGAGAATAAAATAAGACGAAATATAAAAGGGTCTTGGCCAGGCACAATGGTTCATACCTATAATCCCATCTTTTGGGAGGTCGAGGAAGGAGGATCACTGGAGCCCAGGAGTTCATGCCTGCAATGAGCTGTGATTGCTCCACTGCACTCCAGCCTGGACAACAGACTGAGACCCCATCTCTAAAAAAACAAAATTGTAAAACAAATGGGCCTTAGCACATGGGAAAGTGGTCAAAAGCTGATGATGTATTTGAGGGAAAGAAAGTAAAGTTATATATCTGGAGTACAGTGAGTCCAGGAGAGCATGAAACAAGAATTCAGAGAAACACCATTCTCTACACAGTTTGTAGCAGAGTGACTGATGTATGGTGACTACTGGTTGAATACCTTGTGGAAGGAATGAAAGAAAAGCCGAGGGAGGAAGATTATTATTGCCATGGTTTAAAATCATGTAGCTGGCAAATCTTACTTCCCCGGCATGCGCCATTTTGTTTTATCCACTGTCCATGCTTTTATTTCAGTGGGCATGAGGGAGGCTTGGGTTTTTTTAAAATTTCCTTGCTTGTTTTGCTTCTAAGATAATGTGGCATGTTTGAAATAATACAGCCGTGTCCTAACACAGACAAGAGTCCCAGTTCCATTTCTGACACTTTCTAGTTAGGTGACTTCAGGCGGGTTACTTTCTGAATCTCCGTTTCCTTTTCTAGACTTGGGACAGTAATGCCTGCACCTTAGAATCATCATGGGAATTAGATGAGCACCTAGGGTGGTAGTAATAGCTGCATCCTTAAAGGAGGCAGACACAAGGTGATATGGAGCAGTTCTCTAGCATACGTGCACGCACACACACGTGCACACACATACGTGCACACGCATACATTCTACTGGGATTACTTTTGAACAGCTTCTCGTTTCTTCCTCAGATGCTCCAAGCCTCCTGCATCACTCACAAGTAGTTTACAGTGGGGTGCATTGCTCTCAAGCTTTTTTTTTCCCTATTCATCCTTCAGAATTCCAGTTGTGACTCAATGTTTACAAGGCACCGATCTCTGAATTTAGTAGGGTTTCTATATCCACTGGAGTTACACAATCAAAATAAACTCAGTAACTTTTTTTCTTATATTCCCCAGGGGTATTAAAATCTGAACAGACGTCCATTCCTTAATGAATCAGGCCAGTCCACTTCTGGAGGCTGTTAGGGAGGGATGATTGCTCTGAAGCAGGATCCTGGCAGCAACTAGAAAATAATATCGTGACATCCCCCAAAAGGACTATGGACACATTTTATACGAGTCCTGTTGTGTCCCTACAGAAACCTTTCAGCAACTTTTCCTTCCAGACAGCATATTTTACTGAATTTATCTGTAATACAAATATTATTTCTGTGCCTTTTTCTTTGCTGCTTCTTGCTCACTAAAACATAGCTAGTGTAACTAGTGCTTATGTTTAAGTATCCCGGTAATGTGAAGGAGGCAACTGGGAAATATTTGCTTATATGGGATGAAAACACAAATGTGTCTTAAGGTGTACCTAGGAATTACTTAAAGTTGTTTTTTAAAGGGTAGATTCACGGGCTCCATTACTCACATGCTGATTCAGAATCCAAGAATTGTGGATCAAGAGCACTGCATTTTAATAGACTTTCCAGGTGATTCCTATGTAGGGTTTAGGAGGCGTTCAACTTCTAGGTAATCATTCTGAATAACTCAGGAACCATTTGGATCACACATAATTTGCCTGTGTGATCTGACCTAAGGGTCAAACCATTGCTAGTGCACATGAACAATGATGCTGATGTTCACTGAGAATTCATTGCATACCCAGGGTTCCGCCAGGCCCTTGCTAGGCAGAATCTCATTTACTGTTTCCAGCAAAGCTATGAAAAAGTTTGATTATTCCCATTTTCCTGATGAGTCAATAGAGTCTCAGACAGATTAAGCCTGTAAGAGGACAGTCACATAGCCGGAGATGGTAGAAAGCAACCTGTCCACCTGAAAGCCTATCCTATGGCCCCTGAATGACTAACATCTCATTTTTCTTAACAAATTCTTACATAGTGTCCTTTAAAAGTACTTTCTGGGAGGCCAAGGCAGGTGGATCATCTGAGGTCAGGAGTCTGAGACCAGCCTGACCAACATGGTGAAACCCCATCTCTACTAAAAATGAAAAAAAAAAAAAAAATAGCCAGGCATGGTGGCTGGTGCCTGTAATCCCAGCTACTCAGGAGGCTGAGGCAGGAGAATGGCTTGAACCCAGGAGGCGGAGGTTGCAGTGAGCCAAGATCACGCCATTCACTCTGGATAACCAGAGTGAAACTCCATCTCCAAAAAAAAAAAAAAAAAGTACTTCCTGGGTTATTTATCTAATTCACGTTTATCAGACTGAGTTGGTTTCATTAGTTACAAACTTTTATGGCTTGTGTTTCTGGTTATTACTGATAATATGCTTTTCCTACAGTGACTTGGTAGTTAAATCCACATGTTACTATCTGTCTGGCTTTTTAATAGAATGTACTTGTTTGCACAATCCGTTCCCTGTGCAGATGTTTGTTTCTTGGCCCAGCTGTAGATTAATTATAATGCCCATGCTCATGTTTTTATGGGTGCTGTAATAAAGTAATTTTTAAGTTCGTTATCAAAAATGCTAGATGATGTAAAAGCCATTGTTATTTTTATTCTTATAAAAGATCTCCTAGTTTAAACTGCCTAAGTTCTGTCCTAATCCAAGGACAGAAATTAATTTTTTGGTGTGAAGTTGAGAGCAATTTATGGAAGCTGATAGAAATAAATCAAGTGCTTTTCTTCTATAATACATGTAATATTATTCTGCAAAGTCAACAAATACATTTTAAGACAGAAAGCAAACACTGTCACACAACTCCTAGAATAAATAACCTGCTGGATTTAGAAAAGTATGATAGTCCCTTTATGCTCGGGAGATAAGTTCCAAACCCCCGTGGATCACTGAAACTACAGAGAATACTGAACCCTATATATATGATTTTTTTCCATATAGACACCTATGATAAAGTTTAATTTATAAAATTAAATTAGGTACAGTAAGACATAACAATAACTAATATTGTAAAATAGAAAAACTATAACAATATGCCGTGTTACTACTCTTGCACCTTGCAGTCATTGTTAGGTAAAAATAAGGGTTACTTCAGCATAAGCACTGCAGTATGGAGATAGTTCCTAAGTGACTAACAGGTTGGTAGCATGTACAATGTAGATACACTGGACAAGGAAATGACTTAAGTCTTGGGCAGGATTGGACAGTACTATGCAAGATTTCATCATGTTACTCAGAGTGGTATACAATTTTTTTTGTTTTTTTTTTAAGACAGAGTTTTGCTCTTGTTGCCCAGGCTGGAGTGCAATGGCATGATCTCAGCTCAATGCAACCTCCACCTCTGAGGTTCAAGTGATTCTCCTGCCTCAGCCTCCCAAGTAGCTGGGATTACAGGCATGGGCCACCATGCCTGGCTAATTTTGTATTGTTAGTAGAGACAGGGTTTCTCCATGTTGAACAGGCTGGTCTCAAACTCCTGCCTCAGGTGATCCACCCGCCTCAGCCTCCCAAAGTGCTGGGATTACAGGTGTGAGCCACCATGCCTGGCCCACAATTTAAAACTTATGAATGAATTATTTATTTCCAGAATTTTCATTTAATATATTTGGACCTTCGGTTGATCATTGGTAACTGAAATCACAAAAAGAGAAACCATGGATAAAATGGTGATATTGCACTGGAATTTTAGTTGTCACACATTCTAAGTATGACCTGTTTGAATCCAGCTCCTTTAGAGTTAAACTGTAGTTTAACCATTGTCCACATGTGACGTTAAGGTCCAATATTATGTACTGCTTTGACAGCTGGTGAACTCAAAAGGGCCTCAAATGGCCTAACCACAGGTTCACTTCTCCACTTTGCTCCTGGGAATAAGGTCCCTAAGCCAAACAATCCTATTGTCAAAGATCAAGTGCAGTCTTGGAGTAGTAAGTTTTAAGTTTTTTTGTTGGCTTATGGAGCTATTGAAATAAGTCAATCACATCTTTCCTACAGGAACTAGAGGGCACCTCGTCCTTTTGGTATTACAAAGCCTGCCTCCCATATCCTCTGGTTGTGCACTCTGTTCTCCTGTGCAATCTATGTAGCCCCACAGGGCATGCAGTCTCCTTCTCTTGTAGACTGTGAGCACATGTAACCAATACACTAACAATTTCATCTGTCCAGTATGGGGTATCTTATGTTTAATCATCTCTATAACCCTAGGGAAGGAATCCTCCCCTCAACAATGGAGTAGTTGGAAGGTGATTAAAACACCATGCCATTCTTTTCACTCTTCATGTTCAGAATCTATAAGTCCTCTCCTTTCCTTTCCCTTCTTTTCCCTGCCCTCCCCTCCCCTCCCCTCCCTTGACCCTCCTCTCCTTTCCTTTCCTTTTCAGATGAAGTGTCACTCTGTCTCCAGGCTGGAGTGCAGTGGTACAATCTCGGCTCACTATAACCTCTGCCTCCCAGGTTCAAGCAATTCTCCTGCCTCAGCCTCCCAAGTAGCTGGGACTACAGGTGTGCACCACCACGCCCAGCTAATTTTTGCATTTTTAGTAGAGATGGGGTTTCACCATGTTGGCCAGGATGGTCTCGATCTCTCGACATCGTGACCTGCCCGCCTTGGCCTCCCAAAGGGTTGGATTATAGGCATGAGTCACGGATACCAGTCTAGAATCTGTAACTTCTATGAATCTAGCTGAGCTCTTCATGGTAGAATAAGTTAACAAGGAATATCTATATTTTGAGAACAGACTCCATAAGTCAAACTTGCTTAGCCAATATCTATATGGTGAGAAATCCACTCATCCAGGTTAACTAGCTTTAGAGACTAGAATATGCTTGGCATGGGAAATTGAGAAAGGAAACACTCATCGGAGTTCTGGGCATTTTGATGATACTGCACTCAAGGAATTATTTCTTCAGATCTTCCTCTATGACTGCTGCCTTCACTAAGAACATCTGCTAAGTTTCTTTTTACTGGAGAATTATGCAAAATAGACAATCAGCATAGTTGTAAGAACACAATGTATTTCAAAATTCACTCAAAAATTACTGAACAAAACTAAAGTAAAAGTCACTCACAGTCTTACATATATTTCAATAAAAAGGAAATTCCATCCTTTCACTTCAAAAATCCCAGCTCTAAGAATTGGATGCACAGCCTTCTTTGTTTTTCCCAGACGTTCATAAACATAATTATATGTACACATGTACATGCATATGCATCATTTTGGTTTACAAAATTAGGATCATCCAATACACACAACTCTGTAACTTATTCTGTTTTTATATTTCCAGCTCACACTATATCATGGTTATATTTTAAGGTCAATACACAGTTAATAACTCATCATTTATTTTTGTTAATTATTATTCTATTGTTTTTGGTGAACAATTTAACCAACCCCTAGTGCATTAGGACCTGCAGCTTATTTTCAGTATTTTGCCATTACAAACAGTATGCACAGACATTGACATCAGATTAGGGTTTGAGTTGCATATCTATCACTTACTAGGTACCTCATCTCAGCAATTTACTTAATTTATCTAAATCTAATTTTCATTTTATACATACAATGGGGAATAAAATAACTTTTCAGTGTTGTTGTAAGACCAAAATAAGATTATGCACATAAATTGACAGTACATTCTATGTAACCGTTTAATAAGGGACATAATTTAGAAATCTAAAAACTATTGTTAAATATCTTAGGTATTTTGCGTATTAAACAGTTTAGACTTTCCTCAACTCCAGTCATTTATAGAACAGCTATGAATTTGCCATATTTTTGAGCTACCTTTACTCTTATTTAGATAACATTATATGTAAGTCATTTGTTTACATTTAAAAAGTTGCTGTGAGGTGAAAACTTTAAATTTCTACCACAAAATAATAAATTTGAGTCTAATTATAATTTCATAGTAATCATAAATTGTAATCAAAATATCAAAGAATTTTAAATATGAAATAATATATATTCTGTGTTATTCAAAGATCAGCCAGAAGACAGAAATCACACAAATAATTTCAGCAGGAGAAAAATTAATATAAAAAGGTATTAACTAGTAAAAGTGGTTAACTACTAAACGAGATTAAAAAAAAAAGCCTTCTAAGAAATAGGGACATAGCAGCTATAGGGAAAAGCTGCTACCTCCAAGGCTGAGGGAAAGCACTCAAGAAGTGAATGAAACATGAAGAGCCCTGGCTCCCAATGCTGAGATTCTGTCCTTGAATGCAGCTCTCTGGAAGGGGGAAAGGTTTTTTGACATGACTTGGGGAAGAGCTTATGCACAGGAAGCCACCAACGAAGATGTCAGTGAACTGGAGCTAGCCCAAAAGAAGTGGCCTAAGAAACTGATTAAACATTGAATGCCACTGAATGTCCTGCACACCACTGAGAGCCACAAGAGGAAGGAAAACACAGGAACCAAGAGAACAAGCTCTTTGCTCTTTCTGCACCTTCCCACATTTCTCTCGCATCCTCAATTGACAAAGCCCAATACTGCACCACCTGTCAAGGGAGAAGTATTTACTTGGTCAAGCTGAGAAACTACATCAAGGCAAAGAAGAGTGGATTTGGAGCTGAGAGGCAATGTAATCACTTGCTTATTTTTTCTCTTGTGTAAAATCATCTTGTGTAGTCCTAGTGGGTTATGCACCATATGGGAAACACTGACATGCAAAACTCCATTTTAAATATACAGTTCCACATCTATTATCACATGTTCTTCTTACACTCTCTACGCAGGTGAATAGTGTTGATAGTCTAGACTTAATTCCATTTTATAGATTAAAAAACTGAGGCAAAAAGTTATTACCTATAATAACCTATTTAGTTAGCAGACATAACAGAACTCTTCTGATGTCCAATTTGGCTTCTTGCTGGATATTTAACATCCTGAAGTGGTGAATTATGACATGAATGCTCCTTGATTCTTCCAAATAATAACTTCCAAACTGTTCGGCTAACTTCCTAAGTTTTGTCTTATTTTAAATTAGAAAATGATAACCTTACATTGAGTTGGAAGGTACTGTAGCACTACATTAGATTTGACTAGATCGGGAGAACAATCTAATTTGCATGAGAATAATCCTATGCTGAGAGTTTTGATGTTTTAATTTTAACCGTACATTTTCCATAGTTCTGCCATGTGACCTAAAACAAATCACTTTCACCTTTCTCTAAGTGTCAGTTTCTTCATCTGTTAAAAGCAAGGAGGAATTAAAAAAAAAGTTATCTGCAAGTTTTCTTGTAATCCTATTATTTTGGAGGTAAGATCAGTGATCAGAGTTTGGCAGTCTCCCTTGGGACATACAGAATTTCACTGGCAATCATTCTTCTCCTTCAAACTGCATAAACCTCATGCTTTACAGGATAAATTCTGAGCATCTGAATGTGATATACCAAGCTTTTTTTTTTTTTTTTTGAGATGGAGTCTAGCTGTGTCACCAAGCTGTCATGCAATGACGTGATCTCGGCTCACTGTAACCTCCACCTGCCAGGTTCAAGCGATTCTCCTGCCTCAGTCTCCTCAGTAGCTGGGATTACAGGTGTCCGCCACCACACCTGGCTGATTTTTGTATTTTCAGTAGAGACGGGGTTTCACCATGTTGGCCAGGCTAGTCTCAAACTCCTGACCTCATGATCCGCCTCCCAAAGAGCTGGGATTACAGGTGTGAGCCATTGCGCCTGGCCAATATACCAAGCTTTCTAACTTTTCAAGCTTTCTAACTCTGTTCTTACTTTTTATTTCAGCCGCATATCTCACTCTTTTTTACTTCTTGGACTACTTCAGCTACTCTCCTGATTTTATTTCTATTGGTCTCTGTGCATATCCCCAATTAAAATGCACCACCCTCACTTCTTCACTTGAATGGCTAGTACTTGTTCTTCATCATCCAGCCCAGAGTCCATCTCCTCTAAGAAGCATTACATGAACTCCTCAGCAGGCTGTGTCCTTGTTTCATCCTCCATCACAATACTTTGCAGTATTCTTCTAGCACTAAGCATCTGTTTGTGGGTAGGCTGGAGTTATCTATTTTTATGTCCTCCTCATGAACATGAAGGAAGCAGCAAGAACATTAATATATGTACCTATATCATTCAGTACGAACAATGAAGCAAATACTCCCAAGCTTTTTACTACCTCTTTGTTCCTACCTTCTTTTCTTCCTACTACTTTAAGAAAGCTTTGTAGAACATTGTTCATATTTATATGTGTTCTGAAAAGTCTGTGTTAATATTTGACCACGTGTTAACCAATCTAGGTTTCAAATAATTTATTTTGAAGTGAATTTTAGCATCCTTGGGCAAAATCTCTGCATTTGTGGATGTAGGTGTTAATAGCACTATAATATCAAAGTGTCATTTCTGATCTGGAAATGCTTCACTTCAGCCACAAATGAATATTGTCAAAGGTGATTAACTGTGTCACCTTAATAGATGAGGCCACTCTCCATGCTTGCCCTTGCAGGGGTGTTCACCTGGAAGAAATGTTGCTTTATAAAGAAATGAAAAGGCAAACGGGCAATCTGGTAGAGAGAACAGTGAAGCAGACCATTAGCTTACTGAGTGTGCAGGGCACGGTTTTTAAGTTGAGTTGAGGTTCAACAGTTTGGCATTTCTGATATTGTTTAACTATCTAGAAATTGAATTAGACTCAAGTGCTTTTTCCTTAGTGACCCAGAAATTTCTCAAGTGAGAAAAGGAACAACATGGAAAAACAAAAACAGAGGCTGCTTTCAAATATTTCCATACTGAATACAACCCAGAATGGCTATTCCATACATTACTTGTATTAATCAAATGCACTAATATTTACAAAGTTTAAGGTACTAATTGGGTGAAATATATTTTTTCCTGCCTCCACAACTTCCTCTACACACATACCTCATGTTCAACCCTGAGTAATCCTAGTTTAATGATTGTATTCATTCATTCCCAACAATTTAAGGTATATAATTGAATTTTCTATTTAGAACTGCAGAGAAAATCTTAGGTGATAAAAGAACATGAAAGATCTGTTGTACATGTTATCTCTTTTTTTTTAAAAAAAGGTAGAACGTATTATCTGAGTTTCTGTAATGAAAGTTACATTCCTTGAGTATAGGCTTGAATTAAGAGTTAACAGTCACATTTTTTCCAATAAGCAATGTTGTAGTGTGGTATAAATCACATATAGAGTAGAAGTTTGGTGATTTTTCCTTGTTTCTTTGTCTTTTGTGAAACATCCATTTAAATGAAGGTGAGAGAATTCCAGAAAAGATTTATAAGGTCCTTTCCAACTTTAACTACTCATTTTGTAGGTGAAGAAACTGAGTTGTGGAGAAGTGATTTGAACTGGGTGATGTCGGTTAGATGAACAAACCTAGAATTAAAACTGAGACCCTCAAGGGAAAAATACACTGTTTTCCCTCCCTTTTTCTCCTTGCATAGAATTCAGCCCTTTCCGTTGACTATTTAATGTATAAACCTATAGTTTTAATTTTTGAAATTGAGGCAGCTTGCACAAATGTATGCATCAATATAAACAACTATGACTAACAGGATAAGGGTTCTAATAAAAAATGAGTATGGTTTGCAAAAACAGATGGGTGATGTAAACAGAAAGATGAAAACTCTACAAAAGAATAAAATACTAGAAATCAAAATCATTGTAACAGAAAGAAAGAATACCTTTGCTGAGCTAAATAGACTGGACACAGGGTAGTAAAGAATCAGGGAGCTTGAAGGAATAGCAAGAAAAATTTCTTAAACAATAATGCAAAGAGAAAAAAAGAATGTAAAAGAAACAAATGATCAAGAAATGTAGAAAAATCACATTACAATTAGACACAAAACCACAGATTTAAGAAGTTCAGAGGACACCAAGAATAACAAATAATAATAATAAAAAAGATAGTGAGAGAGAGAGAGCAAAATCCCCAAAAACTAAACCTAGACATATACTCAAACTTCAGAAAATCAAAGACCAAGAGCAAATCATTAAAGAAGCCAGAAGAAAAGCAAACCTTACCTATAGAGGAACAAAGATAAGAATTCTATGAGACTTCTTCTCAGAAACTATGGAAGCAAGAGAAGACTGAAGTGAAATGTTGATACATGCCCCTCCCTCCCTGCCACAAATTTCTAATTCTTTATCAAGAGAAGTCATTCTTCAAAAGTGAAGGAGCAATAAAGACTTTCTCACACAAACAAACACTGACAGAATTTGTCACCAGTAGACCTACCTTGCAAAAAATGTTATAAGAAATTCTTCAGAAAGAAGAAAAATAATATAGGTCAGAAACTCAGATCTATATAAACAAACAAAAAAGAATGTTAGAAAAGGAATAAATTAAATCAAAACAAAATCTTTTATATCCATTATTCTTCATAGATTTAACAGATAACAATATGTTCAAATAATAATAGTAGGAAAACTAATAAGAAAACATTGGTTGGGAACTACATATTAGACCAAATGGAACTAGTAGACATATATGGAAATTTCCACCCAAGAGACGTAATGTGATATATTCTGAGAATGCTCCATGTTCACTTTATACATTCATATATATAAGAAGGTCAAAATATGCCAAGTATCTTTTCTGACCATGATGGAATGAAATTAGTAATCAATAACAGCAAGAAAATCAAATTTACAAATTCATGGAAACTAAACAACACACTCTTGAATAGTCACTGGGTCAAAGAATAAATCAAAAGGAAATTTTAAAAATATCTTAAGACAAATTAAAATGAAACCACAACAATAAAAACTTACTAGATTCAGCAAAACCAGTATTAAGAGGAAGGTTTACAATGATGAACACTGACATTAAAAAAGAAGAAATCGGCTGGGCACAGTGGTTCACGCCTGTAATCCCAACACTTTGGGAGACCGAGGAGGG
>NW_012114910.1:2332046-2333936 GCF_000951035.1 Colobus angolensis palliatus
CCGGCCACTGCACTCCAGCCTGGGTGACGGAGCGAGACTCCGTCTCAAAAAAAAATAAAAATAAAAAACAAAAATAAATAAAATAAAATTAAGCAACCCTTTTAGCTTGACTAAAAAAAAGAGAGAAAAGACTCAAATAGAATCAGAAATGAAAGAAGAGGCAAAACAATAGATGCCTCAGAAATGGAAAGGATCATGAGAGTGTTACAAAAAATTATATGCCAACAAATTGGATAACCTTTGAAAAATGAATAAATTCTTAGAAATATGCAACCTACCAAGAGTGAATCAAGAAGAAACAGAAAGCCTGAGCAAACCAAAATCAATAAGGAAACAATAATCAGAACCTTTCCAGCAAAGAGAAGCCCGAGGCCAGATACTTTCATAGGTGAATTCTACTAAATACTCAAAGAATGAACAGCAATTCACGTTAAACTCTTCCAAAAAATACTAAAAAATAGAACATTTTCAAAGCCATTTTTTGAAGCCAACATCACCCTAACAACAATGCTGAACAAAGACACCACAAAAAACATAGATATAAACATTCACAATAAAATATGAGGAAACCGAATTCAACAACAGAACAGAAAAGATTATGCACCATGACCAAGTAATATTTATCACTGGGATGCAAGATTGTTTCAACATATTCAAATTAATCAGTGTAATACATCATATTAACAGAATGAAAGATATAAATTACATGACCATTTCAATAGTTGCAGAAACAGTATTTGATAAAATTCAACATCTATTCATAATAAAAACTTCCAACAAAATAGGTATAGAAGAAACTTATCTCAACACACTGAAGGCCATCATATCATAATCAATGAGTGAAATGGAAAATTTGTCTTGTATGCTGCAGTACAGTACTAGAAAGCCCATTCTTACCACTTTTATCAAACAGTGTACTCATCCTAGCCAGAGCAATTAGACAAGAAAGAAAAATAAAAGATATATAAACCAGAAGGAAAGAATTAAAATTACCTACAGTTGCAGATTACATATTTCTATACGTAGAAACCACTAAGACTTCATAAAAATTGATTCAAATTAAAAAATAAATTCAGCAAAGTTCCAGAGTACAAAACCAATACACAAATATCAGTAATGTCTCTTCATATCAGCAATGAAATACTTGAAAAAGAAATAAAAAGTCAATTCCATTTAAAAATCATCAAAAAGAATAAAATAATTAGAAATTTAACAAAGGAGGTAAAAGATCTGTACACTAAAACTATAAAGCAAAATTATAAAGAAATGGAAGAAGACACAAATAAATGGAAAAATATCCTGTGTCATGGATTGAAAAAAATAATGTTTTAAATGTCCAAACTATCTGTATTAGTTGGGGTTCTCTAGAGGGATGGAACTAATAAGACAGATGTATATATGAAGTGGATTTTATTAAGGAGTATGGACTCACATGATCACAAGGTGAAGTCCCAGAACAGGTCATCTAAGCTGAGAAGCAAGGAAGCCAGTCTGAGTCCCAAAACCTCAAAAATAGAGAAGTCAACAGAACAGCATCAGTCTGTGGCCAAAGGCCTGAGAGCCCCTGCCAAACCACTGGGGTAAGTTCAAGAGTCCAAGAGCTGAAGATGTTTGAAGGCCAGAAGCATCCAGTACAGGAGAAAGATGAAGTCCAGAAGACCCAGCAAGTCTGCTCTTTTCCACCTTCTTCTGCCTGCTTTATTCTAGCTGCACTGGCAACTGATTAGATGGTGCCCACCCAGACTGAAGGTGCGTCTGCCCCTCCCAGTCTCCTGATTCAAATGTTAATTTCCTTTGGCAACACCCTCACAGACACACTCAGGAACAATACTTTGCATCCTTCAATCCAATCAAGTTGACACTCAGTATTTACCATCACACTATCCAAAG
>NW_012114910.1:2334486-2404449 GCF_000951035.1 Colobus angolensis palliatus
AAAGCAACGACAACAAAAGCAAAAATAAACAAGAAGGACTACATCAAATTAAATAGTTTCTGCACAGCAAATGCAACAGTCAACATTTTTATCTACATGTATTTCTTTAATTTTTTATTTTTTATTTTTGTGGGTATATTGTAGTATATTTATGGCATACATGAGATATTTCGGTACAGGTACGCAATGTGTAATAATCATATTATGGAAAATTAGGTATCCATCCCCTCAAGCATTTATCCTTTGTGTTACAAACAAGCTGATTATACTTTTAGTTATTTTTAAATGTACAATTAAATTATTGTTGAATATAATCCCCCTGTTGTGCTATAAAATACTAGGTCTTATTTTTTCTAACTGTATTTGCACTGATTAACCACCTCCACCTTCCCCCACAGCACTCCCCCAATCATTACTCTTCCCAGACTCTGGTAACCATCCTCCTATTCTCTATATATTTCTGAAACCATCAGTTCATACTGTTACTTTCAATTTCAATCCAATACACTCTATTTCATCCATGTTTTTCTTTATTTGTAACTTCTTTATCAACATGAGAAACTTGGTTCCCATTATAAATAATATATTTAATTATTTGTTCAACATTCAAATATACATAAAGTAGTTAAAATTGCTAGCTCATACTCTTGAGAGAAATAACTTTACTAACTACAGGGCAGTGTTCATGTACAGTTTGTCTTTAGCCTTACAGTATCCAATCAAAATACCCTTCCCTCCATATCCTTGTTGATTTGTTTTTATTTGCATACAGTAAAATTCATTTTTTGTGAGATATAATTCTATGGGTTTTGACAAGTACAGAATCATGCATCTTTCCACTGTAGTCATGACAGAGAGCATTTTAGACCCTGTATCCATCAGTTCTTGAAATGTTTGGGCTTTTTCTTTTACCAAATTTATAATAGTTCTAGAAAAGGGCTTTAGGTTTTGTTGTGGAAGGATAAAGATTATTACTGAATACAATTTTCATAGTCCTGTACATTCAACCTCTTTTTTTGATAAATGGCTTCTAGGCCTAAGCACTGGCTCAGGATCAGAAACTGGTCAAGGGATAGCACTTTTTTAATTTGTATAGTTGCACTTTGCCTCTTAATCAACCATTTTTTAATAATTTCTTTCCATTATATTGTTCAAGGTATAGCCTTGTTAGCTGCCCATCTATCTTGCCCTTAAGAATATTATTTTCTATTAACCAACTCCACTGATCTCCTCAAGTAATTCCTCCTGACTGCCACTTTGACCTTGCCATTTATCTGACAGTTAAACACTATGACCTCATCACTGTTACTTTAAGATCGTATCACTGCATTGCTATCAATTAGCCTAGTTCCCTAAAAACATTTCCTACCATTGGTTTTGGTCTATAAAACACAATCATCTTTGACTTTCTCAACAATGCCAGTGCTCTCTCACTATTACATTACTGCTAAGCTCCTAGGGCACACAGACTTCTTATGGACACCACTAGCTTACCTAGTATGTCAACTCTATCATGCCCACCTCACTGAGCCATTTGGTCCCTTCTTCTATTGTCTAGCATGGAAATCCTGGCATATTTATGTCATTTAGCAGGAGGCAGTCTTTTATCCAAGTTTCCAAGAACCATACTAACGGTATACTACCACTGGTCCTCAGAGTCCTTGCCTGGATATCAAAGTATGTATCATGGGATACTAAACCTTCTCTTACACAACTTTATGACCCCCTCAATTGCAGCATCCTCAAGATACTTCCATACAAAATCTGGTTTTCCTCGGGTACATTTTGGCTAGGTCCTGCATCCCTCTTTGGGTATGTATGTTCTTTTTTCTCCTTTCATGCCCCCTTGCCAAACTGTATTATGACTTGACCTGACTCATTGGTCTGGTGGTCAAAACAGAATTGGAGGTACATTCCAAGATGTATTCTTTTTATGGTCCTGCAGGCATAGTTCTCTATATTTTTGTCAAGTAAGACTGGAATACTTTCCTTAACAGGTCACGGTAGCCTACTTCTGTAAGCCCAGAGCATAGTAAGGCATTTTGAGATTCAAGACATTTGGATGCATCCACCAAGATATTTCCATTTCATATTTTCAGAAGACCCTACTCTTTCCAAATAAAGGGTCTGATTTTGGCAAAATCTATTTTCTAAGATGGAGAATTCAACCCGTTCTTCTGCCATTTATCAAGTCCTAGGCCAGACCTGAATTATTTTCTGTTTTTTGATTGCATGAGATAAGAGTTTCTCCATATGACATTAACAGTGCCTGCTGACTTTACACTGGGCCGTTATTCACCTAATTCCTTGTCCTTTAATTTACTACCGCCTCTAAAATTTCTCATATACCAGAGACGTTACCCTTGCCAGCACATTTTCTTTCACCAATACCTTACTAATTTTACCACAACTGAAAAATTTTAAAATTGCACAACCATAGTATGCCAATAGGGCTATCCATACTCCATTTAGTCTAACACCAAAATCCTCTGTCAGATCTTCATTCTTCTTGACACCACCTGCCTTAGGCTAGATCCTCCAGGAGACAAATTCTAAAAAGATTTGCATGTAGAAAGATTATTAGAAAGCAATGGAAGTATGATCAGACAGAGGTCTGGAGCAATTTAATTTCAATGCATCGACAACAAAGCTATCAGCTGATTCCATGGGGAGCTTTGGGTTGGGATAAACTTTCATTAAAGTTGTCATGACTTGAGGTTAAGAAACTAGGCATTTTTACCCCCATATTGAACAATCAGTGGATGAGAAATTTCCCAAAGGAAAGGGCATGACTATGGAAGAGGGAGCTTTTTTTTTTTTTTTTGTCTGAGGACAAATTCTCAGAGAAAATTTCAGCTATCAGCTGACAACACTTCAGGTAGTTGGGAGAATGTGTGCTTCAGCCCGGACAAAGGATCTGCACATACATCACAACAATATGAGATTCTAGACTAGACTCTCCGCTGAGATTCTTCATTCATACTTTCTCTGACCAATACTGAGTGTTTTACGGATATGTTGAAAATCAGAATCCACTTGCAATTCAAATATTTATTATCTTGGACAAATCACTTAATCTTCTAGGCATCTGCATGTCTACATGCCATGTAGAAAGAGTAAAATCTTCCCTAACTTACTCCTTCACGTGTTGATGAGAGGAAAATGAAATGAATGAAGCAATTAAAAATGATTGTATAAGACCACCTGAAAAGGATTCACATACGCTCCTACTTTTGCCTAAGCCTGAATGCATGCCTGTTTCTCATGTCGTCATACTATATAGTGTCACGAGTCACTATCTGGGTGAAATTTGATGTATGCATTTTTTTTTGAACAGGAAGACTGTAAATATCTGATAAGAATTTATGTATTTTTTTACGTTGGTGAATTTCAGCACATATTTTACTTCTAATACACCAGGGGCAGAGCAAGTGGAAGATGTATATAAGTAGTTGGGCATAGCCAGTGAAAAGATTTATGCTGGCAAGCAAGCAATAGATGACAGCTTCTATCTTACCCTCAGGGGACACCTAAAACCACCCTTCTAGGAAATTACCAGCCAAAGCACTCTGAAACATTGAACAAGTACATAAAAAAAGAACTTTTTTCCCCCTTGTCTTAGAAGTGGAACAAAACAAAATAAATTACCTGCTTTTATCCACTCCAGGACATAAAAAATAAGGAAAGAAAGAAAGGAAAGAAAATGGTTCCATCTCATGCCAAGTTATGCAACTGTTAGATAGAGATGACTCAGAGCTCAGAACCACCCACACTGCTTGGGTAGAATGCCAGCAAGCAGATGGAACAGCTTGTAAAATATCTTCAGATGGCCCCAATCATTTATTGCATCTGTTTTTACGATGTGAATAAATGAAAAAATAATTGTCTTTGGCTTCTTAGATTTTTATTGGTTTCAGAAATCAGGTTATGTCATTTTAAAATCTGCCTGTACAAGGAACTTTACTTAATTAAATCATCCCAATAATGGCTGGATTTAAGCTTTCAGTGTTGACTGGATTGTATTGATGCTATTTACAATAATCTCTCTGTGTAATTTGCTTTCAAATTCAGCCGTTCCTTTGGATTAAACAAGTTTTTCCTTACATCTCTGCTAGCCATCTTTTGACCATTAGGGGGACTAGCCTGAGGAACATATTCGTTGCTAGAGCACAGCAGGGCAGAAGATGGAGACAGATCCTTCATGTCAACATCAAACCTCTAACTAGGTTATCAAACCTCTAACTAGCTTACTTATGTTAGGACTTCTTGTTATAAGATATGATCGCATTTTTTCTTATACGGTTAATTCATTTTGCATTGGATCCACTGTTACATCTGAACAAATATACAAAGATAAAGAAATGAACTCAGAAGGAGTTATTTGTAATTTAGGCAGAAATGACACTGAACAAAATACACCAAAAAACTTGGGCTATAGACTGTGCTCTACTCTTTATTAACCACGTGGATTTGCATCAATTACAATTTTTCCCACTGATTAAATGGAAATAACTGCCTTATCTTTCCTGTAGAAATTTGGGGAGAAAAACTGTGGTAAATGCTGTGGTCTGAATGGCTGTGTCTCCCCAAAATTTCTATGTTCAAAACCTAATCCCCAGTGTAATGGCCTTAGAAGGTGAAGCCTTAGGCAGGTGATTTGATCATAAGGGTGGATCATGAATGGCATTACTGTCCTTAGAAAAGATGCCTTAGAAAATTGCCTTGTGATTCGCACCACATGAGGACACAGCTAGAAGACACCATCTATGGGGCAGGAAACACCCCTCACCACATACCGAATCTGCTAGTTTCTTGATCTTGGACTTTCTCACCTCCAGAACTATAAGAAATAAATCTCTGTCATGTATAAGCTAATCAATTTATGGTATTTTATTATAGCAGCCCAAATAGACTAAGGCAGTGAATGTATGTGGGGAAAAACTCCTTTGCAAGTTACTAAAGATGCTACATAATACGCTTTGAAAACGCAACATTCCATGAGTTTATGCTATAATTTTAACTTAGAGAGTTGTGGCAACAGAATAACTTCCATGTGTGAAATACGTGTTTAATGACATGATGACTTTCTATAACTAAATGAACTAAAGCTTTTATGTCATATCAACAACCATAGGCCCTTCATACATACCAATATGATCAGAGGTGGTAACTTTGATTGGAAAAATTAAATACAACATGCAAGAAAACAGAGATTTCCAGAACAATGCAGCCATTACAAAATCACTTTCAGGATATTAGGGAATTAAAAATCCTTCATTTATAAAATCATGTTTTCCTGGTAACTTTGATGAGTTGCAGTTCGATTTTTCATTAAGAAAAATGACAGTAAACGCTTAGCTCTTCCAATAGGCTGGTGTAAATGGAATGAATTTGTCTCAAGGGACTGTGTGTCAAATTTTTAAAGATAAATTACCAAGGTTATCTTAAAAATCCTCATTTGTCAGAAATGATAAAAATGTAACATTGAGTGATCAATATCAGGATTCCACTAATTCCATTCAAATTATTAACCACTTCATTCAAAAGCTGACTCACACATGGGTAAATAATAATAAAAAAGCTGGCATAGAACATGCTTCAGCACATATATATATTTTTCTTTTTACAAACTGACTTTTAGAATGTCAGTGATGGAAGATTCTGAGTGAAGTTTAATCACTCACCACCATACCATATTTGAACTTAGCAGAACCAAGGCTTAGAAAAGATAAAAACCACCATTTATTGATACTTATTATGTGGAAAGGACTTGACACTCATGATTGAATTTAATCCTTGCAACAGCCTGTGATATTGGAGCCATTATCTTAGTCTTACAGATGAAGACAATCAGGTTAAATAACTAATTCAAGGTCACACAGCCAGTAGACGAGAAAGAAGAGACTCAAGCCCACATTTATATGACTGGAAAGCTCATGCTTATATCCATTACTCTATGCAGGCTTGGAAGTCAGGAGACCTGAATTTTTAAGTGAAAATGTGAAGGTATTTGAATCAGAGAGGTGTGGCTGAGATGTAGTCTGTGTCACTTGATGCCAAACTGTATTTTTCACCATGTTTGTAGAATTGAAATAGGATGCTAGAGATAATTTTGAATTTGATTATCTAATATTTAAGATACAAAAGCTTCAACTCTGCCAGAGAGATAGAAAGGTTTCATTCAGACTTATTTTAGTGAGGAACTATGTGGCACACATTGGCAAAGCTGAAGGTAAAACCAGATTACCCACAGGAAATATTTTATCCATATGCCTGTTCTAATGGGCTACATTTTATATTGGATGTCATGCTTAGTAATTTTTTTTGTTACATTTACGTCACAGTTTTAAACCCAGTCATTGAAGGTACTGGAAAGAATAATATGGCAAGATCTAACCTAGCTACTGTTTTTCACTTCACTTAGGTGCTGTCCTCAGTGGAAACTTAGTGTTCCAGAAAATTGAGACTGAATGAACAACAACAAAAAAAGAACATAGATTCAAATATTTATCTCTTAAATTGCCTTATTCAATAATAACAGCAACAACAATATTATCAATAACAATAGACACATTTATTGGGTCCTTATGATGTGCTAGGCACTGTGACTGATGCATTTTACTACATTGACTCACTGCAATATCCTGAGGTAGGATCCACTGTTACCCCATTCTACAGATTAAGGAATAAACGGTTACAGAGCATCTTGCTCTCAAACTAATGCGCTAATGGAGCTACAGTTCAGATTCAAACCTAAGCCCATTCTGTCTCAGTGCCTGAACTCAACCACTGCATCATTTTTTGAGAATTATAAACATCATACTAAATATTCTGATTCTGTTCTTGTTAAAATTCCCCTTTCCTGTCATTATTTTATCAGGTCTTCATGACAACCTTGCCACCTAGGTATCATCATCTCTGTACAGGAGATGAGGATGCTGAGGGTTAGAAGACAGAATGTCACTCATGTGAACCGTCTACCGACACCTGATCTCCAATGGGAAAATATCGGGAAATGAAAACCTCTCCCTTTCAAACAAATCTCCATTTCTTTTCTCCACTTTTCTCCTGAAAAAGAAAATGCACACACTCCACACTCACAAAGAACATTATTTTGGTTACATTTTTATAAAGCTATACATTGTAATTATGGAAATGAGATTGTCATCAACTTTAATCATGCTAAAAATGCTCATCTTTTTTTATAAGAAAAAGAGGAATAAATACTCATTAACACTGAAGGCCTCAAGAACTTAAATTAAATTTTACTTTGAGATAGAAAATTGGTATGAAAAGAAGCCTGCATTAGTTATCCCCATCCACTCTTCCCACCCTCTTCCATTAAAAAATAATTTATACAAGTAATCATCTTTGAAGCCAAAAGTGATTTTAGAGGAAACTTCAATCATCTACTGTTTAGAGTCTAAAAATCATCAAGTCATACCAAATGTGAAGCTAAGTGTTAACACTCTTTTCTGCCTAGAGAGCGCCTCCCCTTTTTGGTCTCCTAAGTCTCTGGAAGATGGAAGGGGTAGGATAGCGGCAGCAAAAGTTGATTGTGCCTTGTATATTATGTGTGTTTTTGTGCTTATATACATGCATACATAAATATACATCTTGCACGATTCTTGTGTGTTGTGAGAATTAAAGTATGCATCGTAAGAGTCCAGATATAGTGAAAACCCCAAATATTTCAGCTGTCTTCCTGAAATCCTTCCTTCTAGGTCAACCTGCAACTGCTTTTAGGTTGTAGCTATATTTGCCCTGTTTTAAATAATTGAATTATCTCTTCAGAACTTCACAATTCTCCTGGCCAGGAATTGGCAGAACCACTAATTTACAAAAATGCAATATGGTTTACTTCTCTTTTAGCAGCTGCATCCACCTCTTTCATCCAATTAATTTCAAGTGTGCCAGTTTGACTTACTACTCTTCTGTCCAGGAAAAGCAGGGACATTTCTGACTACTATGAACAACTATAGCAGAAAATAAACTAATATTCATGATAACATTTAACATGTAGTTTTTTTATGTGGACCAAGTACAACTCAAAGGGCTTTACATCATTTTCTTCTTTTCATCCTCATAGTAATCCCAAAGAGTACATATTATTATTATTAATTTTCTGATATGGCATTGGCTTTGGGGAAGAATGAGTGACTTACTCAAAGCAATGCTGTCACCGAGTATCAGTGTCACCATCAGTTCTGCATTCTCATCAAGAACTTTCTGACTTTACAAACTTCTCTTAGTCCTCAGAATAGGTCACTTGCTTATGTTTTGGATCTTTCCATTCTTCTTCCAGATCCACTCCCCCACCCAACCCTTTCACATACTGCTCCATTCCAAAGGGAGCTGAGAAGAGTGTGTGATAGGCAAAGACACTCTGGCCCTGTGCTTCCTAATGAATGCAGTCCATGATAAGCAACACAAGAAGAGCAGAGAGGAAGACACAAGAGAAGGCATGGCTTTTATTGTCCGGGTTTTCCCATGTGCTGGAGGGTAGCTGTGTTCTTTCAGGTGGCCCTTTCACCTGGGTTTCTCTGTCACTGGGTCTTGAAAACCATTCCTTCCCTCATCCTTCCAAACCTGCAGTTGTTTCTGATTTCAGGATTCTGCATGGTCCTCTGTAGTTTCCTCCACCCTGCCCACATCTTTAGAAATGGTCTTCTTATCATTCCCTTTTACAGTCCCTTTTATTGATTCCAATTGAGTGTGCCATTTGCTTCCCATGAGAACTTGACTGATGGATACATATCCTTGTCTTTCTATAATTCTGAGCACAGTTCTTTCCTTTTAGAGTACTTACCTTTGTTGGTTAGTACAGACAAGAGCAGAGAAACATTTATTTACTAGCTGAGTTGTTTACTCTTTAGTCTGTATTAGGGCAGAGGCTATGTCCTCTTTACTCAGTCTTGTATCCTTGGTGCCCAGCAAAATGCCTTGTGCTCAGATGGCATGGAAAAATATTCACTGACTCAATAAATGCCTCAAGGTAAGCAAAGGGTGGTTTATAAGATAGCTCTGTAACTTATTATTTGTCTTTCAGAAAACAAGAGAGACTAGAACACCACCCCAAAGCTACGGAGCAGTTTCTTCACTTAAATGCATGAATGAACAAGCATTTTGGACATTTAGCATAGTAAGTAGGAAACCAGCAGGCATTCCAGGCCAGAAATCTAATCTCTAAAACCATATAGATTCTTTTCCTCTAAACGGAATTGAGTATTGTGAAAGTGATGACGGGCTGAGAAATGACCAGGTTTGAGGCCTGAGATTTCATGTCTCCATCAGGTTTTGATGTAGCCTTTTACAGCGTCCCTTAGAAAATGTCTATGGAGACATGGAAAAATAATAAAAATCACATCACAACAATAAACGAAAATAGACAAATATATAACCATATTCCAGAATGAATTTTTAAAAGGCACTAATTGATAGAATATGGAGAAGGGGCATTATGATTTATGCAACAAAGACTGCTCAGATATTAAAACGTGGAAAGATAGAGTACTTTCTACCTCAACTCTCCATCCCTTCACTCAAGTCTTGGGCCTGTACCAAACTGATAACTTGACAATCCTCTTCCTACCTTTTTTAAACAATAAACCTAAAATGTATAAACATCAACTTGTAGCTTCATTAAAATAATAATGATCTAGTAAAATAGTCATAGGGATACAGTTTCTTAAAAAAGAAATAATCTCTTTCAAAACAACAACCAATATTACCTTTATAGTGTAATAGTAAAGGTAGTCTAATTAAAATCAGAAGCATGACTAAAATTTAATGCTACTATTATTAAACATTGTTCTGGAGGTTGCATTCAATGTACTTAGCAGAAACAAAAACAAACCAAAATAAAAAGAACAAAATTTCAAAAAGAGGAGACAAAACCATTATTCCTTACAGATAGTAGAAGACAAAACCATTATTCCTTACAGATAGTAGATATATGTATAGCATGGGCAAACTTTAATGCATCAACTGAAAGTCTACTTAAATAGGTGAGTTCATAAAAGTGTCCAGTATACAAGTACTCAAAATAAGTGTATAGAGTCAATAAAAACTTTCAGGACTAGCCAGAAGAAAAAGAAAAGAAACGAAATAAAGGAATGGGATCCTTACTGAAGTACATTTAAAGAAGAATGATGGAAATTAAAATCCAGTATTAAAACTGCTTTGTATCCTACACACCTCAAGTCAATGCATGTGTTACTCCAAGGTGCTTAGTCATGGTCTTAGAATCAGACTAATCTGGGCCAAATGCCAACACTGCCACGTTTTGGCTGTGTGAACATAAACACAATCCATAGGAAGCATTCTTTTTTACCTGCCACATTTCTTCTATTTGTAAAATGAAGATAACAGTATTGCTTACTTCAAGAGGCTATTGTCAGAATTAAACACAATAATGTATGCAAAGTGGTTAGCATTTTACAAGAGATATTACTTTATCTACTTTAGTAACTAAGTTGTTAAAAATAAATAACACTTTAGTAATCTATTCTTTAAAAGAAATATTTCTTCTGGTGGATATTAGTTGGAATGTCTTTGACTTTAACTATTAAAAAAAACACGGAAGACAATTAAAAATTACAGACAATTTAGTGGATTATGTAATTTAAATATCCAGAGTGAATTTAGGTATAATTTGGACAAGGTTGTGATTTATTTATCTTTACTTACTTTTTTATTGTCATTTTCTTGGTTCAGTTTATTTCAGTTTTTTCAACTGAATGTTCAAATAACCTTCACTTCAAGAAAAGTGGCTGCAGAGATCCTGTATTTCCTGTTTGTGTCCCATGATGTCCCAAATGAGATCAATATGTTTAAGATTCTAAGGCAAAATGTTGACTTTCTTTGTAATTGAACCACAACTCAAATCAGCTAAAATATCAAGAGGAAGCCATGGTAGCCATTGGCTTAGGCTTAGATGAACTGAACCAAAAACTGTGGCAAGTAAGATATGATTAACCTGTGTCTGAAATTGGTAGGTCTTGGTCTCACTGACTTCAAGAATGAAGAGAATGAAGCCGCGGACCCTTGCGGTTAGTGTTACAGTTCTTAAAGATGGTGTGGAGTTTGTTCCTTCTGATGCTCGGACGTGTTTGGAGTTTATTCCTCCTGGTGGGTTCGTGGTCTCCCTGGCTTCAGGAGTAAGCTGCAGACCTCCGCGGTGAATGTTACAGCTCATAAAGGAGGCATGGACCCAAACAGTGAGCAGCAGCAAAATTCATCAAAGAGCAAAAAAACAAGGAACAAAGTTTCCACAAAGTGGAAGCAGACCCCAGAGGGTTGCCCTGCTGGCTGCTGACTCAGGCAGCCTGCTTTTATTCTCTTATTTGACCCCGCCCACATCCTGTGGATTGGTTCATTTTACAGAGATTTGATTGGCCCATTTTACAGAGAGCTGATTGGTCCATTTTGACAGGGTGCTGACTGGTGCATTTACAATCCTTTAGACATAAAAGTTCTCCAAGTCCCCACTAGATTAGCTAGACACAGAGCATCGATTGGTGTATTTACAAACCTTGCACTAGACACAGAGTGCTGATTGGTGCATTTGCAATCCTTTAGCTAGACACAAAAGTTCTCCAAGTCCCCCCCAGATTAGCTAGACATAGAGCACTGATTGGTGCATTTACAAACCTTGAGCTAGGCACAGAGTGCTGGTTGGTGCGTTTGCAATCCTTTAGCTAGACACAGAAGTTCTCCAAGTCCCCACCAGATTAGCTAGACACAGAGCACTGATTGGTGCATTTACAAGCCTTGAGCTAGACACAGAATGCTGATTGGCGTGTTTACAAACCTTGAGCTAGACACAGAGTGCTGATTGGTGCATTTACAATCCCTGAGCTACACACAGAGTGCTGATTGGTGTATACACAATCCTCCAGCTAGACACAAAAATTCTCCAAGTCCCCACCTGACTGGGAGCCCAGTTGGCTTCAGGCAGTGGATGCCTTGCTGGGGCCACTGGCGGAGCTGTCCCTCAGTCCCACACGCCCGCACTCCTCAGCCCTTGGGTTGTCGATGGGACCAGGCAACCCGGAGCAGGGGGCCGTGCCCATCAGGGAGGCTCAGGCTGCACAGGAACCCATGGGTGAGGGGGGGAGGGCTCGGGCATGGCGGGCTGCAGGTCCCGAGCCCTACCCCCACGGAGAGATGGCTGAGGCCCGGAAAGAATTTGAGCACCGCACAGGCAGGCTTGCAGTGCTGGGGGAACTGGCGTACCCTCTGCAACTGCTGGCTGGGGTGCTAAGCACCTGACTGCCCCCGGGGCTGGGGGCGCCAGCCAGCTGCTCCTAGTGTGGGGCCCGCTGAGCCCTCACCCACTGGGAACTCGTGCTGGCCTGTGAGTGCTGCGTGCAGCCCCATTTCCCACCTACGCCTCTCCCTCCACACCTCCCAGCAAGCAGGAGGAGCCGGCTCTTGCCTTGGCCAGCCCAGAGAGGGGCTCCCACAGTGCAGTGGCGGGCTGAAGGGCTCCTCAAGTGCCACCAGAGTGGACGCCGAGGCCGAAGAGGTGCCAAGAGCGAGGGCTGCTAGCACATTGTTACCTCTCAAACCCACTTATTTCAGGCAGAGCCCTTGCCTCTAGAAGTGGAGGTGGATTTATGGGAACTTTGAATTATCTATTTAGGACAGTTAGGAAGCAATTAAGGACTTTAGAAATACAGATATATGAATGAAGCATTGTGAGGACAATGTTCTTCCAGTAGACTGCATATGTCTGTATTAATAGAATAGCATTTTCTGGCTGGGCGCGGTGGCTCAAGCCTGTAATCCCAGCACTTTGGGAGGCCGAGACGGGCAGATCATGAGGTCAGGAGATCGAGACCATCCTGGCTAACACAGTGAAACCCTGTCTCTACTAAAAAATACAAAAAACTAGCTGGGCGAGGTGGCGGGCGCCTGTAGTCCCAGTTACTCGGGAGGCTGAGGCAGGAGAATGGTGTGAACCTGGGAGGCGGAGCTTGCTTGCAGTGAGCCGAGATCTGGCCACTGCACTCCAGCCTGGGCGACACAGCGAGACTTCGTCTCAAAAAAAAAAAAAAATAGAATAGCATTTTCTGTCGTGGGGAGGGGGAAGGGAGGGATAGCATTAGAAGATATACCTAATGTAAATGACGAGTTAATGGGTGCAGCACACCAACATGTCACATGTATACATATGTAACAAACCTACATGTTGTGCACATGTACACTAGAACTTAAAGTATAAGAATAAATAAATATATATATATATATAAAGACTTCCTCCCTGAGTTCTCACATTTGCAGGCATGGTACCCACTTTTAGCTTGATACCTGGAATCTCAATCATGCTATAGTCTATAACCAAGCTCAACCATTAATGAGCTGCAAGATTTTCAGCAAGTCACATCTGCTCCCTGGAAATCAGTGTGGTCACTTGTAATAAAGGAGGCTTGAGTAAATGAACTCAAAATTCCAAGTAGTTCCATGGGTCTCTATGAACACAATACATTACCTTTATAAATGGGGAAGATGGCCATTAAGCAATTTCTCAACTTCTGTTCTGAAAATTACACAAAATGACCCAAGATCCTTTCATCTTTCTTTGCTAGGACTATTTGCTATCCCTTTTATCTTTTTGTTGATATTCTAGAGGCCTGCTTCAATATTTCCTCCACATCCCATTCTCTATATGAAATTTCCAACTGAAAAAAAATAAATCTGTTAGAGATATCAGTAACATCTCCTAAGCAAGGAGATCTCTATTTCAAGAAATCATTGTGAATTTTGCCCGTGTTTAGCAATACTTTGTTCTTGCAAATTTTCACCTTAGACAATTTTGACATTTGTGTAAAATATATTGCTCTTTAAAGAGTTTACAGTTATTTTTATTTGTTGTAAAATTTAAACACAATGAAATTTACAGTTCTTATTACACATTTACTGAATTTTGACATGCATCTACCTGTGTAACCCAACCTCTTATCAAAAAATAGAATCTTAACATTGTCTAAGAGTGTTCCTCATGTTCCTTCCAAGTCAATCATCACTCCCATGGCTACAGAAGAAACCATTATTTTGATTTTTTCCCCACAGATTAAATTTGCTTGTTCTGGAACTTAATATTAAAAAACATGCAATATGTGATTATTGTCACAATTCAATTGACTAGATTTGTACATGTCAATCTCTATTGATCCTTATTGTGTTCTGTGGGTCTATACATACTTATTAATTGGCCAATCCTATACTGCTTAATTTCTGTAACTTTATAGTAAGCCTTGAAATCAGTTATTTGACGTTTCCTGCTTCAATATTCTTTTCAAGTTTGTTTTGGACCTTTGAGTTTCTTTGCCTTCCTGTATGAATTTTATGATGAGCTTATTGATACCTATAAAGAAAATTCTGGTAGGATCTGCAGACAAATTTTCAGAGAATTGGCATCTTTGTAGTATTTAGACTACTGATCCAAATGTAACTTTTCATTATTAAAACAAAAAACATCTTTTGGTTTCTTTCCTAGCTATCTAGAAAAAAGAAAAAGCCAGGATTTAAAATAATGGCACTAGTCTTTGGAAGAGAGGGAAAAAAATCCAAAGTCTTGAGGAATCTCTGACTATAGATAAGAAACTAAAAATTATAATTTCAATAAACTAAACAGTCATTTTTGAGATCCAACTTTTGGTGGATTGACTGACACCAAAATAAAGTAAAGAAGATAAAGCAGATCACCAAAAAACATTCTGTGTCAATCTTCAAATTGATCAAGCATGGTGAAGGGAAAATGTGGTGATAAAAGGCAGCTGAGAGCTATGCAGTATTAAGTTGACAGGGGCTTGCTCTAGTTAACTCTTTTTATATTCTGAACTTACAAACAGAGAATCCTTAAATGGGATCAACTGTCTCAACAGTTGCAATACATTTTTGTTTTTGGTGGGGTTTGTTTGTTTGTTTTGAGAAGGAGTCTCTCTCTGTTTCCCAGGCTGTAGTCTGGAGTGCAGTGCTGCCATCTCAGCTCACTGCAGCCTCTGCCTCCTAGGTTTAAGCGACTCTCGTGCCTCAGCCTCCTGAGTAGCTGGAATTACAGGCACACGCGACCACACCCAGCTAATTTTTTATATTTTTAGTAGAGATGGGGGTTTCGCCATGTTGTCCAGATTGGTCTCGAACTCCTGACCTCCAGTGATCTGCCCCCCCCCCCTCGGCCTCCCAAAGTGCTGGGATTACAGACATGAGCCACAGTGCCTGGTCAGTTGCAATACTTTCACAGGAGATCACAAAACTAAGGGGTTAAGTACAACAAACACATTTTTGATTCATACTGAATCTCTTGTTCCAGAGTTGTGAAGTTATTGTATTACCAGTAAGTGATGCAGATGTTCAAGGAGACAATGATGAGTTTCAAAATATGTTGATGGAAGGACATAAATTTGAATTCAGTACTAAGTAATAGTTACCTTTTAGATTTTTGGAAAATTTGCTAAAAATGCTTTGCTGCTTTTCTTTATCCCTTATCCCCTGTCCCCACCATATCTTACTTCTTTCATTCTGACGGCAATCAGGTGTCCTCAGTGGGCCAGTCTCTTGCTATGCTTTGAGACCATAATCATATCTTTACTTCTGTCTCTGGCTCCTTATTCCTGGCAGTGAATTTCAGTTAAATATCATTGCTTCATTAAAGTTATTCTAACCTAAAGAAAATCCTTTTCTGTTATTCTTTATACAAGTCACTTATCCCTCATTTATCTCCATCATTACACTTACTTATTAATTTTTCTGTTCTTTTTTCCTCCAGTACAATAAACACCATGGTCTACCCACTACTTCACTGGATGAATGCATTAATAAACAGGTGCCTTCTTCGACTACTTTGTAAATCTTTAGAGAGAAGAAACTTTCTCTAATTCATCATTTGACCTGAATACTCTGATCTCAGGAGAAATATCGATAAAAAATATTTAACATATGAAGTGTTACAAAGGTAATTATAGAATTTTGCATAAGGTAGGTGGAGTTATCTCAGTAGGAGTTCTTCAATACCCCAGAGAACACAGAAGGATTTCAAAAAGGCAATAAGCTACATGCTGGGTCTTCAAAAAATACGAGGCATTTACTTGGCAGATGAAGGGGCTCAGCTCAGACAATCTTACCGGTTTTGTTGTAAAACTTAAATCCAGTCATTTATTCTCTCATTTAATAAGCATTTATCAAAATACTATGTCAGCTCTATCCTAAGCACTTGTGATACATGGTAATGAACACCAGACATAATGTGTGCTGTCATTTACCTTAAAAATCTCACCCCATGAAGGGAGTGAACATTAATTAAATAAACATAAAAGATACAGTGCTTGAGTGCATTCATTTTTTCTATATTATTTCATTTAGTTCTCACAAATGCCTTGTGAGATAGTTACTATGATTAGAACCCACTTTATAATAATAAAATTGAAGAAAAAGAAGGAATTAAAGATGACAAACCCCCACACCAGGTAAGCCAAAGTAGGGTTTATACTCAGACTAATTCCAAGGCCTGAGCATTGGAATAATGTTGAATATAAAGTCAATGGTACATACCCCCAAATATGTTATATAATATTAATTAATGAGAACTAAATACTTTAAAAAATTAAGTCAAATAGCAAAATACAAACTGATGTGAGGTTAGATTTGAGGGTTAGACAGGACCAAGCTTGCAGTGGCCTTATAGGTCTCATAAATATATATTGTTTTCTTTTCAGAGCAATGGGAATCCACTGACGGGTTAATGCTGATGAGGAAGACGGTAGGCAGAGTGATGTGAAAACATTGGAGATGGTCCAGAGGTCTTTGATAAAACCAATAAAGAGGTCCCAGGTGCTTGGAAGGCTGAGGCAGGAGAATCGCTTGAACCCAAGAGGCGGAGGTTACAGTGAGCCGAGATCGCGCCACTGCACTCCAGCCTGGGTGGCAGAGCAAGACTCTGTCTGGGAAAAAAAAAAAGTTACTGCATTCTTCTGGATAAAATTAATGGTAGTTTGGAATAAGATGACAGCTATAATTGAAGGAAAGATGAGTGGATGAATTTGAGAGCTGTTTAGGAAGGTGTCTAATAAAAAATATATTGATGAAATAAAGTATAAGGAGACCCTAGCACAGTAGTATTGACTGAGAGATACTACACTACGTGGTCATGAGGAAGGGAATTATTAGGAATAAATCTAGAGAGTAAGATAGGCTAGTATACAGCTTGTTGTAACCTAGGAATGGAAGTAGTGTGCTAAGGTGGACAGAGCTTTCAGTTTGAATATCATGCTTGCAGTTAACTTTCTGAGTCACTTTGGGCGAGTTATTTTTTCCTTACTGGAAACTGATCAATAACCCAGGAAGATTTGAGACGAAGTAACATTGTGTGTGTCACAGGTTTACAGAGATTCTGGCTCTTGGGAGAAAGGAAATGCTACTATTAAAATTATGAATTTGGCATAATAAAGAACCTTCTTCCCCGTAATCTGTCTCAAGTACCAAAAATACCCAAATATCTGAAGTCATGACACAGTTTGATTTTCAAGGGTAAAATAGATAATTTATTAACCAATTACTGATTGGTCCAGAAAAAATATATGGAACTCATTGTATATGCCCTGCCAGACCATGCTCTTGGAGCCTACATTCTGATCTCTAAAGCCAGGTAGAAAACATAGTAAGGGAAGCCTTTTACTGGGGTTTACAAACTTTAAATAGTCAATTGGGGATTTTATTACATATGATACATAGACACAAAATATTTTTTCCATTCATTTTAAATTATAAAACATAATTTCAGACCAAGAATTGAGAGGCCAGGCATGGTGGCTCATACATCTAATCCCAGCACTTTGGGAGGCCAAGATGGGTGGATTATTTGAGGTCAGGAGTTCGAGACCAGCCTGGCCAACATGGTGAAACCCCGTCCCTACTAAAAATACAAAAATTAGATGGGCGTGGTAGCATCCCAACTACTCAAGGGGCTGAGGCATGAGAATCGCTGGAACCTGGGAGGTGGAGGTTGCAGTGAGCTGAGATCCAAGATCGTGCCACTGCACTCCAGCCTGGGTGACAAAGCAGGACTCCATTTCAAAAAAAGAAAAAAAAAAAAGGTTTGGGAGATCCAAATATAATAAAACAATCTTAAGAATTAATATAGCTGTCCATTCACGGTAGCATTAAAAAAGTTTGAGAAATTTAGAAGCAATATTATCTAGATATTAAGAAATAGATATCAGATGTGATTCAGGTTATATCTAATTCTGTGGTTGGTATCTTGCTAATATTCATAATTTATTGCAACGACAATTTTCCCAAAGTTTTCTTGCTCAGCCAGAAGTGGGTAATAAATTAGATTGAGTCATGGAAATTTGTATTGAGTTGAATTGAATAGGAGAGAGGAAAATTCAGTTTTCCAAGGGAAAATGCATAGTAGATACACAATGTGTAGCAGATTTTCTGAGGAAAAGAAAGTAACATAGGATATGGTACTGTTCCCATTGTTTCAGATCTCTCAATTTACTTATTTATTTTTATTTTTATTATTATTATTTTTTACTGAGATGGAGTCTTGCTCTGTCGCTCTGGCTGGAGTGTAGTGGTGTGATCTCATTTCACTGCAACCTCTGCCTCACGGGTTGAAGTAATTCTCCTGCCTTAGCCTCCTGAGTAGCTGATATTACAGGCACCCGCCACCATGACTAGCTAGTTTTTGTATTTTTAGTAGAGATGGGGTTTCACCATGTTGGCCAGGCTGGTCTCGAACTCCTGACCTCAAGTCATCTGCCTACCTCGGTTTCCCAAAGTGCTGGGGTTACAGGCGTGAGCCACCGCGCCCAGCCCAGATCTCCTAATTTGCAAAGCAACTTTAATCTGCCATGTCAATCCAAGTAGCTAGGATCACTATAGAATAGATCAGTGTAACTTTTCAGCATCCCAGTGTTTCTTGCAGAGAACTTCCCTTGCTCTTCCAAACAAATATATGAATTTTAAAAGTTAACATTTAGTAGTTTGTGCTCATGTGCCTTTTTACTTTTAATTCAACCAAAGATAAAAACTATTGGAAATAAGGAAGTGAATGGGCGAGTCTCAGTATCTCTCTTTAAAACCTTATAATTATAGTTGTGCATGTTTCTCTTTCTGAAATATAACACTAGTGGAACACAGGAAGCCCCTAAAACATGAAGATATTAAAGTACAGTGGGTGTTCAGAGAAGAATATCACATTTTAAAAACCTGTAAAAAAGTTTCATGAGATCTGTGAATTCAGCATTGGATTAGGGCATGTGATGGGCAATGAGAATGTTCCAGACATAAAGAACTGAAGAAGAATTACAAAGAGCATGATGGAGGAATCCTTCACTTGGTCCAATCCTATTTATCTTTGCAGTATTTTTGGTCAGAAAGTCCTAGAATATAAGTCAATGTAGGTCTTTGTGTATGGCCCATTCAAATACAGGAAAAAGCAAATTGTTCTCTCTCTACTCACACATACCACACAGCACAGAATGCTTCTATGACTGTGTGTGTGTGTGTGTGTGTGTGTGTTTGTGTGTGTGTTTTTCCAGCATACCAAGCAATTCTCTAGCAACAGACACCAGTGGGGTGTCCTATAATTTAATTCAATTCTGACAGTATCTACCTGAAGATATCATCAGATTTCACAAGTTGAGGGCTCAGTCCCACAAGACTGCTCCCCACTTCAGATGCCAATCACTACCCTCAGATTATGACCTGTGCTTCTGACCAACTGGCTATAAATCAGAGATCCCACCACCCCTCCTGGAATTCAATTAATTTACTAGAGTGGCTCAAAAAACTTTAGTAAACACTTAACTAGATGTCACATCTGATATCGCTCTATTTCTCAATATCTAGATAATATTGCTTCTAAATTTCTCAAACTCTTTTAATGCTACCAAAAATGGACAGCTAAATTAATTCTTAAGATTTATTTATTATATTATGATCTCCAGATCTTCTAATTCTTGGTCTGAAATTAGGTTGTAAAATTTTAAATGAAAGGGAAAAAAATTAAGTCTATGCATTATAAGTAATAAAATCTCCAATCGTCTATATATTTAAATTTAGTAAACTCTAGTAAGACTTCCCTTACTATGTTTACTAGAGTTCGGGGAAACACTTTACTTATGTCTCCCCATATATTACCAAGCGCTATTTTAAAGGTTACAAATGAACAGCGAGATGAAGACATTCACAGGGTGAGGTCCGGATGAATCATGAGTACAAGAGCTTCTGTCCCAGACTGAAAATGACCTTATTCACATACCTGGAAGCCCACTACACCCAGTCCCTTGGGTTTTTGGAGGCTTCATTTCATAGGCATGATTGATTAAATCATTGGCCACTGGTGATCAACTCGCCTTTCAGTCCTTCTTTTCTCCCTGGAGGTGGAGGTAGGGTTGAAAGTTCCAATCTTTTAACCACATCATTGGTTTTGTCAGGAATAACAAAAGACACTCCTCTTTCCTTTATCACTCCAGAGCTGTTCTACAATCCAGGACAAAAGGCCAAATATTCTAACAAAGGATACTCCTATTGGTCTAGTCACTTAAGAGTTACAAAGGTTTTAGGACCTCTGAGCCAGGAACTGTGGATCAAATCCAAAATTCATACAGTCAGCCCTCAGTATCTATGGGTTCCATATCTTGGATTCAACCGATTTTGGATCAAAAGTATTTGAGGGAAAACAAAGGATGGTTGCATCTGTACTAAACATGTACTACATGTATGGACTTTTTTTGGTCATTAATTCCTAAACAATACAGTACAACAAACATTTACATAGTATTTACATCGTGTTAGTTATTATAAGTAATCTAGAGATGATTTAAAATATACAGGAGGATGTGCATAGCTTATATGCAAATACTATAGCATTGTATATGAGATTTGAGCATTCATGGATTTTGGTATCTGCAGGGGGTCCTGGAACTAAGCCCCCAGGCACACCAAGGGATGACTATATTTCACAATATCACAGGCTACTAGTGACAGAGGCAGGCTTGGGGAGGTAAAGCCTATCAATATGTCTCTAAGACTTGTGATCTGAGAGACCAAAATAGATATCCCTCTATGGACTAAGATGGACCCCAAGGTTAAGAAAACAAAACTTACCTACTTGTTTTCAGGACTCAGCTGGCATGGCACCTTCCTAAGTTCCTATGGCTATAAGAAAAACCACACTATTGCTAAACTCCCTGATAGGACCTATCAGGCAAATTATCAGACCTATCCTAACTCAGATTTACAACCTAAACCATTACAACTCTGGCTGGACAAAGGACCAGCCTTACAAACTATTTTTTTCTCTTTTCTGAAAAGTAACTACAGATCTTGAGCCAGTTTCAACCAGCTTAAAGAGCCGACACACAAACTTTGTGTCCTACAGGTCACCTTTCGATGTGAAGAACCACATTCTACCTCATTTTAATGTTAAAACCCTGCCACGCAGTGAATAGATGTTTGTTACATATGTGTTTACTCATTGCATGTGTTCTTGACTCCTCTCATAAATATGTTTATCTTTTCCCCCAAAAGTGCTGAATATGTATGAATCTATTCTGTGACCCAGGTGCTATAATGCCATAAAACCCAAATTGTCCTTTCCCTCTTCAAAGAGAGTTCCTTGGGCCACGCTGGAGACTGTCTCTTCCTGGCTTGCAAACTAATATTGCCAGTTAAACTCTTCTTTCTATAATTTATCCTTCTTGGTGGTATATTGGACAACACACTTCAAATATGAGTGACTCAAAGTTGTGTGTAGTGTGGAGTTGTTTTTTGTGTTTTGAGACAGAGTCTTGCTCTGCCACTCAGGCTGGAGTGCAGTGGTGCGAACTCAGCTCACTGCAACCTCCGCTTCCCAGGTTCAAGTGATTCTCATGCCTCAGCCTCACAAGTAGCTGGGATTACAGAGGCCCACCACCACATCCGGCTAATTTTTGTATCTTTAGTAGAGACAGGGTTCCACTGCATTGGCCAGGCTGGTCTCGAACTCCTGATATCAAGTGATCCACCCCATCAGCCTTCCAAAGTGCTGGGGCTACAGGCGTAAGCCACCGGGCCCAGGCCTGTAGTGTGGTTTTATAGAAATGTTCCTAGCACAAAAGAAGGAACAGATTTAGGAAATATTATGACATCATTCTGTAGATGTGTGATATTTGAAATTCCAGGTAAATGTGCCCTTTGGCAATTATAAACACAGCACTGAAGTTTGAACAACGATAAGAAGACTGCAGCTGGATTTTCACAGCACTTTCCATAAGAATACTTCTGTGTATCCCTGCAGACTAAACTTCCACTGCTAAATCCCACATCCATGCAGCTTCATACTCCAGGAATGCTAAACTTTGAATTTCCCAAATATTTTATGCTGTCCACTACCCCCATTCACTTTTCCCACTATTTCTCTTCACTTAGGCTGCCTGATTTATGCTAGACTTTCTAGTAAGTACCTATGAAACTTTTAATCATCAGTTTAAATGCTTGGCTTTCTGCGAAAAATTTCTGAGCTTCCCCTGACTGATTTGAGTTTATTTTCCTTCGCAGTTCTTACTTCACTCTATAAACAGTGGGATGGATGCCTTGCTGCATTTCGATTATTTGCTGTTATGTGTATTTTCCCAATAGGCTTAAATATAGTTAAGGAAAGGCAGAGTGCCAGTAGTTTTATCTGTTCATGCTTGGGCCCGAGAAGTGCATGGGATGGAGTTTTTTACTAGGAAACTTATTCAAAGGTCTCTTTGGCTAGTGTAGGGTCTGAGAAAATGATACCACATAATGAAATCCTCAGAAGCAACTCTCTCTGACCTTCCCCTGACCTCCTGTCTTTGGCCCCTCATTCTCTCTTGAGGCTAGTCAGAAAAACTAGAACCCCTTTTCTCCCAAGCCATCCACAAACCCTAAAAATATTAGTCTAATTTCCCTCCCTATCTTCCTGTGTAAAACCTGGCCATACAGAAATTATCTGACCTACCTTGTTTCATTATAGTCATAAGACCCGTATTCCAGAGAGGGTCATGTTCCATGCTAGAGAGGAGGAATGAATGTACAGAGAGGCCAAGACGAATCTAGATAGACATATCTTCCTATATATCACCACTAAGTCTGTTAGCATTAGGTTACAACCTTTTCTTGACCCTAATAGGTTCATTGCCTGATACCCATGGGAAGTCAATACACCAAGACACCAGCTTGCAGCAGAGAAAGAGGTTGAATAGTAGGGCTATTGAATGAGGAGACAGAGGAAACTTCAATTCCATCTCACTGAGGAACTTGGGGTTAAGTTTTTAAGGATTTTGGAGTGGGCTGAAGTGTGGCGATCAGAGATCACTGATTGTTGAAGACTGCAGGGTGAAGTCATGGAACAGGGAGAGGAAGAAGCTGTATCCACACGCTGATCCTGTCCCTGTGTGGGAGTCCTCAAACTGGGTACTGGAATTCAGGGTTGAAAAACATTTCAAAGGATCCTTAAATAGGAGCTTTATGATTCTAATGTCAGAATCCTGTCTATAGGAACAATGGGGATGCAAATCAATTCTTAATCTTTCTTGTGACTCTAATGTCAGAACTCCTAGCTATAGAAACAATGGGGATGGAAAGGGTCAGTATCTGGTGTTACCTGACTTTCAGCAATAAGGAAACAGGCCAGAATGCAGCCTGATTCATGCTTAATTATGACTATATTTCTGTCAAGAAAGTAACATGCAAGATGGGTGGTTTCATTTTTGTCCCAAAATATTTCTACATGGCTGTCCATATGTTGTTGAACCCATGCATAAAAATGAACAGTTTCCGCTATATCTTTGGGTCTTCATTCTAAAGACTCCCATGACACATAAAACCATGGCCAGGTAAATTTGTATGCCTTTTCTCCTGTGGATCTGCCTCTTGTCAATGATTTTCAGTCAACAGTCGGACGGCAAAGGGGAAGTATTATCTTAGTGCCCTCACTACTAAGAATTTTCTGTAAATGGTATTGTTACTGGAAAGGGGTTCTGATCCAGATCCCAAGAAAGGGTTCTTGGATCTCATGCAAGAAAGAATTAAGGGTGAGTTCGCAAAGTGAAAGTAAGTTTATCATGAAAATAAAGGAATAAAAGACTGGCTACTCCATAGACAGAACAACCCCGAGGGTTATTTTTATGGTTATTTCTTGCTTATATGCTAAACAAGGGGTGGATTATTCATGCCTCCCCTTTGTAGACCATATAGGGTAACTTCCTGACATTGCCATGGCATTTGTAAACTATCATGGCACTGGTGGGTGTGTAGCGTTGAGGACGACCAGAGGTCACCCTGGTCACCATCTTGGTTATGGTGGGTTTTGGATGGCTTCTTAACTGAGACCTGCTTTATCAGCAAGGTCTTTATGACCTGTATCTACCTTGTGCCGAACTCCTATCTCATCCTGTAACTTAGAATGCCTAACGGTCTAGGAATGCAGCCCAGCAGGTCTCAGCCTTATTCTACCCAGCCCCTATTCAAGATGGAGTCGCTCTGGTTCAAATGCCTCTGACAGTATTGTAAGCAAGTGAAATGACAAAGCAGATGAGCATGAGACAAAAGCAAGATGGGGAAGATGTTGAGCAAAACCTGGAAAGAGAGAAATTCAAAGCAAACCAGCACCCAGGTTATCAGATATCCAGAATCTAATGGACAGCACCTTCTCTTATGTACACTTCCGCCCCCTCATAGATTCTTCCTTTACCTTAGCCTATTTCCCCATGGGGGTTCTTCACATCAATGAGACAGGGATGTCATTATATTTGATGCATTCTTTTCACAGTTAAAAATATTAAAAGGGGTCGGGCGCGTGGCTCACACCTTTAATCCTAGCAGTTTGGGAGGCTGAGGCAGGCAAATCACGAGATCAGGAGTTAGAGACCAGCCTGGCCAACATGGAGAAATCCCATCTCTACTAAAAATACAGAAAGGTAGCTGGGCGTGGTGGCAGGCACCTATAATCCCAGCTATTCCAGAGGCTGAGGCAGGAGAATCTCTTGAACGTGGGAGGCCCAGGTAACAATGCAAGACACCGTTGCAAAAAAATATATATATAAATATATATATATACACACATACACACACACACATCTTTATATATGTGTGTATATATATATATAAAAGGTAAGTTTTTAAAATATTAGTAACTCTTTGCAATTGTTTTATCTTTTCTTATTTTGTCATATAACCTCAGGACCTAGCAAAATATTGAACACATAAGAAAGACCCTCATTTTACTCTGTCAGGGTACTTGACATACTTACTACAAGGTAAAATAATTTGTGTATTATTTCCATTTAAAATTTAAATCTCAGTATTTGCTTAAGTAGTATTTATTAAAATATGTTGTAAGTAGGGTTTAAAATGTAGAATATCTCAAAGTTTGGTAAAGTTGGCAGAAATTATCCATTTAACTCATATTAACTTAGTATTTGGTAATAAAAAGGATCAAATATATAATTAGTTTGGGTTTTTTAGTCAAAAAGTATTTTTAATATTATAGCATTAAATTATAGAGTTACCATTATTAGTCATATTTATTCATGAGAAGTAATTTGATATCTTACAAAATAACCTAATATGTGGTATAACCTCTTGCAGTCTAATTTTTCATGGATGAGCTCTTGCATACTTAATATCCTTGGAGGTTATATTTTAACATAGTCTAATTACCACTTTCCTTTTATTTCTATTCAGTTTGACACAGCCACTTTGCCTAAAATAATTTAATATTCTTATGAATGAGATAGTGTTAAAACTAGCCTATAACATCAATCGCCTTTGTTTATGCCAACAACTCTATTGAATTAACATACTAGAATGTGAGAACAAATGGCCCTTAGAGGGAAGTGAAAAAATGTTCTTCACAATGTTTAAATGATTTCCGAAGAATTTTAAGCATTTCTAGTTTGAATACCATTTATCCGTACTACAAGTCAGGGTCCTTAGTAGTCTAATTCATACGGATAAGAAAAAATACTTTGATCTCTTTCTTTTCTTCTATTGCATCCTTACCCATCCAACCAGGGCACCATGCTGCCAGACTGGTCCCAGGTGCTTTGGGTGAGACCAGAACATCTCTGGTAAAACATCACATGGCATTTTCACATGTCTCTACACAGACAGTCAGCCAGCTAATCTTCGCACAGTGGCAGTTACAGGTGCAATTCCTGAAGGCCGATGCTTACAACCAAATCCTAATATTGACTCTTAGCAGTCATACTGCTTTGGGGGAGATGTTGCTTCCTTAGCCTCAGTCTTCCAACTTCTAAATCAGGTTAATAACAGTACCTACCTCATAAGGTTGAGCAGATCACGAGAATTAAATAAGATCATCCATGTTAAATAAGTATTTCAGTCTGGCATATCATATAGTAAAAGTTCAAATACCATCAGTTGTTTATTATTATAATTACTAGCATTGGCCTCAACTTTAGACGATTATTCATTTACTCCAATGTCAATTATTCCTTTACTCTAATGTCAATGCTTCCTGCATCCTTCAGGGTGCATCATTTAATAGAATTTAACAGATATCAAGGATCTATCATAACCTTGGGGACCAGACTGAGACCTTCCAAAAGGCCGATAAACTCCACAAGATTAAAGAATGTTATCTCAGTTCACTGCAACCTCCACCTTCCAGGTTCAAGCGATTCTTCTGCCTCAGCCTCCTGAGTATCTGGGATTACAGGCGCCTGACCACCACACCCGGCTAATTTTTGTATTTTTAGTAGAGATGGGGTTTCACCATGTTGGCCAGACTGGTCTCAAACTCCTGACCTCGTGATCCACCCACCTCGGCCTCCCAAAGCGCTGGGATTACAGGCGTGAGCTAGCTTTTAGACCTGATTCTAGTATCAGCAGTTTATGAAATGACTGACAGTCATGTTACCATAATAAGATATGTTTCTATTAAGACATCAAGAGCAATGTAGAAAGCAAAGGATAAAAAAGAAAAACAAATGATCATAGTTACTACCTTCCATTTCATAGTTAGCTATTGGAAAAGAAAACATTGTAAACTGCAATGGGCCAAAGCCACAGGAAATAACTATTCACAAGATCATGATTGTGAAACATTGAAAATCTATAACAGACATTTATAATTTAATTCTCAGGATGTTCTTGCTAATATATTTTCCTTGGTTGAAAGTAGATTCAGTCTCCAGCAAATGTGGGCAACACTTAGAAATAACCAGAAACATATTGATTTGCAGATTTTATGTTTTGGTTTCTATCTATCATTGCAAACGTTCTCTGTTAAATACAGACATTAGCACCACTTCTGCAGAATGATCTCATCATGGTAATGCAGGAGAACAGTTTTGCAATCCGTAATGTCTTCAGAAAGCAACCCTAATGAAATAAATCAAAATATACATTTCTTCTCATTTCTGGACTCTAATCTACTCATGTGCTGAGTTTAATACTCATTCCAGGATTCTCAAACCTGATTGATGATGTCTTTGAACAGTTTGGAAAAGGATAATCAACCACAAAGCCCAACTTGAAGCTGAGCTGAATTTCCAAACCTAAACATTTAATGTGCTTTGATTTATACTTGCTGAAAGGCTTAAGAAATTCAGGTTGTGTATGTATGTGTCATCATTCAAAGGCTTACAATTCAATTCATTACCTGAGATATTCTGTTCGTGAAGAACACTCCTGACTTACCACATGACCTTCAGTAAAACTTACAATCAGGATGGTGACCATCTCATGCCACTATTGGATAAACCTACACAACAGAAGCTACATTTCATATGTCATCAATTTTAATTATGTATGGTTTATTGGTAATTATGAATCAAATCTTGTGATTGCTGAAATATTTTGAATAATTAATCTAAGACATTGCTATAACATTCCAGGGCAGGAATATCTAGAATTCCTCTGAAATAGAAGTGATTGTAAAATACTTGTCACATAATGTTTGTGGGGGTGGGAATAGCAGAGAATTTTAAGTTTGTTTCAGGGGTTCAATTAAAGACACCAGAATGGAGGCTGAGGTAGGAGAATCACTTGAGCCCAGGAGGCCAAGGTTGCGGTGAGCCAAAATTGTGCCACTGCATTCCAGTCTGGATGATAGAGCGAGACCCTGTCTCAATAATAGCAATAATAATAATAATAACAAAAATAAAAAATGACACGAGAATGTCATGTATTAAGGTGTTGTAATTACAATTCATATTCTTCTGCATTCCTCTCAGAATGTTCATTACACTGCAATTGAGAAATTCTGCCTATTGTATGTTTGTATGACAACATATAATTTACCTTTCCAGAGAACATGCTAGACATTTGATATGTATAATTACCAACTTGTATTTTCCTTACAAGCTTATTACCTCTAGTTAGGAAAATCAGACAAATAAGTGGCCTAATTCTTACTTTCAGCTACCCGAAAGACGATTTGGAAAGACAATTGCATTTCACTGAGACCTTAATGTTATCTGATGACAGGTTAGAAAAATGAGAATTACTCTACAGGGGACTACAGATTGAAATCTGTAGTTATCACCGCTCTTATTAGATGCATAAGAGAGCTAATGAGTTCATTTCTGAGCTGCCTCATTTTCCCATGGATGGTGAGCCACCAGGAGACTAATAACAGAGAGAGTCAAAAAGACACAGATGGATGCAAATGTAAATTTGTGTGCTACCCAGTTTGGGGTACGTGTGGCATCCAGGATGTTCCAGTCACACAGCAGAGATCGGACCCAGTCAATCATCATTTACACAAAACGCTCCTCATCGTATGGAAGGGTCCACCTCACACATCCCATAGACACCATTAGAGTACTCTAATTCCCTACTCTTGAGTGACAACGAGATTATAGTTGTAATTCATTCTGCTCTTGGCAATCATGAAGATTTTATTTTATTACATTTTTAGCATCTCAAAAAATAATTACTGAATGAGAAATAATTGTTATCAAATTACTGGGAAAATTTAGGTAATTCAAAATTCTCTACTCCTGAACATGATTTTCTAGCTCTTAAATTCGCACAAATACACAAAAGTCAATGCCATTTACTAAGTAATAATCATCTTTGTTACCTTAGATTAAAAACATCATCTCAACCCCTATTATGCATAAAATACTTGAAGAATACACCTGACCTGCTTACAATACCCAGCAGCCATTAATTAGACTAAGGCAGGGAAAGAATAAAATAGATATTTTTAAAACACAAGATAAATGTTAGGATGGAATTTGGTTATTTCTTTTAAGAAAAATTAAGTTTACATACTTAGTTAAAAATTTATAATGGTAAGAGTTGCCATTTTGCCCATCTTTGTGGTAAGGGCCAAGGCAAAACTTCCCCTTTGCCCTCTGAAGGTTCACTGAAAAGTCAATTGGTGAAAGGCAGATTAATAAGTGTTAAATTAAGTTTAACCTAAAACTGTCTTCTTGTAAGTATGGTCTAAAGGTTTCTCCATATTCAGTGACCTGTAAACTATACATAAATGGGCTGTAACCCACTCTTGTACCAATCATCGAGTGTTGGCCAATCACAGGGCACCAACTGTTCGAATAAGACAAACACTGAGCTGTAACCCATCCAGCTGTTTCTGTACCTCACTTCTGTTTCGTTTACGGCGCTTTTCTGTCCATACATCCCCTCCAACCGCAGGACAGCACGAGAGTCTCTCTAAACCTCTTCTGGCTTAGGTATAGGCTGCGTGATTTGCACATTGTTCTTTACTCAATTAAATTCTGTTAAATTTAATTTGTCTAAAATTTTTCTTTTAACATAGGAGAAAAGGCATATGCATCTAATAATGTGCATGTGAGTCATACAAAATATATGAACTCAAAGACATGGCCAGGTTATGGGAATGGGAGAAGAGGCCTGGCTGGCAAAGATGGTCTTGTTATGTAGATGAACCTCACGGGTAGCAGCCTCCAGATATAAGAGTCGTAAATGTTTCTTTTGGATGTTTAACGATGTCAGACTCAATCTTTCCTAGATCCAGATGAGGGAGGACCTCAGAGAGTGCAGAATCTGTAGAGTGCAGATTCTTTACAGATGCAAATCTCCTCCACTTAAAACAGCTTTGCAAGGCAACTTCTGTTAATATGTCAAAGAAGTACATTTTGCGGTGAGATATTTTGGTTTTCTTCACTCTGTTTTGCCAGCACTAGCAGAGTCAACCTATTGGAGGTATTAACACAGTGAAAATACAAACACCATGTAAAATGAATAGTTTACTCTATCAAAGTTCTTAAATCTTGGGGTTGAAGGTAATCTTTGAGTAATATAGCTCAATATTGCACTCACAGCAGGTCTTTCCTTATAAAAATATATTTTTTTAGTGGCTACCTGGTATCTTTTGCATACTTTTAAGGAAAGGATAGGACACATTTAGTGGCCTATGCTACCTTAAAATACTTTTGTTACTATTACTATAATTTTTACTATTATTATTAGGTTTTTCTATTCCCTTGTGCGAACCTGAAACTTGCCTTCTATATTTTTCACTCACCTTTTGCCCACAGGACTTGTGCAGAATCTTTCTTACAAATGCCAGTTCTATTCAGGTCCAATCAAACATCTCCCATCTCTTCAAAATGTTTCTATTTCTCCAAGCACGCTACTTTTACCAGATCCAATTGGAACAAATGGCCCAAGCAGGACAATCAAACACACTTCACTCTTCTGTGTCCTCAACACTTCATACCTTGTCAAGCTCACAGTTATCTTATAAAGTTTAATTGCCACAAAATAATTCAGAATTCACATTGTCAGCATTAAATACTAATGAGCTGTTTCTCCTGACGCCAGATTCACACAGATTTTAATATGTGTAACCAAATCTCATTGTCTGAGGAACATTCTTCCTAGTCCGTCTCCTAGGCCTTTTGTGAACCTCCCGCACCAACCTAGGATGGTTTTCAGTTCATTGCAATCCCTGACTCTCTTCCAGAGTTCCTGAACCACACATAATCTCTCTTGGTTAGTATGAGTTTCGCTGATGGCAGCATTTCTAAAAGAAGAGGGAAAAATCAGACTTGCTTCTCCCTTCCCTCTTGCATAGGCATATTAAGCGTCATTATCTTCAACACCATCGTCATCACCAACAGCACCATCACAGCCCTTCATTCATCCTATATTTATGCTAAATACTTGACATATTATAGCCAATCCTTAAAATGACTTTATGGAAGTCATTTTAATGACTTTTTTATCTAAGACATTTTAATATAAGAAAGGGATTCAGAGAAATAATGTAATCTGTCTAAGTGATACCAGTGGGATACGAGAGATCCCCAAATGCCAGTGGGACCTTTTACCCAGGCCAGTGTCCAGGCTCTTAGATACTGTTTGTTTCCAGAGGTAAATCAAGAACAAATCAGGAAATACTGAAAGTATGGGACTTGATAGCAAAGCTAAAATACACGCTCAAGAAAAGGGAGTTCGGACATACTCAAGAGAGATTGCATGCCGTGAGGTTTGGGGTTTCTATCTTTACAGGTTTCTTTAACCAAATGGTAGAATATTCAAAAAGATTTCTGGAAAAAAGTGAAGATTTCTCAGAACCATGGTGTCACTCATTTTTACACCAAACACGAACGTTCCCAGAACTGTCATGGTGCTGGTGGGTGTGGGATTTAGTACGTTAATGAGCAGCCATTCAAAAAAAAAATTGAGTCATTTATAAAACTAGTGGTGATCATTTTTTCCAGTGTGTGGTTGTGAGGATTGTTATGTGATAATTGGTCAAATGCTTAACATATCACACTAACCAAGAGAGGCTTGTGTGTCGTTCAGGATCTGCGGAAGGGCATAAGGGATTGTAGTCAACTGAAAATCATCGTTTTTTTTTTTTTTTTTTGTGGGAGGTACACAAATGGTACAAGGAGACAGACTAAGAAGATGCTCCTCAGCCATTGCATTTTAGATGTATTCAAACAAGGCAACTGGTTTTTTTTTTCAGTTACGCCATCTCCTCTCTTTAATCCATCTTTTCACATAGCCATCATTTTATTGCTTTGCTTTATTTTTCTACTCCCCCAAAATGAAAACGGCCTGAAGAGTCTTCCTTGCATATCTACCAACACCCCTGGAGTAGTACTTCCTGTTTATAATCATTTCATCCCCTATGGAGAGTAGAGGCTAGTGTGTCACATTTGTCTTTTCTCACTGCCATGTGAATTCCACCAACATAGGCTTCTGTCTTCCACTCACACATTCAGGACATGTACACAGCAGGTGCCTCAGTACTGACAACTTCTGGGTTTTGATTTCTTAGCGTCTTAAATATTCAGTGTTACCCAGTCAGGGGCAGGGGAAAGTATGGTTTGAAATCAACAATTCTAAAAGAGACCTAGATATGAGAACAGACCGAAAATCAGATATAAACTTGCAATGTAATATGCTGGCATTTGAGGAAAAATTTGCCCTGAATATGTATGGACACCATGCTATGATTCCAGGAGTTGATAATACTTCTTTCTACAATACCGCTGAGGATTTACCTAAAACTCTTTCTCCAGTTCAGCTCGATAATGCCTGTCATCCTTTTCCTTTTTGAAAAAATATTTTCCGTTTAAGCCACTTAGTAAAATACCTTATGATGTTCAACAGTGAAGATATTAAAGTTGCTCCTTATTTTCGTTTGTGTCCTTTTAAAACTTCATTCCAATTCTGAATGCTTCCCTCTAACGTGCCTTAAGCAAATCAAAGGCATATTTTGGATGCAATTTTTCACCTCAGAAGCTTCACGTCTTTCTGTGACACTTTAAGGGTCACCTGGTGAATAGCACTGATCATATTCTACGCATGAAAGAGCATTCGCTGAACACATTCTTTGTTTCCCAGAAAACATCAAAGACTTGATGCTACCAAGTATCCTTTACTCTGAATCAGTATGAAACTCTTATATTCAGGGGAAATGTCTGTAATTGAATAATCTATTTAGAAATAGCCTTACAGATTCTGCTTAATGTTAGCTTGTCCTTCATACAAACTTTATGGAGCTGAGTGTCCAAGACAACATCCACATATCTCCTCCGTGTCTCTCTGAATGTCACTCTGACCCTCAAGCCCCTATGTTTCACCTGTTACCTCCTTTTCTCCCTCCTCAGTGAAACAAGCAAAAACACTTTTGTCAACTAGTGGCAATTTCTGTGTCATTCAGTCAGTCATCTGCAAAATCATTACAGAGACTTAAAGGGCCTATTATTTGAGAAACATGAGATGCCAATAAACACATCATGCACTTCTCACCCTCAGGTTGCTTGCCGTCTAGGAGACACAGATAGATGTGAAAATCATTGAGGAGCCATGTGAAAAATGCTAAAAGAGATGCATGCAGTATGTCATGGGCTCATCTCAAAAAGAATAGATATCTGTTTCATCTTGAAAGCAGGGAAAGTAATATCAGAGAAATCCAGAGGGAGAGACGAGGATAGAGAAGGACATATAGAGTATTGCAACAGATATAGGCATATCCAACTCACACACTGAGCACCTCCCACCTTCTCTCTCAGAGCAGTAGCATTCCGTAAGTGCAGTATGCAAAGTGTCCTTTCTAATATTAGGACCTTTATTTAGCATGAAAGCTAGAAAAGGCACCACTGGGGATATAGAATTAACACTTTACTGTTCTGTATGGAAAGAAAATGAGAGTATTTATCTGTGGCCAGGCAAATCCGAATTCTAGAAATCCTATCCTATAACCTTGAACTAGTTACCATGTTATCTGAGATTCAGATTTCTCTACTAGAAGATGCCAGGTTTCTTATTCCATGTAGTGTTGCTATAAAGGAATACGTGAGGATGATCATTTATAAAGAAAAGAGGTCTATTTAGCTATGGTTCTGCTGGTTGGAAGGATCAAGACTTGGCATCTGGTAAGGACCTCAGGCTGCTTCCACTCATGGTGACAGGTGGAGGGAAGATGTGTGTAGAGATCACATGGCAAGAGAGGATGCAAGAGAGACTGGGGAAAGAGTCAGGCTTTTTAACAACCAGGTCTCATGGGAACTAAGAGAATGAAAATTCACTCACACCTCTGCTCCCTCCAGGGAGGGCATTAATCTATTCATGAAGGACTTGCCTCAATGACCCAAACACCTTCCATTAGGCCACACTTTTAACATTGGAAATAAAATTTCAATAAGTGGTTTGGAGTGGACAGATATCTAAACTACAATAACAAACAAGGTGATGTTTAAAGATAATTAGATGTCCAGGAAGCAGTGATCAAATCCTTGTTTAGCTAGCAAGTACCTGAATAACATGGGCACAGCTTCATGTAACAGTTTCCTCATTCAAAAAAGCGGGAGGTTATAAAGCCTGCTTAATAGTATAATAATGAGGATGGAATCTTGCATATAAAGCACACGCAGAATAGCATGCAGTAGATAAACTAGCTACTATTAGGGAATGCTTACTTACAATTACTAATAGAAGTAGTAGTAGTAATTGTAACAGTAGTAGCAGCAGTTAAGTTGAATGAGGAGGAGAAATAGTACTGGCTGTTAGAAAGACCAGAAAACCCAGCATGTTTTTGGTTCTCAGGCATAACAGAACTGCACATTCTGCACATGTATGTTGTCAAAAACATAGGAGTAAAACTTTATGACCTTGGGTTAGGCAATTAGTGATTTCCTGGTGTATCACAGAGGTGTCAGGAGATGTCATTCTCAGATTAGGGGAGGTTTAACTGTACCTTACACAGAGAGGCAGAGAACACTAGGATTCATAAGAGTCTTAGCAGAGTGTCCACCTTTCCGGCGAATAGAAGACATATCCTACAAATCTCCGTGAAAGGCCGTACATAGAAGGCACACACACACTGATGACAGATGAGGGTTGTCATGTTGGCAGCCAGCCAGCAGCTTCCAGCAAACAACTGGGGGATGAAATACGTGAGACTGGAAAATAAATTTATTGTCTTGGACTGATGGAAGTTGTGCATTTTCAGTGCTTTGAAGAGAGAGTCATAGAGTGTTTGCAAGCATCAGATGGTTGTTTGCTACGCATGTAAACCTTTATTTCTAGGAAAGCTCTGAGTTCGGTGCAGATGGCACAACAGTGGATCAATAACCTACTTTGATGTTCACACATGCCGACCTCCCCATTTTACCTAGATGTGGGTGGGATTTATGGGGCATTAAACATGTGTTGAGTGCTGGACTAAACATTTCTTATGAATGTCCTCATTTTATCTTCCTAACACCACAAGCTGTGACTGTAAAGTCAGATGCTCAATTTACTAGTCTGTGTGACTGTGGCAAGTTAATCCTCATTTAAGCCCAAGTTTTTCTCATCTCTAAATTATAGAAATAATAGTATTGTTTTGTAGCCACTCCAAAGAAATAGGACTGAACCCCTTCCAAAGTTTGGATCAGATGTTAAAACTGAAGACACACAACAGACACACACACATGCCCCAAAAGAGTATGAAATGTTTATTAGTCACAAAATGAGTCTTTCTGGAGAGAAAAGGGCAGGCTTCCCAAGCTGATCCTTAAGTGGTTGGAGAGATCAAGGAAAGGAGATAAGCTTGGGGCTTTTATGATAGTTGGGGTGGGGATGAGATGAGAGTTTCCATTGTTTGAACTCCTTTCTAACACCAAAGCAGGGAGCACTCAGGCTTTCTTATCAGCTTGCCCAGATGTGAGGCAGCAGGGAAGAAGGACAGGTGAAGCTTTAAAGCTCCTGTGGACACAGGGAGGGGAATGACATACACTGGGGCCTGTCGGGGGGAGGGGTGAGGAGCAAGGGGAGGGAGAGCATCAGGACAAATACTTAATGCATGTGCAGCTTAAAACCTAAATGACAGGTTGATGGGTGCAGCAAACCATCATGGCACATGTATACCTATGTAACAAACCTGTACATTCTGCACATGTATCTCCGAACTTAAAAAAAAAAAGGAAAACAACAACAACAACAATGATGGAGTCAGAATTCTTATTACAAGTTTCTACCCTCGGAGTTTTCATGCGAAGATTTAATGAAATAATTCAAGTTTAACTTCTCATGCAGTGTCAGGCAGAAGCCAACTGGTCAACTTGTATTTACCTACATATCAGTGGAGGCAAAATAATCCCCCTTTAACAATTAAGAACATTGAGGTTATGAAAGAAATATGAGTAACATTGCATAACTGACTAACAGAAGAGCAGTAATTCCAACCTAGGTCTTAGGAATTTCAAACACTGGTCTTTCAACTATTATACAAATAAATGCACATCAGTACACAAGCATTTCCCGTAGCTAAGAAAAGAAAATACTGAATATAGTGCCATGATATATTTCTATCAATAGTGCACAACGCTTCACTATGTTAGCTTTGCTTAGGCAGTCTTGGCTTGAGTTCTGGCACTTCCAGATAGAACTGAGTGACCTGAGTTTGTCATATATAGTAAATAAAAATATGGGATAAGTAACATATTGCCTGGTCTCATAATATCCATGGCAGAGGTTAACATAAATTGCCCAATTTCTCTATAAATTCTTCTAACTTTCTTTACAAGTGAAAATATTATGCTTTAGGACAATTAGTGCCAGCTCTTAATCTAGCCATGCATTAAATCTTAAAAATGTTAAAATCCATGTAATGCTAAACATTTCTATTTTAGATTGCTTGCTTCCCTTTTTAAAGTAGACAAGCACATGTATGCATGCATGCACCGTAAGTAAACAGGATCGCTTTTTACCCAGGGAGACAGTTCTAACCAAGTCCATGGTAATTGTGGAATCGCTTCATTTTAAGTCTCAAAAGGCAAGTGGATGATTCCTTTTTCTCTTTCCCAGGGGAATAGTGTCTTACATTTTGCAGTAACTAAAAAAGCTATCTTGGGATGGAGCAAAATGCTGAATTAAATGCAAATGCTCTGACTTTGATGAGAATATTCCCTTCTAACATAGTCTGGTTTCTTAGCCTGGAGTCAAAACCCCTTTTCAAAGGAATATGCATGACTCTGGGATTCAAGCCAGCTTGGCATAACAAATCATTCCATGTGGCTTTTCTCAGCTGCCAGCAGCTTTGGGTCCTCCAGAGAGAGAGAAAGAGAGAGAGAGAGAGAGAGACAGAGACAGAGAGAGACAGACAGAGAGAGACAAAGAGAGAGAGAACAACTTTAACTGCTTACTGCTAATTGCAGAGAAAGCCTTAGTTTGCTTTTTGTCACTTTGCTCTTCTGCAACTGTATAAGGAAAAAAATGAAAGGGAAAATCCTCTGAATGCATTGCTGAGTACAAAATACCTGTGAATAAGTTCCTTCTATGGTTTATAATCTAAGAAGTGGAGAATAGAGCTGCCTTCTCTACCAGCATCTCTATTGAAAGATGCTAGCTCATTGCCATAGGACATTTAAGTGCACTAATGCACCGTCCTTATCTCTCCACCTCCACCCTGCTTATTCCATATGCAAAATTCTTTCCATATCTCTGTCTCAACCTTCTTGCCAATTTTATGGATTTCTATCTATTTTCCAAGATTCAGCTCAGGAGTCACCATTGCACGAAAGCCTTCACTATTCGATGACCTGTATCCCCATCTTCCCACTCTCTCCCATGGCATGATGTCACATGGCTCTATCTCTTCCATGAATGAACTCACATCATATACCCCATTAGACTATGATCCCTTTGTGTCATTTATTTTGCTATCTCAGTACTTATATAGAATGTAGTTAGATGTATTTGATCAAATGTGCATGGATATGGTCATTGCTCTCTTGAAACAAAGAGACTACACTATGTTTGGATTGACAAGGTCAACCTTAGGATACTTGTGATTTTGTGTGTAGAGATGGAAGATGTTTTTTTCCCCACCCATATACCCTTGCCCTCACAGTTGCAGTGCATGTTTGACTTCTAGCTGGGAACAGCTGTACTTCGTCATAGATTTATACTGGCAGCTTGAGCCTGCTTTGCCCATATCAGAAGTAGTTAAAAAAAAAATCCTCCTGCCCCAGCACATCCCCTGCTAGGAGCTGAATTGTGCTGGCACAAAATTCATCTGTTGAAACTCTATCCTCCAGGACTTTGGAGTGTGACAGTATTTGGAGATAGGACTTGTAAAGAGATTAAGTTAAAATGAGGTCATTAGGGTTGGCCCTGATTCAATCTGACTGATGTCCTTATGAGAAGAGGAAATTTGGACACACAGAGAGACATCAGGGATGCATGGCCAAAGAGGAAAGATCAGGTGAAGACATATTGGAAGGCAGCCATCTGCTAGCCAGTAAGAGAGGCCTCAGAAGAAACCAAGCCTCCTAACACTGTGACCTAGGACTTCTAGCCTCCAAGTCTGTGAGAAAACAAATTTCTATTGCTTAAGCTCCCCAGTCTGTGATATTTTGTTGTGGCAGCACTGGAAAACCAATATGGCCCTCAAACAATGACTGTCAGGAGTTGATGTTTCAATGCCCTGGACTCCTCAGATCTTGGGTGAAATACTCTGAGATGTGCTGTAACCCATTTCCCGAGGGATTAAGTCTCAATTAATGCAGCAAAACTACTGCAAGTAAACAGAAAAGACTCTATTCAAGGTGCCAGACCAGCTAAGTTTTTGTTTACTTTTGTGAAATTCTCATAACACACAGTTATGAAAATTGACTCCTCCATTATCCCACAGCCGCAGAATGTCATTTTATGAATGAAGAAAAAAAGGTGAAAGGGAAGAGTGTTAATTCAGACCACTTTCATTAACATAAGAAGTATATTGAATTTGCAAAATCCACCTTTACAGTTACTTCTATTTTTTAAAAGTTCAAAGCACATTATAATATAGAACCAATAAAATATCTAAAAAGGATACCCCCAAATTTTTGACATAAGTAAAATATAATATGTTATCCGACAACTAGGGTAAATTGTCACTACAATTACACTTTTAACTCTAAACTTAAAGATAGGTAAGGCAAATTAAGAAAGAAAAATGTAAAAATGGTAACATTTTGTGATGTAAAATCAAGGCAAAAGGACTTCTTTTCTTTCTGTAAGCCATGGAATTATAAACTGTATGTTATGTAAACTCAATTCCTTCCCAGTATGTTTTTTTAAATTGTATATTGTGCTATACATATACAATGAAATGCTATTCAGCTTTGAAAATGGAAAGATATAGTACAATTTGCAATAACGTGGAATAGTTTAGAGGACATTATACTAAGTGACACAAGCCAGACACAGAAAAAGAAAATACTGCATGATTTCACATGTCTTTGGAATCTAAAAATATTGAATACATAGAAACAAGAGAACAATGGTTCCACATGGTTTAGAATAATTTACAGTAGCATTAATTAAATATGTGATTCTCAAACTAAATTTTGGTCTTAGGATTCCATTGCAATTTTTAAAATGGACAACCTCAAGGATCCTCATAAGTTTGGGTTATAGCTATCAACGTTTAACATAATAGCAATAGAAAGAGAGCTATAGGATACAAAGCTATACAAGCACATGAGGCATTCCCAACCAGAGTACTGTGGCCTCGGGAAGCCCTACTGTATACCGGTGAGAGGAGCAGAATACAAAAGGCAAACAGTATCTTTATATTATGAAAAGAGCTTTTATGAAATAGTTTCATGGCTCCCTGAATGAGTACTGAGGACTTTCAGGGATCTCTGGACAACATTTTGTAAAATGCAGTACTAAATGAATGTTTGTAGCATTGGTTAACACTAGAGCAGTGTGAAGCAATTATAAGGTGATTCAAGTCTGAGGCTTTGGAATCCATCTGTCTGAGATTCATGTTCTCAGTCTTCCCTCTACTACTTGCTTGCTATGTGAACTTAAGTTTCTAGTTACCCACATGTTAAATGGGGGTAAAATGGTACCTACCTCTTAGCACTGATGTTAGTATGAGAGGACTAGACCTGGCTATGTATTGTTATTGTTATAGTAATAACAAAGCATTTCATGAAAATTCAGAAGTACCTCTGTGGTCATATAATGCAATATTATCCAGATATGATTATCTCCTATATGTAAGGAGGGAACTCAGATAATTTCAGAATAAGAACTGAACATTTTTAGAATAAAAACATCCCTATTGTTAGCATTTCAATCATTCTTCTGATGAGTTTCAAAGTTCAGTGTCTGGAAAATGGCTTAGGTGTCAGCATTAATACCAGAGAAATATCACATGCTGGCAGCATCAAAATGGTAAGAGGAAAGAGCTGTTCTGGTGTGAATATTAGGGCTCTTTTTAAAATTTACTTTTTATACATAGAGGCCCCTTTCTTTGACATAGAAATGATTGGGGAATTGCCTTCAGATTGGATAAACTCCTTTCAAAAGATAATTTTAGATGGTGATATGAAGAGTAACACAGACCCTCTCACTAGGGAAACAACTATAGCTGGTGAAAGTGTATATTTTAAAATAATTCAAATGTCTGGAAATTTTCTTAAGGCAATACAGCCAGCGAAGAAACACTTATTTTTAAAAAGCTACTAAATCTCAATAAGAACAGCAAGTCTGTGGTAACTGAGCCAAGACTAGCTACCCCACTCCCAGCCACCCAACTCAGCATGATGGGGGCTCCATTTTGGTGGGTGCAGTCAAGAACATGACTCCTTTTCCCTCCACTTCTCAGTTAAGGGTGACAGTATCACCCTGGGAGACGCAGGTTGCCAGTGTTTCTCATATTCCCAGTTACATGTTGCAGGACCTCTATGCTACACAAGACTGGCCAAGAGGTCTGGGGTTTTCTTCATCTATTCAGCCCCCACTCATTGGTAGAAGTAAGAGCCCAGGTGTGGTAGAGTGAGATTACAGTGGCCCCAAGGGCCATCTACTCAGTTTGCTCATAAGGTAGATGTTACACCTCACAACAGGCAACCAAGAAAACCAGAGGCTGCTTCTCCACCTCATTGCCCCACATGTGAAGCAGGGGAGTCATTCCTCAAAAAGTGGATCTCTCTCCCCTTCCCAAGTTCCTAAGCAGTAGTGCAGAGGTTTTGCTTAGGGAGTGGAGAAATTCTACAAAGAAACTGACATTATTTGGAATAAGTGTAGAAAAGGTCAAGCCTAGCAATTAAGAGGATGCTGGTAGCTCCAGAAAAGCTAAAAACAAGCTATAGGTTTAAAGAAAGAACCAAGTGACAGCTAGAAAAAGGAACAAACCTCAAAAACTGGACTGAAAATTTATCTTTGAAAAATGGCCTGCATTTAAGTGAATCAGACTAGAGCAATTTATATCCCCAGGGAATAACTGAAAACAATAAAACAAACAACTGGAAATGAGTGGAAGCTAATGGCTTTCTGTGATACAAACTAAGGCAGACAGCTTAACAAAGAAATCAAGAAAAGATACAAAGAGAGATTTGGGAAAGAGTGAAAAATTAGTATTCAGGGTAGTTACAAGTCTTTTTAAAAATGTCTAGTTTTTAGAACAAAAATGTACAAAATATACAAATAAAGACAAAACATGTAACTCCGAGTCATGGGAGAAAAAACAGACAATAGAAACTGCTTTTGAAAAGGCACAGATGTTAGATCTAGATAAAAACAAAAACATAAAAATAGATATTTTATATATATATTCAAATAACTAATGAAAGCTATGCTTAAAAAAAGTAAAGTGTGATAATGTCTTATCAAATAAAAGATTAAAATAAAGATATAAAAATTATAAGAAATAAATTTTGGAGCTTAAAAGCACGATAATTTTAATAAAACATATACTACAGCAATCCAGCAGTAGATTTTAGCAAGCAGAGGAAAGAACTAATGAACTTGGAGACAGAGATTTTGCAATCTGAAAAATAGAGAAAAAAATAATGAAGAAAAAAGATCTGCCCCTCAGAGAAACTCTCACCAACCAGAAGCTCAGTAACACAGGAATAATGGGAGTATCAGCAGAATAGAGAAAGGAAGGAGTAGAACACATATTCAAAAAAATGATAGCTGAAAACTTCTTAAATTTGATGAAAAACATTAATCTGCCCTTCCAAGAATTTCAATAACCACCCAGTAGGATAAACACAGTAAGATCCATATTAGACAAATCCTAGTAAAAATGTCAGAAGACAAGGAGAATCTTAAAAGCAGCAAGAGGAAGACAAGTTATCACTTCCAAGTAAGCTCCAAAACATGAATGGCTGGTTTCTCTTCAGAAACAATGTAATCCAGAAGGAAGTAGAATGACATCTTCAAAGTCTTTCAACTAAGAATATTATACCCAGCAAACCTACTTACAGAATGAAGGCAAAATAAAGACTTTCATAAATAAATGAAAACAGATTTTTTTTTTGCTAGCAGATCTACCTTATAAGACATATTGAAAGAATTTCTTCCAGCTGAAAACATGTAATCCCAGAAAGTATTTCAAATCCACATGAAAAAACAGAGTGCCAGTAAAGATAATTACGTAATTATAAAAAAGAGTACACATTCATATTTCTTCCTTAATAAATTTTTAAAAGTTATTTTATTCAGCAACCAATATGTACTTGTAATTGTTTTGTTGGGCTTATATTTGACAGTAACACCACAAAGGAGGATAATGAAAGAAAAATTGTATTGCATAAGGAAATGACACCAGATGGTTACTCAAATCCATAGAAATAGATCAAATGATAAATAAGGGTAATATAACAAAACTCTAGAAATGTATACTTCCTCTCCTTTGTTTTCTTAGCTCCTTTGATAGCATAAACTCATGTAAAGTATAATAATGTTATTCTGGGCTTGTAACATATGTAAATGTAGTGCATTTTAAAATAATAGCACAAAATGAGGGTAAGAAAGAATAGGGCTATCTAGAAATAGGATTTCTACTTCTCATTGAATTTAAGTTGGTGTAAATCTAAAGTTGATTCTGATAATGTATATTGTGGGGAAACCATATAGAAACCACCTTTTAAAAACCTCAAAAAATACAGTGAAAAAAAGAACTAAACAAATTAAAATGCTCTACTACAAAATACTCACTCAATGCAAAAGAAAGAAATGGAAGAATAGGGAAACATAAAACGATTTGAGACACCAAAAGCAAAAGGTTAAGTGACATACATAAATCCAACCATATTAATAACAACATTAAATGTGAGTGGATAGACTCAGACTGGATTTAAAAACAACAACTATGATTCAACTATGTGTTATCTATAGGAAACACATCATAGATCCAAAGAAACAAATAGATTGAAAGTAATAGGGTGGAAAAAGATATATCATTCAAAGAGCAACCAAAAGAAAGCTGAGTGGCAGGGCACAGTGGCTCACACCTGTAATCTCAGCACTTTGGGAGGCTGACGCAGGTGGATCACTTGAAGCCAGGAGCTTGAGACCAGCCTGGCCAACATGGCAAAACCTCATATACACTAAAAATACAAAAATTAGCTGGCTATGGTGTTGTGTGGCGTGTGCCTGTGATCCCAGCTAGTTGGGAGGCTGAGGCAAGATAATCACTTGAGCCTGGGAGGCGGAGGTTGCAGTAAACCAAGATTGTGTCACTGCACTCCAGCCTGGGCAGTGTGTCTCGGAACGGAACGGAACCGAACGGAATGGAACAGAAAGGAAAGGGATGGGAAGGGAAGGCACGGGAAGGGAAGGGAAGGGAAGCTGACGTACATAATATAGTAATAGAAAAAAATAAATTTTTTAAAACAAAAATAATACTAGAGATTACAAGAGATATTTATACTGATAAAAGAGTCAGTCCCTCAGGATCATATAAAATTATAAATATGTATACATAAAACTAAAACAGAGCCTCAAAACAGATAAACCAGAAACTGACAGAATTCAACTACGGTAGTTGAAGACTTAAAATATCACACTTTCAGTAATGGATAGAACAACAAGAAACATCAAAAGAGAAATAGAGGACTTGAACAAGACTGTAAATAAATGAGACCTAATAAACCTAGAACCTAGAACCTAGAACACTCCATTTAACAACAGAAGAAAATACATTCTTCTTAAGTGGACATGTAATATTTTTCAACATAGGACATGTGGTGGGCCTTAAACAGGCCTCAATAAATTTAAGGGAATTTAAATCATGCCAAGTATACTTTCCTACTACGTTGTAATTAAATTAGAAATCAATAACAAAGGCCAGGCACAGTGGCTCATTTCTGTAATCCCCGCATTTTGGGAGGCCAAAGAAGGTGGATTACTTGAGGTCAGGAGTTTGAGACCAGTCTAGCCAATATGGTGAAACCTTGTTTCTACTAAAAATACAAAAATTAGCCAGATGTAGTGGCAGGCGCCTGTAATCCCAGCTACTTGGGAGGTTGAGGCAGGAGAATCGCTTCAACCTGTAAGGTGGAGGTTGCAGTGAGCTGAGATTGTGCCATTGCACTCAAGCTTGGGCAACAAGAGTGAAACTCCATCTCAAAAAAAAAGCAATAACAAAGTGAAAAGTTTTTTAAAAAATTGCAAATCATATATCTGACAAGGGACTAGTATCTAAAAAACATAATGAATACTTACAGCTCAAAAATTAAAAAGACAAATAACCCAATTATAAATGGGTGAAGGCATTGAATAGACATTTCTCCAAAGAAGATATGCAAAAGGCCAATAAGAACATGAAAAGATGCTTAGCATCATTAGCCATCAGGAAAATTAAAATCAAAACTACTGTAAGATACCTTCTCATAAATACTAAGATGGTTATGATTTAAAAGAAAACAGATAATAGTAACAAGAAAGTGATGAAATTGGAACTCTTGTACATAGCTTGTTAGAGTGTAAAATTGTGCAGTCACTTTGGAAAGCAGTCTGACAATTTCTCAAAAGGTTAACCATAGAATTATCATCGCACCCAGCGATTCCATTCCTTGATACTTTCTCAAGAGAAATGAAAAGATACATCCACACAAAATGTGTAAATGAACCTTCACAGCAGCATTATTCCTAGTAACCAAAAAGTGGAAACAACCCAAATGTCCTTAAGTAGATAAATGAATAAATAAAATGTGGTACATCCATATAATGGACTTTTGTGCCATTAGAAGGAATGAAGTATTGATACAAAACATAGATGAACCTTGAAAACATGCTAAGTGAAATAACCCAGTAACAAAGATCATATGTTTTACAATTATGTTTATTTAGAATGTCCAGAATAGGCCAATCTTTAGAGCCAGAAAGCAGATTCGTGGTTGTCTGAGGCTTAGTTGAATGTCAGTGGGGGTAAGGAGGAATAATGGTAGACATGGGCTTACTTTTGCAGTAAAGAAAATGTTCTAAAATTATATTTTGATAATATTATTGGAACATATTAGAATATTAAATTAGAATTTGGTAACACTGTGATTATATTAAGAACTACTGGATTTTACACTTTAAATGGGTGGATTGTATAACATGTGAATTATATCTTAATAAAGCCACAAGAAGTAACAATTTCATTTTGTACAACAGATTGAGCAAAGTCTCAAATGAAACTTCAGTTTTCTGTCACATAAACTATTGACAATATGCCAAACAATTCATTAGATGCCCAATACATGCTTGCAGTGCAAAATGAAAAAGGTTTAATCATTTGGGAAAATTCCATGGACATGCAATATTTTCCAACATAGGACATATGGTAGGCCTTAAACTGGCCTCAATAAATTTAAGAGAATTTATATTATGCAGAGTATATTTTCCCACTACCATGGAATCAAATTAGAAATCAAGAACAGGCTGTGTTTATAGTAGCTTACTTGTAAGTGATGACTTGTCTTTCCCTTGCTGCTTTTTAAGATGGCTCTGTTCTAGCTTCTTTCCTTTCTCTCTCTGCATATCAGGAACTTAAATGATGAACAATAAGGTTTGATGAAATAATAAGAGGTAAAATCACAATATTACTCAATTTACTAGAAAATCAAAAATTCAATACAATAAAAAGAAAATAATGTCTGGTAGAATCATTGATATTTAACTGCGTCTCCTCTCTGCCTCTTCACACCACCTTGGTAAATAAATGTTCCACTAAAACTGTGCCCACATTTGTAGGGTTCTGGATTGCCTTTTCTTTCATTGTGGTAAAACATATATAATATACAATTTACCATTTTGCCCATTTTCGGATGTGTAGTTCAGTGGCAGTAGGTACATTCACATTCTTAGATTTGGATGACCTTTTACAAACACTGTAACATCAGCATGTAAGCCACTGCAAGGATAAGGATACACCTCAGTTAAATGAGTGTTTCCATTTGTTTGGGATAGATTTGGTTTATAACTGTTGTCCCAGTTTACTTCATAGTGCCCCCTTTCATTTTATAAAGCGTCCTAATTTGGGCACTCTATAATTATGTCCTTAATTACATCATCATCATAACTCCATTTCTGCTTCCTTTTTTCTTCTCTCCTGCTATTTCTTCATCCTGTAACTGGACTCCTGGACTTCCTTTATCTGGCAAATCACTACCGATCATTGAAGGCTCTGCTCGGGTCACCTCTTCTGCACTGCCCCCTTTAAAGTCTGGAAGATCTAATCCCTCCCTTATCTGCATCCACACTCCATTTTTAAAAAATATAAATAAGGCAATCAGGTCTTTCCCATCATGCTGGAAATGACTCCAGAATTTAGGATCTAAAATAATTATTTTCACACTCCCTACTTCTTATACAATGTGTGACACACAGAACACACTCAAATGATTGTTAAATGAATGAATATTTAATGATTTATGCTTTCCACAAAATCTAATTTGTGGCATTGTAGGGGTGGTAAATATATAACTATATTTATTAGGTAACACTATTTCTGTGCCATGTTTGTTTGATGAGCTCTTAAAATAACTACATGCACATACACAACAAAAACAAGAAAATCTCCCTTCCCCATGGCTACTCAGTAAATAAATAAATAAATCACACTCATAAAGCTTGTCAAAGTACTACTTCCCACAGGAGAATTTTGCTCTTCTCTCTCATTTATCTAGGCATGTGTAGAGGCTTTTGACCCAATTTAGCATAGATAAATGACCCATGATGTGAAATTTCCCAACAGTTTAATAATGCATTTAACTCAAAGTGACACTTGCTTGCAGCTGCCTTAAAGCACTTTGGAGACCGACATATGTCTCTTTGAAATGATGGATGGTGAGGAGGCAGGCCTGTGTGAGAGATTCCCCCACCTATCTCCCCTAAGGAAGAAGTGAGGAAATCCTCTGTAAATTGCCTGCCGCAAATTCAGAGCTTGTGAGACTTAATTTACTATATACATTTTCCAATACCATTTACAGTTATGACCATTAGACCAACTGTAGTATAAAGCTTTTTGTATCCTATATAATACTCCTTTTTTTTTACTGTCACATATTTAAGAGGTTTTATTGATTTCCCCCTCCAAAACGTCAAGAGCAGAATATTTTTGCTCATGGCTTAAAATGCTTTCACAATCTACACAGTAATTTAGCTGAAGCACAACTGTTTTGCATGACTTTAAAATAATATGCTGTGGATGAGAAGTCTTTACCTTGTTTGGGCTAAATTCAATAAACATCAAATGAGTAAATCCAAACAGAGATTTTTTTGATCATGTTTAAGATTCAGGTAAAAAAAAAAAAAGGAAGATGAAAGAAGATGAACTGCTTGTTTTTTTGATTTCACTTTCTACTTTTTTAGAACCACAGTTCATATTTTGTTATAACAATATGTGTTTTGTGGTAGATACTAAGAACAAAAAATTTTGCTATTTTATCTCATCACGTAATTCTTCTCAGACATATTTATAACCCCTCAGAGGATACAATTAAGCAACAGAAAAAAATGTTTTGAACTATCTATATCTGTAAAGTTGTTTTATTCAACTATATTTTTTGAGACAAAGTTTCCCTCTTGTCTCCCAGGCTGGAGTGCAATGGTGAGATCTCAGCTCACCGAAACCTGTTCCTCCTGGGTTCAAACCATTTTCCTGCCTCAGCCACCTGAGAAGCTGGGATTACAGGCACCTGCCACCATGCCCAGCTAATTTTTGAAGTTTTAGTAGAGACAGGGTTTCACCATGTTGGCCAGGCTGGTCTCGAACTCCAGACCTCAAGGGATCCACCCACCTTGGCCTCCCAAAGTGCCAGGATTACAGGCATCAGCCACAGTGCCCGGCATATTCAACTATATTCTTTGAGTTCGGTAACTAGTTTGGGAGCAATTCCAACACTTTAGCATTCAGTAAAGTATGATGTAACGTTACAGTCATTTACTGAGTTTAATATACACAAATAACTATATCCATATGAGAGATATAGACAGAATTTTTTGTGGAGTACAAAATAGAATTGAGTGAAAGATGACTAGGGATATGCTATCTGGAGGCCACGGCCTGTCAAATTCCTGAACCAGACTGCTGACATCTCAAACAGAGCAAACGTTATCTTCTAGACTCTATTCTTTCCAATATTGATCTGGTATTTTCTATAGACATAGCTTGAATTTGTAGATGAGCAAAGGCACACATTTACGCACAGCCAAAGTGCATGCACACAATCAAAAGCAGGGGGCAAAGAATAATGGGCTAATACTTATATTCTTATAGGTGATAGTACTAATGTCTCTAAATTCACATTCCACCTGACTCCAAACCTGAGCCCACACCCTGACTGCTGATCAGAAGTTTTGAATCAATTGAAGCATCTGTCAATAGTCTCAGGGTTAAGTCATCTTCACTCTTGGCTTTACCTGGCCTTGTGGTTCCTCCTTTATGTGTCAATCCCAGTGGTTCTGGCAATGTTTTCTATTTTTTTTCCCACCCCCTACCAACCTATTCAGTAGAAGGAAATTTTGATTTCAATCTTTGTGTCATGGACTGGCAGCTCTTCCCTCCCTATGACGAACTCTAATATCTATAAATTGGCCTCTTTTTCAGTTTCTGCACCTATCAATGGCACACTTATTCTCCTGACCAGATACCAAAGTTTCCATTAATATTCTGTTAATCTGCACCTTTAATGCTATCCAATAAGCACCCGTATTTCCCTTTGTCACTTTTTTCACTTATTTGGCTATTCACCCTAGAGAAATCAAATAGCCAGGTGACTCAAAGATAGCAAAATATTATTGAAAAAATACAGGCGCTGGGCACGGTGGCTTACGCTTGTAATCCCAGCACCTTGGGAGGCTGAGACAGGCAGATCACCTGAGGTCATGAGTTTGAGACCACCCCAGCCAACATGGTGAAACTCCCTCCCTACTAAAAATACTCCCCCCCCCAAAAAAAAATTAGCCAGGCATGGTGCTGGGCACCTGTAATCCCATCTACTGGGGAGGCTAAGGCAGGAGAATCACTTGAACCTGGGAGGTGGAGGTTGCAGTGAGCCAAGATAGTGCCATTGCACTCCAGCCTAGGCAACAAGAGTGAAACTCTGTCTCAAAAAAAGAAAAAAACAAAAAAAAACAAGGAAATACGGGCTTTGTCAATGTAGTTCAGAAAATGAATTCAAATTTTCTGTGCCTGGTTTCTTATTTATAAATATAGGTATTAATATTCATCTGCCACAAGATTATTGTAAGAATTTCATGAGACAACATATATGAAAAGATGTAGCATGATGTCTTTCTCACAGTAAGGACTTTGGTTAACAACACTAACTCCAGAGTGAGAATTCCTGCTTTTAAATTCCATCTACTTCAGACACCAGTTGTGTGACTTTGGAAAATACACCAAAGAATATACTAAGATTCAAGTGCTGGAAGATGTAAAGCTAGATTTTAAAGTCCAGATAGATTAATAAATGCATTATCTAATCTTTCCAGTCTTGTTTTTCTCCCCCTGAAAAATGGGGATAATAATAGTAGCTAATCCACAAGAATGGTGTGAGTATTCACTAAGTTAATATATAAGAACGATAGTCAACACTTACTGTTAGCTACTTGCACTGCTTTGATAGCAGGAGGAGGAGGCTGGGGAGGAGAAGTAATGATTATTAACTTACTTCATTTTTCTCCCTTTATGCATACCTTTGTACTGATTTACATAAAATATATAATGCTGGAAAGGGTTAAGATATATACAATCAGTAGAATTATAGTTTAATGTAGTTCATTTAATTTTTTAGGTATCTGATTGGTAAAATTGTTCTGTTAAGAATCAGGGCCCAAGAGAATATTTCTATGTTATCTACAGGTGAGTAAAAATGATGATGTCATAGACCCCAGGGTAATGTAGTAAATGTTATTGTTTCCTCTTTCCTCACCTTCACTTTTTTGGGTCTGTGCACCGATTTCCAAGCTCCTGAAAATGTTGGTTCACATTTTCTTCCATTCTTCACATAATTGAAATTTCATCTAGTAAGAGAGTCATACTATTCTAATGTGCATTATGACATTCCATTTTCAAAACAGTCCATTAGACTAGGTTTTAGGATTTAAATTTGCAGATGAGAAAAATGAAAAATCAGAGAAGTTAAGCAACATACCTGACATCAGTGACAAATTTAAAACTCTCAACCTCCAGTCAACCTTATTTCAAGTCCAAGGCATTCTTCATGGTGCTGTGGATTCATCCACACTGTCAACCCCTCCTTTTAAGAACAAAGAAATCTCCCCAAAAAAGAAATAGGCTGACTTTAGTAAAGCTCAGAAAATGTTAACTTTTTCTTCTTTTCCCCCTGAATTATCCAGGGACTTGTCACTTAAATTATCCCAGATGAAGTACCTGTCCTTAGATTAAAATTACATCTACCTCAGTTACTCATATATTTTTTTCAACCCTAGAGCCCCTAAAAATTAGTACAGATACTTATATTTTACAGTTAGAAATATATTTATGTCCACATGTGTCTCATCACAATTTATACAGAATGTGCAACCGGAAGACCTTTCTGAGATAGGAATATTTATACATTTTACAAAGGAAAGGCACCTGAGAAATATTTCTTATGCTTATATGTGACCGATAACTTGAGAAGCTGCTACAGAGTAGGAAAAATACTCAAAGATTTTTTATGAAAAATCCGAATATAGACTTCAATTGTCCTCTTTAGATAACTGCATGTCCTTAGGTAACTCCATGTTCGTAGGTGAAGCACCTCTCTGACCCCCTCATTTCTTCATTTATAAAATGTAAAACATGACACTAAAGAGGCATCATGATATTTAAATGCTTGAGGTTTGAAGCAGACCAAACCTGGGTCTTCACATTGCCCCTCAAGTTCCAGTTGTATAACAAGAGCTAGGTTCCTTCCTAAACTCTTATGTCTTCTCTCTAAAATGGGGATAGTTATTACCACCTATAATTAATTTCAAAGACTAAATGAGTTCAGTATAATCATATTTCACTTATAGAGCACCAAGTCTGAAATATAAGTTCACAAAATAAGTTATTTCGGAACAATATATACGCAAGCATGCTTTATAAAGTATTAATGACCCATAATGATTAATAATAATTTTATCAGTTGATTCTATTATAAACTATGATTGATAATTCTTTAGAGAACTAAGACCATACAGGTGTGAGGAGACAAAAATTGAGGAAAATTTAAGTTTTATTTGCCACCTCTATCCCAATGAACTGATAAGATTGGCCTTAATCTATCAAGCTAGACCAGTATAATGAAGAAGATGAAGGTGGATTATTCTACATCCTAAAAGATAACACCTGTACCTCTAGGAGATAAGAGTGCCATATGGTTGTGTTTGCCAAGATGTAGTAAGGTACTTTATTTAGTAAGATTATTTTTCTTCTTACACTTAAATTCTTCATCTGAAGGTCCATGTGTCTGTATACCCTCTCTGAATTCAGGTCAGAGCTTGCTATAAGGAGAACAAACAGCCCATCCAAAGAAACCGGACCCTGCCCCAAGTATCATTCCTTCCCTGAAATATCACTGAATGCCATGTAAATATGCAAATGGATTTATAAAATCTGAACAGCGTTTCTTAAAAATGATATATCCGACTATCTGGCAACATTAGTACTTGTTATATATTGGCAGTTTAAGATTACCCACACTAACAAAGGGTTTCAAAACAGTGGGAATATAAACTTTCATATTTTCAGCTTCCCTCCTCTCACTCTGCCTTCACCTTCATCATCCTAAGCACACAGCAAAGAGAAAAGATGAAACATGAAATGCTTGTACTCTCATTGCTGGGAAATCCGTGATCACTACGGAAATTTTAAGTAGCATGCATATTACAAATGTGAATTTCTTTTTCTTTCTCTCCCTTCCTTTCTCCTTTCCCCCTGCCCTTCCTTCCTCCCTTCCTTTCATCCTCTGCCCCTCTCTCCCCATTTCCTTTCTTTCTTTTCTTCCTTTTTTCTCCTCCCCCCTCTCACCTCCCCTTCTCCCTCTTCCTTTTCTTCCTGCTTTCTTTTCTCTCTCCCCCTTCCCATGCCCCTCTTCCTCTCCCTCCCCTTCTCCTTCCTTACCTTCTCCTCCCTCTTTCTCTTGCCTTCTCTGTCTCCATCTTTCTTTTCTCTCTCTTCTTTCCTGCCTTCCTTCTTTTCTTATTTCTCAGTTCTTAGGTATTATAATAAATTCTCATTGTACTCTCCTCACTGCTTCAAAGATACCACAGGAACTAGAACACTAAGGTAAAATTTTAATCATTCTTCAATAATTGCCTCAATTTTCCTGCAGAGATATCTGCCTCCTCATTTTATCAAACCACTGTGCTATACTCTGGATTTTCCTGCCAACATTGTAGACTGGAATGTGTCTGCAAGAAACCCGATGTGATCATGGGGCTTGTCCTGCTTATTTCCCTTTTCTCAGGGGTCACGATCTTATGTGCTTCTTCCCACTGTGTAAAATAAGTCACTTTATATCTTTCATTCGGTGTTTACTGTAGGAGGGTAAGTCCAATCCCTGTTAATTCATCATGACCAGATGCACAAGGAATCAGTAATAATTTATAATTTGTCTTGTTTCTCCCAGATCTGAGCCCATTAATTACCATTGCAATCATAATTAATGAAAATAAGAATGCATTCTCTATGTTTTTTCCCTACTTAAACTTTAAATGACTTCCATATCTATTAGCATTGCTTCTCAATATTTAGGGAAAATATTGGTCACATTCTAAAATTACTTGAACTATAAATATACGATGTATTGTCAAGGCTAAAGGTAACTATATGTACATAATCTTTGTAAATCTACTACATATGATCTTTTCAGCAAAAACAAATTATTTTATTACATCATAAGTACATTTGCCTTTTTGGTAGAATAACCATTAGGAGGTAAGTTTGAGATATCCTGCCTTAGAATTTGCCCTAGTTAACTCTAGCAATTTGTGAATAACTTTCCTTTCTTCCCCTGCCAGTGACAATCAAGGTATCCAAGCAGAGAAGAGCTAACGAGGTGGATATTCATAACTGGATCCAGAAATGATGCAAAGAAGAATAACAACAATGAAAACAAGTCTTATGTTTAATTGTTTTATAAACTCCATTCTGATAGAAAATCTGAAAGTCCATTTGACAGTTGAATCTACTCCACAAACAATGTCATATGATATAGCAGCAATATGAATAGAAGAGAGGAACAGCATGATTTAATGCATGAAGAGAACAAATGGGCATTAACTATATCATTCTAGCAGAAACACTCCTAAAGTCTTAACCGAAGAAGGGTGTGCAGAGGAAATGGCAGGCCAATTACACTGATTATAGCAGCTGCAAATATGTGTGGCTACCTTCATGCTTCAATGATGCTGTAATTATGTTTCTAAGAAATGCTTTACGCAGGCAACCTCATTCCTACTTCAGTCCTGCTGTTTATTTCCTGGCATTTTAACATGCACCGTTACCAGTGTAGGAATACATGTTACACTACATAATGGGGTACCCCTGCCGATCTGCCATGAAAGTCACAGGCTTTTTAAAAGATCATTTTACCCATTTTCTTTCTATTTTAGGAAAAGTTCCACCAGTCTTTATCAAATCAATTTGTGCTAACATGGTACTTTAACAAATTTAACATCTTACATATAAATCCACTGCCTGACCTTAAGACTTAGGGTGAAATTGTGAAATAACGATTAGGGATGATCTGCCCATAATTATGCCATAAGATTATATGTCTTTTACTATCTCTATATGAGCATTTTATTTGAGAATTAAAGGCATTATCTGCATATTTCAATACTAGGAAGATGTTATACTTTTAAACTTTTCATCTTGTTTGTTTTTAGTGTTTATGTCCATTAAAGATATCCATTAATATGTGGATATCATCCACATACACATGTAGAATATGTGGAAATGTGAAACGACTAGTTGAATAAGTTTTGGTGAATAAGATTCCATAAAGAGCCGACATCCAGAATAGTTTCAAAATGACAATATGTGTTCCTTTTATCTCTCAAAACAAACTCCTCCCACTTCCAACTCATTAGCAACCGCACGTTTGGGACATGAACTTTCCTCCTCTTATTTTTAATTGCACTTTGGAAAAATAACTCTTATATTCAGAAGTTGGCCTGAAGATCACAGCTCAGGCTAGAGACAAGAGTCCTAAAGATGGGAGAATATGACTCAATAGGAAGACACTACTGGGATAGATCAAGCAAGATAAGATGAGAGTTTGGTTGGGACTTTGGTGATGAGCCTGAAGAAAAATGACCAGAACTTGTTAACTAATTGATGCAGGGCTGAAGGGAGACAAGTAAATCTAAAATGAGTTTCACATTCTTTTTTAGTTATATGGGGGAATGGTGATGATATTATTGAGATGACTTTATAAGAAGATAATTAGTGCAATTTTGAACATGAATTTTAAGTGTCAATGGGATTACTTCTCTACAAAGATGAATGTTATTTCACTCCCAAGAAAAATGGGCAAGGTCAAAGGAAAGAATTAGGGACTTTGCTGAAGGCTGGAAAATGCATCTACAACTTCAATCATCCTTGAAATAGTCAGAGAACAGATTAGCTATGCTAAAACAACTGCTTCTCTTTACTACATAATTATTTATCTGAATCTTCTTTAATAGAACCTTTGGTTAACCTAAAAATATAGTATTTTGGTGTTTTAATTAACACTAACATTATTACTTAGCCAAACATTTAAATGATTTTTAAATCATTAGATTCAGAATATTGAACTCTTTCTGACAATTAAAGTCATAATTCATTTCTACTCACTTAGGCACCTGGAGTGAGTTGCAAAAAGGTAATTATATTCATTGTTAATTTACATGCAAGACATATCCCGGTAAGCATTCTGCAGGAAAGTGTTACAGGAAGACACAGGTGCTTAAATTAACAAACATTAAATCAGCAAGAGACTTAAACTACACTAGTTATTGTTTCCAAACTAATTATTTAATAATTGAACATTTCTATACACCTGGTCCCAAATCAAGGGATTCCATGACCTCATGAGGCTTTGGGTTCATACTTGATCATTTAATATCAAATTTGCATAGTGCAGGGCAGTGAACTGGGTACTTGTTGGAGGGCAATTTAAATTTCCCTGAAGTTCTCCAGAAAGTTCACAAATCAAAACACTCACACTTGTAAAACAGGGGTGTAATTAATTGTTAAGAAGCCTTGTTAGTACTATAAACCTGAGAACAAACAAGACGTGCTGCACACAACTAAGTTCCCTGGCAGACTTTTTGAAGGAGGCATTAACTCAGTGATTACTCATGGGCATGACATAGCAATTGTCATATTCTCACCTTTGGGACAATACTGTCTCCTTGTTTTAAGGTCTGTCCAACGGCTATACTCTCCAGAACTCCCAGAGGCCTTTAATTTCTACCTTAGGCATTGACATTCTGAAAACAGCATGTTAGCGTGAGGAATTTCAGTAGACTCCTTTGCAGCTAGAGCTATCACAAAGAATCTATGTACACTTTTACCTTGTGTAAAATTATTAAAAATATAAAAGAAACATTTAGAGTGATGTTTCTGTTTTACATACACCTAGCACATAGTACATCAGGCATTCACAAAATATTTGTTGAAAAATTATACAGATGAATGAATAAATGACCAAAGGAATAACTGACTGAATGAGTGAATTGATACATTAGTAAATGGGGTAATTTCCAGACTTCCCGATAGTAGTAACAGCAAGAGTAATGACTACCTAACCCTTTACCCATTCATAACAACTCTGTTTTCCCCTTACAGGTTAACTCATTTATATCCAAGAAGCTCCCTTTCACTGGAGTATACAGAGAAAATCACACATGCCCCAGATTATGAAATCCAACGTCAGGAATTGGTTAAACTCTTAAACGTGTTTTGAGTACTCTTTGAAGAGTTGACCAGTAACACCTTAGATATGTCAGATACAAGAAAAATTAAGCAACCTAAGAAAATCAGAAATCATATTCAAGGTTTATAAATTATTTAATTAAAAATATGCAATTAATTTTTGAATTGGGTAAGAGAAAAAAACTATCACTTAGGGAGCTCTAACTAATATGTGCTAACATTCTATGAATATCATCTTGATCTTTTCCCACTCTGGAAAAATTATATAGGGTCCTCTTTTATTTAACAGATAAAGCAACTGAGACTTAGACAGTTTAATCTTTTCAAAATCCAGCTCATCAGTGACAGAGCTGGTTCTAACACCCTTGTCATTATGATTCTAAATGACTTGTTCTTTCTGTATCATGGTACTTCCTTAATTCTCAATAGAGTATAGGATGTTGGAACTTAAGTCTACAGGATCAAGCCTATTTTTTCCTAAGATCAACAAATTAAGCTTATTCCTAAATTGTACCATAGATAGGGACATTTAACTATGATCCATAAGGAAGACAAAATAGAGAGGGAGAGAGGAAGGATTTCTATAAGACTGTGCAGAGACTTTTTAAAAAATTACTTATTTTTTCTAATTGAAGTATATAGCCTTTATTTAAAAAATTACAGATTTTAGGTGTGCAGTTCAATGAGTTTTGTATCCATTATCGTGATTAAAATATATAACATTTTCATCATACTAGTCAGTTGTTTTCAGGACCATTTTTAAGTCAATCCTTTCCTTTAGAAGCAACCACCATTCCACTACCATAGTTTAGATTGCATATTTTTAAACCTCATATGAATGAAATCCTACCATGTGTATTCTGTGTTTTTCTGGTTTCTTTTAAAAATAAATTAAGATTCATTTATGCAGTTATATGTATCAATAGTGACTCCATCTAATTGCTGAGCAGGATTCCATTGTGTGAATATCACAATGTGCTTATGCAACTTCATCTGTTGACAAATATTTGGGTTGCCTTGGTTTTTAATTATTATAAATAAAACTGCTATGAACATTCTTGCACACTATTTTATAGACATGTTTTCATTTACTAAAGTAAATATCTAGAAATGAAACTCCTACATCACGGGTGAAGTGTCTGTTTAAATATGTGAGAAACTTTCAAATATCTTTACTTTGTGGGTTTGCCACTTTACACTCCCACCATCATTGTCACAGCAATTAGTATTTCTGGAGTGTTCATTATTATTATTGTGATCAATATTATTTGTTGTAAGTCACAAAATGTTATACCAGGTGGTGAGATGACTAATAATGCTAAGTGTCTTTTCATAAGCTCATTGGCCATTCTTTTCTTTATGAAGTATCAATTCAAGTCTATTTAAACATTTTTTAATCTTGCATTGTTTGTCTCTTCATTTACTTCTCCATAAGGTGTCTTATCCTGCATATAAATCCCTTCAGTTTTATGTATTGCAAATATTTTCTCCCACTCCATGGTTAACTTTTCATTTTCTTAGTGGTGCAGATCTTTAATTAAAATTCACACAGTATAAAATTCACCATTTTATAGCATACAGTTCAGTGGCTTTTAGTACATTCTGAGTGGTATGCACCGATCACTACTGTCTACTGCCAGAACATTTTAACCACTCTCCCAAAGAAAACTCATAGCCATCAAGCATTCCTCCCTTGCCCCAGCCCTGCACAACCACTAATCTGCTGCCTATCTCTATGGATTTGCATATTCTGGACATTTCTTATAAATCTTGATGAAGTCCACTTCATCATTTTTTTATCACTGGGCTAGTGCAATATGTTTTGTTTGTGTAATTTTTACTTACCCCAAAATGGTAAAGTTTTCATTATAGAAATTTTACGGTTCATAGTTAGGTCTATGATTTATATTTAATTATTTTTTGGATGGTGTCAGGGGGAGACTGCTGTTTTTCCCAATGAATATCTACCTGTTTCAGTTCCATTTGTTGAAAGACTATCCTTTCCCAGTGGAATTACCCTGTGATCCCTTTATAAAATAGACCCAAACATGTATTTCAGTCTACCTGGAGGCTGCAGTGAGCTGAGATAGCGCCACTGCACTCCAGCCTGGGTGACAGAGCAAGACTCCGTCTCAAAACAAAACATATATCAAAATTAGATTTGCAACTCCTCCACCATTGTTTTACAAAATTTTTAAATTTAACATGAGACGCTTTGAATTTTTCTAACATAAGAATAAAGTTTTAATTTGTAAGAAAAAATTATGTGGGGACTTGGATCATGATTACATTTAATGTATGTATTGGAAAGGATTGACAACAAAAGATACTACTAAATAGCATCTTTAAATTCAGGTATATGGTATGTTCTGCCATTTATGTACATTTTAAAAAATTGTCTTGGGCCAGGCGCGGTGGCTCATACCTGTAATCCCCGCACTTTGGGAGGCCAAGGAGAGCAGATCACCTGAGGCCAGGAGATTTGTTGTTGTTGTTGTTTGTTTGCTTTTGAGACAGAGTCTCTCATTCTGTCACCCAGGCTGGAGTGCAGTGGCACGATCTCAACTCACTGCAACCTCTGCTTCCTAGGTTCAAACAATTCTCCTACCTCAGCCTCCTGAGTAGCTGGGATTAAAGTGTATGCCACCAAACCGGGCTAATTTTTGTATTTTTAGTAGAGACGGGGTATCACCATATTGGTCAGGCTGGTCTCGAACTCCTGACCTCATGATCCGCCCACCTCAGCCTTTCAAAGTGCTGGAATTACAGGCGTGAGCCACAGTGCTCCGGCTGAGGCCAGGAGTTTGAGAGAATCGCTTGGAGCTGGGAGGCAGAGGCTGCAGTGAGAAGAGATCCCGCCACTGCGCTCCAACCTCGGTGACAGGGAGATGCTGTCTCAAAAATCAATCAATAAATAATTGTCTTGGCAATATTTCGTGAGTTTTATTGTATAGATCATTCACAATTTGTTGTGAAAGGGTTTCTAAGAATTTATGTGTACGTCATTGGAAATAACATTATTTAATTTTATTTTTCAATATCTCTTGCTAGCATATAGAAATACAATTTTGTGTATACATTGATTTTGAATCCTGGGAACTCAATTTTTTACTTTTACTTTTGAAGGAATAAGTAAATTTGCTTTTATATAGCATTTTCACTTTCAATCTCATAAAGAGCTAGTTTTCTGTCTTGATTGAAAATTCATCCAACTCCGATAACATTTTGGGGGGAAGAAAAAGTCCTATGATTATATTTGTATAAACACAGTCACAACTTAGAAATTAAACTGCATAATTCCATATAATTAAGCTAAGAATTTAATCTGAACTGGATTTAAAGTTAAATCTTGCCTTCTCCACATTTCTTATTCTTTCACGCCGAAAAGGCTACAGTGCAGAAAGACGGCATGATCAATTTCCTCTTCTTCCCCTTTCCTTAATATCAACTACTTAGAGTTCCTCCAAGTTTGGAGCTGGGAGAGAGAGGAAAGGTAAGAAAAGACCTTACTGGCCGGGCGCGGTGGCTCAAGCCTGTAATCCCAGCACTTTGGGAGGCCAAGAAGGGCGGATCACGAGGTCAGGAGATCGAGACCATCTGGCTAACACGGTGAAACCCCGTCTTTACTAAAAAAAAAAAAAATACAAAACTAGCCAGGCGTGGTGGCGCCTGTAGTCCCAGCTACTCGGGAGGCTGAGGCAGGAGAATGGTGTAAACCTGGGAGGCGGAGCTTGCAAGTGAGCTGAGATCCGGCCACTGCACTCCAGCCTGGGCGACAGGGTGAGACTTCGTCTCAAAAAAAAAAAAAAAAAAAAAAAACAAAAGAAAAGACCTTACTTGATTGGTACTGTTGTGGGCTGTTGGGCTGTGTGCTTATAGAATATTGCAGAGGTTGAAATGTGACATAGAATTTTCATAGGTCCTTAAGCAACCTTCCATCATTCTGGAGTTATTTGATGTGTGTGAATGCATCTATACACTAATTCATATTCCTTCCTCAGTTCTTAGGAAGCTAGTAATATTTTCAGCTTCTGCTAAAGTTCTGTCTACTCTTCCAGGCAGTCCTCTGAGATAAGATGCAAGATGAGTCTACTGCCATCTCTCTTACATGTGGCCCCTCTTTGGTCCATACTCAAGTTATACGCATTTTGCCTTAGAAATTTGACCACTTCTCCTCTTATACACATCAGCAATTAAGCATCTCATTTCTTACCCTCTGGATTTATTTTTTAATTGAACATAAAAATGGTATGCATTTATGGAGGACAATGTAAACTTTTGACATATGAATACATCATGAAATGATTAAGTCAAGTTAATTAACACGTCCATCACTTCCCATACTTTTTTTCAGGTAAGAAGATTACAAATCAACTCTCTTAACACATTTTAAGTATATAATATATTGTTATTAACTATAATTACCACACTGTAAAGTAGATCTCCAGAACTTAGTCCTCTTGTCTGGCTGAAAGTCTGTACCCTTTGACCAACACTTTCTGATCCTCCCTCTCCTGGGATCTAGTAACCACACTTGTATTCTCAGGTCCTATGAGCTTGACATTTTTAGATTCCTTATACAAGTGAGATCATGAAGTATTTCTCTTTCTGTGCCAAGTGAGATCATAAAGTATTTCTCTTTCTGTGCTTGGCTAATTTCACTTGGCATAATGCCCTCCAGGTTCATCCACGCTTTCACAAATGACATGATTTTCTTCTTTTTTATGGACAAATGGTATTAATATTTCATTGTGTACATATATCATATTTGAAAAATTCTTTCATCTGTTGATGGACACAGGTTGATTCCATATCTTGGCTATTGTGAACAGTGCTGCAATGAACATGGGGATGCAGATATCTCTGACATACTAATTTAATTTCCTTTAAACATATATACCAAGTAGTCAGATTACTAGATCATATGATGGTTCTATTTTTAATTTTTTGGCAAACTTTATGCTGTTTCCTATAATGGCTGTACTAATTTACATCTCTCCACCCTCGCCTTTTGATAATAGCCATTCTAACAGAAGTGAGGTGATATATTATTGTGGATTTGATTGCATGTCCCTGTTGATTAGTGATATTGAACACCTTTTCATGTACCTGCTAGCTATTTGTATGTCTTGTTTCTTGAAAACATGTGTATTCAGTCCTCTGCTCATTTTGTAGTTTTATAATTGGGTTGTTTCCTTGCTATTCAGTTGTTTGAGTTCCTTATTTTAGATATTCACTCATTATCAGATGTATGAATTGCAAATATTTTCTTCCATTCTGTAGATTTAGGTTGTCCCTTCACACTGTTGGGTTATTTTCCTTTAAAGGGAAGAAGTTACTGAGTTTAATGCAACCCCACTTATCTATTATTGCTTTTATTGACTGTGCTTTCGGGACCATATCCAAAAAATCATTGCAAAGACTAATGCCAAGGAGCTGTTTTTCTGTGTTTTCTTTCAGTAGTTTTACAATTATGTTTAATTCTATAATCCATTTTGAGTTGATTTTTTTAATATGGTGGAAGTTAAAGGCCCAATTTGATTCTTCTGCATGTGAGTATACAGTTTTCCTCACATCCTTTATTGAAGAGACTACCCTTTCCCCATTGTGTGTTCTAGTTGTGTGTGATTTGTTGACTGCAAATGTGTAGGTTTATTTCTGGTTCATCTACTGTGTTCCATTGGTCCACGTGTCTGTTACTATACCATTCAATTAAGATTGCTATTTGATTACTGTAGCTTTATAGTATATTCTGAGATTAGGCAAGATGATGTCTCAGCTTTTCTTTTGTTTTGCTTTTTACTTGAGATTGTCTTGGCTACTCACTGTCTCGTGCATTTCATACATTTTTCTGTGATTTTTTTCTATTTCTGTGGGTTTTTTTTTATTTCTGTGAAAAATGTCTTTAGAATTTTCAGTGGAATTTTATTCAATGAGGGAATCACTTTAGGTAGTGTAGAAGTTTTAAGTATCAATTCTTCCAATCAATGAACCCAGGATATATGGCCAGTTATTTGTCTTCTCCAATTTATTTCATCAACGTTTTACAGATTTCTGAGTACAGCTTTTCTTCTTCTTGTTTAAATTTATGCAGATAAGTCTGATTTTTTGATGCTATTTTAGATGGGATTGTTTTCTTGATTTTTCAGATGGTTTGTTGTTAGTATATAGAAAGAGTATTGATTTTTGTATGTTGATTTTGTCTTTTGCCACTTTAATAAATTTGTTTACTGTCATTAACAGCTTTTTAATACAGTTTTTAGAGTTTTCTATATATACAATCATGTCATCTGCAGAGACAATTTAACTTCTCTATTCCCAATTTGGATGTCTTTTTAAATTTTCTTTGGCTTAATTGCTCCAGATAAGATTTCCAGTACTATGTTAGATAGATGTGGCAAGAGTGGGCATTCTCGTCTTGTCTGATCTTAGAGAAAATGCTTATACCTTTTTACCACTGAGTATGAAGTTAACTGTTAGTTTACCATATGTGGCCTTTATAATGTGGAAGTACATTTGTTTTTTACTTAATTTGTTGACAGATGTTATCATGAAGACATGCTGAATTTTATCAAATGCTTTTCCTGCATTTGTTGAAAGAATCATATTTTTAAAATTTCATTCTATTAATATGAGGTATTACATTGAGTGATTTTGGTATATTGAACCATCCTTGCATCCCATGAATAAATCCCACTTACTCATGATGATTCATTTCATGTGCTGTTGAATGAGGTTTCCAGTACTTTCATGAGGATTTTTGCACCTAGGTTTATCAGGGATATTGGCCTGTAATTTTATTTTTCTGGTAGTGTTCTTTCTGGTTCTGGTATCAGGCTAATACTGGCATTGTAATGTGAGTTTATAAGTATTCCCTAATTTCAATTTTTCAAAAGGGTTTGAGAGGGATTCTTATTAGTTCTTGTTTAAATGTTTGGTAGAATTTAACCATGGAACCATCAGGTTTTTCTTTGATGAGAGATTATTTTTCACTGATTCTTATTCATTATGGATTTGCTCAGATTTTCTTTTGTTTCATCACAGTGTAAGTCATTGTTGGTTGTGTGTGTCCAGGAATTTATCATTTTTTTCTAGGTTACTCAATTGGTTAGCATATAATTGTTGATAGCAGTCTCTTTCAGTCTTTTGTATTTGTGTGGTATCAGTTGCAACATCTCCTCTTGCATTCATGATTTTATTTATTTGACTCTTCTCTTTTTTTAGACTAAAGATTTGTCCGTTTTATTTAATTTTTAAAGAGAACATCGTTTTGTTGATATTTTTTTCTAGTATCTATTTAATTGAATTCTGCTGTGATTTTTATTATTTACTTTATTTTACTAACTCTGGACTTAGTATGGTTTTGTTTTTCTAGTTCCTTGACATATAATATTTGATTGTTTATTTGAGATCATTATTCTATTTTAATGTAGGCATTTATTGCTATAAACATCCCCCTTAGAACTGTTTTTGCTGCATCCCATAAATTTTGGTGTTTTGTATTTCCATTTTCTTTTATCTCAAGATGTTTTTAAATTTCCCTTTACATTTCTTCTTTGACCCACTTTTTTGTTTAGAAGTATGTCGTTCATAAATTTTCGAAATTTTTCCTGTTATTGATTTCTAGTTTCATATCATTATGATTGGAAATAACATTGGATATGATTTTAAACTTATAAAATTTGTTAATTCTCATTTTGTGGTCTAACATGATCTATCCTGGAGAATATTCCATTTGTGCTTGAGAAGAAAGTCTATTCTGTTGCTACTGGATGTGTCCGTATGTGTCTATTAAGTCCACTTGATCTAAAGTGTAGTTGAAGTCCAGCGTTTCCTTATTAATTTTCTGTCTGGATAATCTGTCAATAGTTGAAAGTAGGGTATTAAGTTTCCTACTATTATTTTTATTACCATCTATCTATCCCTTCTGATCTACTAATATTTAGTTTACATATATGAGTAATTCAATATTGTGTACATATGTCTATAATTACTATATTATTTTAATGAATTGATTCCTTTATTATGATATAATGACATTCCTTTTTTCCTTTTACAGTTTTTACATTTTTTTCCTTTTGAGATGGGTCTCACTGTGTCATCCAGGCTGGAGTGCAGTGGCACAGTCACAGCTCACTGCAGCCTTGACCTCCCTGGCTCAAGCAATTCTCTCACCTCAGTCTCCCAAGTAGCCAAGACAACAGGTACATGCCACCACACCCAACTATTTTTTTTTTGTATTATTTGATAGAGATGGGGTTTCACCATGTTGCCAAGCTGGTCTTGAACTCCTGGGCTCAAGAGATCTGCTGGCCTCAGCCTCTTAAAGTCCTGAGATTAAAGGTGTGAGCCACTGTGCCCTGTCAGTTTTTAAATTAAAGTCTGTTTTGTCTGATATAAGTACAGCTACCTCTGCTCTCTTTTGATTCATTTTTATAAAATACATTCTACTATCCCTTCATTTATAGTCTATGTGTGTACTTAAAGCTGAGTGTCCCTTGTAGGCAGCTTATAGTTGAGTCTTGTATTTTTATTTATTCACTCAATCTATATGTCATTTCATTGGAGAATTTAATTCATTTACATTCAAGCTAATTATTGATAGGTAAGGATTTACTGCTGCCATTTTATTCATTGTTTTCTGGTTAATTTGAAGATTTTTTTTTTTCTTCCTCTCTTGCTGTCTTTCTTTGTGAGTAGATGATTTTCTTCAGTGGCATATTTTGATTTCTTTTTCTTTATATTTTGCATATCTGTTACACATTTTGCTTTGTGATTACCATGAGGCTTACATAAAATTTACTATAGTTGTTACAGGCTATCTTAAGGTATTAACAACTTAACATTAACTGCACACAAAAGCGCTACATTTTTATTGCCCAATCATATTTTACATTTTTGATGCCACAATTTACACCTTCTAATATTGTATGTCCCTAAACAAATTATTATAGCTATAGATTTTTAAAAATAATTTAGACAGTCAACTTTCACAATAAATTTGTAAGTGATTTATATATATATACCCCACCATTAGAGTATTAGAGTATTTTGAATTTTAATATGTACTTACTTTTACTAGAGTTTTATACTTTCTTTTTTTTCTTTTTCTTTTTCAGTTTTTTTTTTTTTTTAGATGGAGTTTTGCTCTTGTTGCCCAGGCGGGAGTGCAGTAGCACGATCTCGGCCCACCACAACCTCTGCCTCCTGGGTTCAAGTGATTCTCCTGCCTCGGCTTCCCAAGAAGCTGGGATTACAGGCATGCGTCACCATGCCTGGCTAATTTTTTATTGTTTTTAGTAGAGACGGGGTTTCTCTATGTTGGTCAGGCTGGTCTCGAACTCCTAGCCTCAAGTGATCTGCCTGCCTCAGCCTCCCAAAGTGCTGGGATTGCAGGTGTGAGCCACCATGCCCAGCCATGAGTTTTATACTTTCATGTACTTTTATGTTGCTAATTATTAAACTGGAAGAAATCCTTTTCGCTATTTTTGTTGTTGTTGTTGAGGTTTTGAATCCATTTTTTGGTATGTGAAAGTATATTTTTTAATATAGATACTTTAAGTTCTAGGGTACATGTGCACAACATGCAGGTTTGTTACATAGGTGTATATGTGCCATGTTGGTTTGCTGCACCCATTAACTCATCATTTACATTAGGTATTTCTCCTAATGTTATCCCTTCCCCTGGACCCCACCCCACAACAGGCCCCAATGTGTGATGTTCCCCGTCCTGTGTCCAAGTGTTCTCATTGTTCAAATTCCACCAATGAGTAGAGAACATGGAGTGTTTGGTTTTCGGTCCTGGTGGCAGTTTGCTCAGAATGATGGTTTCCAGCTTCTCCAAGTCCCTGCAAAGGACATGAACTCATCCTTTTTTATGGCTACATAGTATTCTATGTTGTGTGTGTGCCACATTTTCTTAATCCAGTCTATCATTGATGAACATTTGGATTGGTTCCAAGTGTTTGCTATTGTGAATAGTGCCACAGTAAACATACATGTGCATGTGTCTTTATAGTAGCATGATTTATAATCCTTTGGGTATATACCCAGTAATGGGATCGCTGGGTCAAATGGTATTTCTGGTTCTAGATCCTTGAGGAATTGCCACACTGTCTTCCACAATGGTTGAACTAGTTTACAGTCCCACCAACAGTGTAAAAGCATTCCTATTTCTCCACATCCTCTCCAGCATCTGTTGTTTCCTGACTTTCTAATGATACCCATTCTAACTGGTATGAGATGGTATCTCACTGTGGTTTTGATTTGCATTTCTCTGATGACCAGTGATGATGAGCATTTATTCTTGTGTTTGTTGGCTGCATAAATGTCTTCTTTTGAGAAGCGTCTGTTCATATCCTTTGCCCTCTTTTTGATGGGGTTGTTTCTTTCTTGTAAATTTAAGTTCTTTTTAGATCTTGGATATTAGCCCTTTGTCAGATGAGTAGATTGCAAAAATTTTCTCCCATTCTGGAGGTTGCCTGTTTACTCTGATGGTAGTTTATTTTGCTGTAGAGAAGCTCTTTAGTTTAATGAGATCCCATTTGTCTATTTTGCCTTTTGTTGCCATTGCTTTTGGTGTTTTAGTCATGGAGTCCTTGCCCATGCCTATGTCCTGAATGGTATTGCCTAGGTTTTCTTCTAGGGTTTTTATGGTTTTAGGTCTAACATTTAAGTCTTTAATCCATCTTGAATTACTTTTTGTATAAGGTGTAAGGAAGGGATCTAGTTTCAGCTTTCTACATATGGCTAGCCAGTTTTCCCAGCATCATTTATTAAATAGGGAATCCTTTCCCTGTTTCTTGTTTTTGTCAGGTTTGTCCAAGATCAGATGGTTGTAGATGTGTGGTGTTATTTCTGAGGCCTCTGTTCTGTTCCATTGGTCTATATCTCTGTTTTGGCAACAGCACAATGCTGTTTTGGTTACTGTAGTCTTGTAGTTTAGTTTGAAGTCAGGTAGCATGATGCCTCCAGCTTTGTTCTTGTTGCTTAGGATTGTCTTGGCAATGCAGGCTCTTTTTTGGTTCCATATGAAGTTTAAAGTAGTTTTTTCCAACTCTGTGAAGTAAGACATTTGTAGCTTGATGGGGATGGCATCCCCTTGATGGGGATGAATCTATAAATTACCTTGGACAGTATGGCCATTTTCACAATATTGATTCTTCCTATCCATGAGCATTGAATGTTCTTCCATTTGATTGTATCCTGTTTTATTTCCTTGAGCAGTGGTTTGTAGCTCTCCTTGAAGAGATCCTTCACATTCCTTGTAAGTTGGATTCCTAAGTATTTTATTCTCTATGTAGCAATTGTGAATGGGAGTTGACTCATGATTTGGCTCTCTGTTTATCTGTTATTGGTGTATAGTAATGCTTGTGATTTTGCACATTAATCTTTTATCCTGAGACTTTGCTGAGGTTGCTTATCAGATTAGGGAAATTTTGGGCTGAGACGATGGGTTTTCTAAATATACAATCATGCAATCTGCAAACAGGGACAATTTGACTTCCTCTTTTCCTAATTGAATACCCTTTATTTCTTTCTCTTGTCTCATTACCCTAGCCAGAACTTCCAAAACTATGTTGAATAGATATATTGAGAGAGGGCATCCCTGTCTTGTGCCATTTTTCAAAGGGAATGCTTCCAGTTTTTGCCCATTCAGTATGATATTGGCTGTGGGTTTTTCATAAATAGTTCTTATTATTTTGAGATACGTTCCATCAGTATCTAGTTTACTGAGAATTTTTAGCATGAAGGGCTGTTGAATTTTGTCGAGGGCCTTTTCTGCATATATTGAGTTAATCATGTGGTTTTTATCATTGGTTCTGTTTATGTGATGGATTATGTGTATTGATTTGTGTATGTTTAACTGTTGCATCCCAGGGATACATTCGACTTAATTGTGGTGGATAAGCTTTTTAATGTGCTGCTGGATTCGGTTTGTCAATATTTTACTGAGGAATTTTGCATCAATGTTTATCAGGGATATTGGTCTAAAATTATCTTTTTTTGTTGTGTCTCTGCCAGGCTTGGGTACCAGAATGATGTTAGCCTCATAAAATGAGATATGGAGGATTCCTGCTTTTTCTATTGATTGGAATTGTTTTAGAGGAAAGGTACCAGCTCCTCTTGATACCTCCGGTAGAATTTGGCTGTGAATCCTTCGGGTCCTGGACTTTCTTTGGTTGGTAGGCTATCAATTATTGTCTCAATTTCAGAGCCTGTTATTGGTCTATTCAGAGATTCAACTTCTTCCTGGTTTAGTCTTCAGAGGGTGTACGTGTCCAGCAATTTATCCATTTCTCCTAGATTTTCTACTTTATTTGCGTAGAGGTGCTTAGAGCATTCTCTGATGGTAGTTTGTATTCCTGTGGAATTGATGGTGATATCCTCTTTATCATTTTTCCTTGCATCTATTTGATTCTTCTCTCTTTCCTTCTTTATTAGTCTTGCTAGCAGTCCATCAATTTTGTTGATCTTTTCAAAAAACCAGCTCCTGGATTCATTGATTTTTTGAAGGGTTTTTTGTGTCTCTATCTCCTTCAGCTCTGCTCTGATATTAGTTATTTCTTGCCTTCTGCTAGCTTTTGAATGTGTTTGCCCTTGCTTCTCTAGTTCTTTTAATTGTGATGTTAGGGTGTCAATTTTAGATCTTTCCTGCTTTGTCTTGTGGGCATTTAGTGCTTTAAATTTCCCACTACACATTGCTTTAAATGTGTCTCAGAGATTCTGGTATGTTGTATCTTTGTTCTCATTGGTTTCAAAGAACATCTTTATTTGTGCCTTCATTTCATTATTTACCCAGTAGTCATTCAGGAGCAGGTTAAGTTTCCACATAGTTGTGCGGTTTTGAGTGAGTTTCTTAATCTTGAGTTCTAATTTGATTGCACTGTGGTCTGAGAGACAGTTTGTTGTGATTTCTGTTCTTTTACATTTGCTGAAGAGTGCTTTACTTCCAACTATGTGGTCAATTTTGAAATAAGTGTGATGTGGTGCCGAGAAGAATGCATATTCTGTCAATTTAGGGTGGAGAGCTCTGTAGATGTCTATCAGATACATTTGGTGCAGAGCTGAGTTAAATTCCTGGATATCATTGTTAACCTCTGTCTTATTGATCTGTCTAATATTGACAGTGGGATGTTAATGTCTCCCATTATTATTGTGTGGGAGTCTAAGTCTATTTGTAGGTCTCTAAGGATTTGCTTTATGAATTTGGGTGCTCCTTTATTGGGTGTATATATATTTAGGATAGTTAGCTCTTCTTGTTGAATTGATCCCTTTACCATTATGTAATGGTCCTCTTTGTCTCTTTCGATCTTTGTTGGTTTAAAGTCTGTTTTATCAGAGATTAAGATTGCAACCCCTGATTTTTTTTTTCTTTCCATTCTCTTGGTAGATCTTCCTCCATCCCTTTATTTTGAGCATTTGTGTGTCTCTGCAAGTGAGATGGGCCTCCTGAAACTACAGCACAGGATGGTTCTTAATTCTTTATCCAATTTGCCAGTCTGCATCTTTTAATTGGGGCATTTAGCACATTTACATTTAAGGTTAATATTGTTATGTGTGAATTTGCTCCTGTCATTATGATGTTAGCTGGTTAGTTTGCTCATTAGTTGATGCAATTTCTTCCTAGCATTGATGGTCTTTACAATTTGGCATGTTTTTGCAGTGGCTGGTACCAGTAGTTCCTTTCCATGTTTAGTGCTTCCTTCAGGAGCTCTTGTAAGGCAGGCCTGGTGGTGACAAAATCTGTTAGCATTTGCTTGTCTGTAATGGATTTTATTTCTCCTTCACTTATGAAGCTTAGTTTGGCTGGATATGAGATTCTGGGTTGAAAATTCTTTTCTTTT
>NW_012114910.1:2404681-2414484 GCF_000951035.1 Colobus angolensis palliatus
TCTCGGCCTCCCAAAGTGCTGGGATTACAGGCTTGAGCCACCGCGCCCGGCGAAAATTCTTTTCTTTAAGAATGTTGAATATTGGCCACCACTCTCTTCTGGCTTGTAGAGTTTCTGCTGAGAGATCCACTGTTAGTCTGATGGGCTTCCCTTTGTCAGTAACTCAACCTTTCTCTCTGACTTCCTTTAACATTTTTTCCTTCATTTCAATCTTGGTGAATCTGACAATTACGTGTCTTGGGGTTGCTCTTCTCGAGGAGTACCTTTGTGGCGTTCTCTGTATTTCCTGAATGTGAATGTTGGCCTGCCTTGCTAGATTGGGGAAGTTCTCCTGGATAATATCCTGAAGAGTGTTTTCCAACTTGGTTCCATTCTCCCCGTCACTTTCAGCTACACCAATCAAACGCAGATTTGGCCTTTTCACGTAGTCCCATATTTTCTTTGAGGCTTTGTTTGTTTCTTTTTACTCATTTTTCTCTAAACTTCTGTTCTCGCTCCATTTCATTAATTTGATCCTCAATCACTGATACCCTTTCTTCCACTTGATTGAAATGGCGATTGAAGCTTGTGCATGTGTCACGTAGTTCTCGTGCCATGGTTTTCAGCTCCATCGGGTCATTTAAGGTCTTCTCTACACTGTTTATTTAAGTTAGCTGTTCATCTAATATTTTTTCATGGTTTTTAGCTTCCTTGCAATGGGGTTTGAATAGCCTCCTTTAGCTCAGAGAAGTTTGTTATTACTTACCTTCTGAAGCCTACTTATGTCAGCTCATCAAAGTCATTCTCTGTCCAACATTGTTCTATTGCTGGCAAGGAGCTGCGATCCTCTGGAGGAGAAGAGGCTCTCTGGTTTCAGATTTTTCAGCTTTTATGCTCTGGTTTCTCCCCATCATTGTGATTTTTTTCTACCTTTGGTCTTTGATCTTGGTGACCTACAGATGGGGTTTTGGTGTGGATGTCCTTTTTGTTGATGTTGATGCTTTTCCTTTCTGTTTATTAGTTTTCCTTCTAACGGTCAGGTCCCTCAGTTCCAGGTCTGCTGGAGTTTGCTGGAGTTCCACTCCAGACCCTTTTGCCTGGGTATCACTAGTGGAGGCTGCGGAACAGCAAATATTGCAGAACAGCAAATATTGCTGCCTGATCCTTCCTCTGGATGCTTTGTCCCAGAGGGGCACCCACCTGTATGGGGTGTCAGTTGGCCCCTACTGGGAGGTGTCTTTCAGTTAGGCTACATGGGGGTCAGGGACCCACTTGAGGAGGGAGTCTGACCATTCTCAGAGCTCATACAATGCTGGGAGAACCACTGCTCTCTTCAGAGCTGTCAGACAGGGACATTTGAGTTGCAGAAGTTTCTGCTGCCTTTTGTTCAGCTACTCCTTGCCCCCAGAGGTGGAGTTTACAGAAGCAGCAGGCCTTGCTGAGCTGCGGTGGGCTCCAACCAGTTCAAGCTTCTGGGCCGCTTTATTTACCTACTCAAGCCTCAGCAATGGCAGATGCCTCTTCCCCTGCCAGGCTGCTGCCTTGCAGGTCAATCTCAGACTGCTGCACTAGAAGTGAGCAAGGCTCCGTGGATGTGGGACCCACCAAGCCAGGCATGGGATATAATCTATCTGTGTGACATTTGCTAAGACTATTGGAAAAGTGCAATATTTGGGCGGAAGTGTTCCATTTTTCAAGGTACAGTCTGTCACGGTTTACCTTGGCTAAGAAAGGGATATCCCCCGACCCCTTGCACTTCCCAGATGACGCGATGCCCCATCCTGCTTCTGCTAACCCTCTATGGGCTGCACCCACTGTTCAACCAGTCCCAGTGAGATGAACCAGGTACTTCAGTTGGAAATGCAGAAATCCCTCGTCTTCTGTGTCAATCACACTGGGAGCTGCAGACTGGAGCTGTACCTATTTAGCCATCTTGGAATGGAATCCCAGCATTTCTTATAGGGTAGATCTAATGGTAATGAACTCCCTCAGCTTTTGTGTGTCTGGGAATGTTGTTATTTTCCTTTCTTTCTTAAGGACAGTTTTGCTAAGTAAAATATCTTTATTTTGCAAGATTTTTTTTCTTTCATCCCATTGAATATATTATCATTTTCTCCTGGCCCGCAAATTTTCTGCTGAGATTCACTAATAGCTTTATGGGTATTCCCTGGTATGGGAGGACATTATGTTTTTGCTCTTGCTGCTTTCAGGATTCTTGCTCTGTCTTTGGTTTTTGATAGTTTGATTATAATATGTCTCGGTGTAGTCTTCTTTAAGTTGAATCTGAGGAGACCTTTGAACTTCCTGTACTTGATTGTTTATAACTTTTCCCAAATTTGGACAAGTTTCACTCAGTATTTTTTTTAAAACAATCTTCTGTCCTTTTTTCTCTCTTGTCCCTCTTTAATTCTAAATGCAACTGTTAGCTCTATTTATGTTGTTCCAGAAATCTTGTAGGGTTTTTTTTTAATTCTATTTTATGTTTTCTTCTTTAACTGAATAGTTTTAAATATCTTCTCTTTGAGTGAATGGACACTTTCTTCTGCTTGATCAATGCTGCTGTTGATGCTCTCTATTGCATTTTCTATTTTATTCATTGTATTCTTTATGTGTAGACTTTTTTTGGCTCTTTTTATGATTTCAATATCTCTGTTAAACATCTTATTTTGTTCATGTATTATTTTTATTGAATTTGATTTTCAAATAATCAAACTTTGTTGAATTAACTTTTTGTGCTCTCTTGAAGTTTGCTGAGCTTCCTTAAAGCAATTATTTTGAGTTGTCAGGTAACTTGTAGATTTCCATGGGGGCTTGTAGTTATTTTAAATTATTGTGTTCTTTGGTAGTATTTCCTTGGATTTTCTTGTTTCTTGCTGCCTTGCATTGTTATCTGTGTATTGGATGAAGCAGTCATCTCTTCCAGACTTTATGGATAGGTTTTAGTGGGAAAAGACCTTCCCCTGTGGGTGTGGGTGTGAGGGCACCAGCTTGGTGGGCTACAGCAGTTCTGCCTCTCGTGAGGACACAACAGTGTAGTCTCCATACATCTCTGTTAGCTGACATCAATGTTGGTAAAGATTCCAAAGGTGTCCAGTTGCCAAGGCTATGGGTGCCTGCAGGGATGTTGGGGTCTTTAGTGACAAAGGCTTCTGAGGTCCTCCTGATCTATTTTTCTCCTATTGAGGAAGTCATGTATAAGAATCTTGGTACCAGATATGGATTGCAGATATGCTCACAATGATTATGGCACTGGTGTCTGATGTGAGGCACCTTTGGAGCAGCCACAGAGCAAAGATCTAAAGCATGAGTATTTGTGGAGCTACTGGGGCTCCAGGATCTGGGGCAGCAGTGCCATCAATGTCTGAGGCACAAATATCTTACTATCACATTCGTAATGGTTTGTAAGATTACGGTCTTCTTGATCAGTCACGGAACTGGTATCTGGAGGGTGAACAGGCATAGATTTATAGAAACTGCTGCAGCTGTCAAGTCAAGGTCTAAAGCACAGGTATGTACAGAGTGGGGATCTGGGGCAGCAGTGCCATCAATGTCTGAGGCACAAATGTCTTACTATCACATTAATAATGGTTTGTAAGGTTATGGTCTTCTTGATCAGTCAGGAACCTGGTATCTGGAGGGTGAACAGGCATAGATTTATGGAAACTGCTGCCGCTGTCAAGCCAAGGTCTAAAGCACAGGTGTGCACAGAGTGGTCAGGGCTCCAGGGTTCACATAGAGGCTAGGTCACAGCAGTGGTGGTTCTAGTGTTTGAGGCAAAAATGCATTGAGGCCACAGAGCAGGATTCCGGAGTGCAGGCATGTATAGAGTGACTGTAGCTCTGGGGTCGGGGTACACATAGGGTTAGGTGGAGTGGCAGCTTCAGTCCTAGTGTGGCACCATAGCAACTCCTTGGAGGTGGACACAGCCATTTCTCCCTTGCCATGGGATTTGTGGCAGAGGTGGTTGTTAGTTACCTCAGTGTCAAAAAAAATGTCAATGTCCTTTGCAGAGCAGTCTGCTGCAGATCATAGTGGGACCTGATGCATGAAGGACACTGATAGCCTCCACCCTTCTTTGTTTCTAGCCATGACTAGACTTCTCAGGTATGCCAGTGTCCCCAGTGATCCTTTCTGTGTGGTTAGTCTCCTGTTTTTTGTTGTGCGTTTGCTTGTTTGTTTTGTTCTGCTGCATTGCTGCATATTTTTAAATGGACCCTTGAGCTCTCACTAGGTTCACATCATTTGTGGTTATTTGTCGGAGGAAAAAATGCTTATATCACCAATGTTGCCATCTTGCTGATGTCACTCTCCCTTGCTAACTTTACTTACTACATCTGTTTGTTATTTTGGGATCCTTTAGATTATCTAGATAAATAATCATATCATCTGCAAATCGGAAGATTTTTTACTTCATAATTTCCAAATTCTTTCATTTATTTTTCTTTCCTTATTGCCTTGTGTAGGATCATTAGTGTAATGTTGAAGAGAAATGCTTGAGATAATATTCTTATTTTTTTCTGATTTCCTAAAGGGTTAACCAGTAGTATGTTATTAAGTTACGGCTTTTTATAGTTGCATATTATTACATTGAGAACATTCCTTTCTATGTCTAGATTTCTGAGAGTATTTATCAATCATAGATGCTACATTTTGTCATTTTTTCTGCATCAGTGTGTAAATTGCATAAAATATTGATCAACTCTAACATTCTTGTGATAAATATGTTTTGGTCAGAATGTATTACCTATTTTTGGTAAATTCAATTTTTTAAATATGTTGTTAAAGTTTTGGTTGTTGTTTTCCATTTGTCTTTCTTTAAGTATAATATTAGTCATTAATTTCTATTATTTGAAAGCTAGTAAAGCCATTTAGAATTGGTGCTTCTGTATGAGAATGTTTTAAATTACTCATAATTTGATAGCTGGGTATCTAAAGCAAGCCCAAGTACTACCAGAACCACAAGTTTAGAGTGTATTGCTTCACAGGGGTTAGTTAATAAATTAAAAGTTAATGAGTGAACATCTATAAAGTGCCCACTACAATGCTCACTGTTGAGAGCTTGGGACAAAATAAAAAAGAAAAGCCAAAAACATCTTGCTGTATGTTGTCCCTTTCAAGAACATTTCTTAGTATTGAAAAATCACTAACTAAGGCTCGGGTCCTAGAAAAGGATAGGTGAGAAAGGTTTATGACCCTCAGGCATCTGCTTTAAGACAAGAGATGGGGATTTAGTGCCCATGGGGAGAGCGTGGCATGGCAGGATTGAAGGAGGCAAGGATGTTATGAGTTGGGCATGTTGAGGGAAGTTGTGGTTGAGGAAATAGATCTCAAAAGGGTAATGAGACTGCATTACTATCTTCTGTCCTCCAGGGTTTGGCTTTGCCTTTGAATGGCTTCTGAGTGAAACCAGGAATAAAAGACACTATGTCCACTCTGGCATGACTTGCTTTCAGATCCATGGGGCCATCAGTCATGATGATGGATTTATGGGTGAAGAAATATCTTGAAAAGAGGTATGGTAAGGTTACCAGGGGAGTGGTGGGAAGTCCCTGAGAAGATAATGAGCCTGACCTTGGGAAATACCAATGAAAACAGCTTTCCTGAGTATGTCCCATGAACATCTACCTAAAGAGGAGTGATTTGAAATACACACACACACACACAATAGTATGAGTACTTAATAATCATAAAGCAAATACCCACATAAATCTCCTGCCAATTAAAGACATAAAGTATTTCCAGGACTTTAAAAGCCCTCACCATTGCTCCAGCTCATTTTTATAGGTAAACTTAATCTTGACTGTCATGATGACTATGCCTTCACTTTTTTCTATAGTTTTATCATCTATCCCTAAAGAATATATTAGTTTGTTCTAGTTTTCATTTGTATATAATAAAATCATACTTTAAAATTTAATTTCTTTAGTAGTTATAGAGCCCTTCAAAGTTACCATTTCTTACAAAAAAAATTAGCTGGACGTGATGGCGCATGCCTGTAATCCCAGCTACTCAGGAGACTGAGGCAGAAGAATCACTTGAACCTGGGAGGGAGAGGTTGCAGTGAGCTGAGATCGTGCCACTGCACTCCAGCCTGGGTGACAGAGTGAGACTCCATCTCAAAACAACAACAACAACGACAACAAAAGTTACCATTTCTGTTTTCTTTTTCAGTTTGGACTAAGGATTTTCAAGGAATTGTACATTTCATCTAAGTCATCTTATTTAATTTCCAATATTGCCCTATTTTCCCTTTAAGATGACTAAAGTGTACATTGGCATCTCCTCTTCAATTTTGGTCGTGTTTTGCACATTCTCTCTCCTGTCATTCACTTGCTTGCTTGTTCTCACTCTTGTGCTGTCTCTAGCTCTCTGATTGGTTCAGACCAGATATGCATTCATAATCTTAATAACATTTTCAAAGAACCAACTTTTGGCTTTGTTGATTTTTTAATATTGTTTGTCTTAGAGTTCTGTTCTATTTTTTTTCATATTTCTGCTGTATTATTTTCCTTGATTTTAAATACCTCCCCCTTCTCTAACTTCTTAAAGCAGAAACTTGAGTCATTAATTTTAAGCATTTTATGTCAGACAGACAGATAGATGTAGATGATAGATAGATAAATAGGAGGCAATAAGGATCATGGGAACAGAACATTGAAGTAATTAATTAATATCTCTTATTTGGAATAAAACAGGAAAAGAACTTCAATCTTTATTTCTCTGTGTTTTAACATAAAATATTTATCACGGTGTAATTTAATAATAAATGATCATTCTTCTAATAGAACTTTTCACCTTTTAAGTGTCACATTCTGACAATAATTAAAGAATAAAAGAAGAACACACATTAGTATGATTTTTTTGGTATTGAAATTAGGACAAAACCAGTAACATACCCAACATTGGGTAATATATCTGTGAATCTGACTGTATGAAATATGCAATAAGAAAACTTTCTGATTTCCTCCTATTAGATTAAAATTGTTTCCAATTTACACCTAAATATTAATCCTTGTCCCAAAGGAATCATTGTTACATTTACAGGCAGAAAACTTCAGATAGGACAGAAACCTATTCCCTCCTCTGCAGGAAGCCCTTCTCCCACCACCACCATTTTACAAAACAGAGTTCAGTTGAGATGTCTTACAGTGATGGTATAAATTAGGGTGTTGGCTAAGTGTATGTATCCTCTGGTGTAAAATGGTAAACTGAAAAATGATAATAATGAAATCAAACCCAATTCTTATATGAACCCTCTAAAAAGGAAGAACTAAAGAAAAAGAAATTAATTAATGTGACACTAGATTTTCAGCAATGGAGTCTTTAGAAGACATTTTTTAAAAAGTATATAAGTGTCTATTCTTAATAGCATAGTACCTAGAGAATACTGCTCAAGTGTCAGGAAAAAATATCCCTCAGCTATCATTTTATTCTCTTTTCATATGTAGCACATGTTTATGACAAAATATTTATAAAATATCAATACATAAAAAGAATACATGGAAGAGGTTCCAAGATGGCTGAATAGGAACAGCTCCAGTCAGCAGCTCCCAGCATGAATGATGCAGAAGATGGGTGATTTTTGCATTTCCAACTGAGGTACCAGGTTCATCTCACTGGGGCTTGTCAGACAGTGAGTGCAGCCCACAGAGCAGGGCAGGGCATTGCCTCACCCAGGAAGTGCAAGAGGTTGGGGAATTCCCTTCCTTAGCAAAGGGAAGCCATGACAGAGGGTACCTGGAAAATCGGGACACTCCCACCCTAACACTGTGCTTTTCCAATGGAATTAGCAAATGGCACACCAGGAGATTATTTCTTGTGCCTGACTTGGAGGCTCCCACGCCCACAGATCCTCGCTGACTGCTAACACAGCAGTCTGAGATTGAACTGCAAGGTGGCAACGAGGCTGGGGTAGGGGCGTCCACCATTGCTGAGGCTTGAGTAGGTAAACAAAGTGGCCCAGAAGTTTGAACTAGGTGGAGCCCACCTCAGCTCAAGAAGGCCTGCCTGCCTCTGTAGATTCCACCTCTGGGGGCAGGGCATAGATGAACAAAAGGCAGCAGAAACTTCCGCGACTTAAAACATCACTGTCTGACAGCTTTGAAGTGAGTAGTGGTTCTCCCAGCATGGAGTTTGAGATCTGAGAACGGACAGATTGCCTCAAGTGGGTCCCTGACCCCCATGTAGCTTAACTGGGAGATACCTCCCAACAGGGGCTAACTGACACCTCATATAGCTGGGTGCTCCTCTGAGACGAAGCTTCCAGAGGAAGGATCAGGTAGCAACATTTGCTATTCTGCAATATTTGCTGTTCTGCAGCCTCCGCTGGTGATACCCAGGCAAACAGGGGCTGAAGTGGACCTCCAGCAAACTCTAACAGACCTGCAGCTGAGGGTCCTGATTGTGAGAAGGAAAACTAACAAACAGAAAGGACATCCACACCAAAACACCATCTGTACGTCACCATCATCAAAGATCAAAGGTAGATAAAACCACAAAAATGGGAAGAAACCAGAGCAGAAAAGCTGAAAATTCTAAAAATCAGAGTGCCTCTTCTCCTCCAAAGGAACACAGCTTCTCGCCAGCAATGGAACAAGCTGGACAGAGAATGACTTTGATGAGTTGAGAGAAGAAGGCTTCAGATGATCAGGAAAAACAAACTTCTCTGAGCGAAAGGAGGATGTTTGAACCCATCGCAAAGAAGCTAAAAACCTTGAAACAATATTAGACAAATGGCGAACTAGATTAAACAGTGTAGCGAAGTCCTTAAATGACCTGATGGAGCCGAAAACCATGGCATGAGAACTATGTGACACATGCACAAGCTCCAGTAGCTGATTCAATCAAGTGGAAGAAAGGGTATCAGTGATTGAAGATCAAATGAATGAAATGAAGCAAGGAGAGAAGTTTAGAGAAAAAGGAGTAAAAAGAAATGAACAAAGCCTCCAAGAAATATGGGACTATGTGAAAAGACCAAATCGACATTTGATTGATGTACCGGAAAGTGACGGGGAGAATGGAACCAAGTTGGAAAACACTCTTCAGGATATTATCCAGGAGAACTTCCCCAATCTAGCAAGTCAGCCCAACATTGAAATTCAGGAAATACAGAGAACGCCACAAAGGTACTCCTCGAGAAGAGCATATAATTGTCAGATTCACCAAAGACACATAATTGTCAGATTCACTCACCAAAGTTGAAATGAAGGAAAAAATATTAAGGGCATTAAGAGAGAAAGGTCGAGTTACCGACAAAGGGAAGCCCATCAGACTAAGAGCGGATCTCACAGCAGAAAATCTACAAGCCAGAAGAGAGTGGTGGTCAATATTTAACATTCTTAAAGAAAAGAATTTTCAACCCAGAATCTCATATCCAGCCAAACTAAGCTTCATAAGTGAAGGAGAAATAAAATCCTTTACAGATAAGCAAATGCTTAGAGATTTTGTCACCACCAGGCCTGCCTTACAAGAGCTCCTGAAGGAAGCACTAAACATGGAAAGGAACAACTGGTACCAGCCACTGCAAAAACATGCCAAATTGTAAAGGCCATCGAGGCTAGGAAGAAACTGCATCAACTAACAAGCAAAATAACCAACTAACATCATAATGACAGGATCAAATTCACACATAACAATATTAACTTTAAACGTAAATTGGCTAAATGCCCCAATTAAAAGACACAGACTGGCAAATTGGATAGAGTCAAGACCCATCAGTGTGCTGTATTCAGGAGGCCCATCTCACATGCAGAGGCACACATAGGCTCAAAATAAAGGGATGGAGGAAGATCTACCAAGAAAATGGAAAGCAAAAAAAAGCAGGG
>NW_012114910.1:2415601-2417178 GCF_000951035.1 Colobus angolensis palliatus
GGACCAGATGGATTCACAGCTGAATTCTACCAGAAGTACAAATAGGAACTGGTACCTTTCCTTTTGAAACTATTTTAATCAATAGAAAAAGAGGGAATCCTCCCTAATTCATTTTATGAGGCTAGCATCATCCTGATACCAAAGCCTGGCAGAGACACAACAAAAAAGATAATTTTAGACTAATATCCCTGATGAACATCGATGTAAAAATCCTCAATAAACTACTGGCAAACTGAATCCAGCAGCACATCAAAAAGCTTATCCACCATGATCAAGTGGGCTTCATCCCTGGGATGCAAGGCTGGTTCAACATACACAAATCAATAAACATAATCCATCATATAAACAGAACTAACAACAAAAAACACATGATTATCTCAATAGATGCAGAAAAGACCTTTGAAAAAATTCAACAGCCCTTCATGCTAAAATCTCTCAATAAACTAGGTATTGATGGGACGTATCTCAATATAATAAGAGCTATTTATGAAAAACCCACAGCCAATATCATACTGAGTGGGCAAAAACTGGAAGCATTCCCTTTGAAAAATGGCATAAGACAGGGATGCCCTTTCTCAACATACTTATTCAACATAGTTTTGGAAGTTCTGGCTAGGGTAATGAGACAAGAGAAAGAAATAAAGGGTATTCAATTAGGAAAAGAGGAAGTCAAATTGTCTCGGTTTCCAGATTACATGGTTGTATATTTAGAAAACCCCATTGTCTCAGCCCCAAATCTCCTTAAGCTGATAACAATTTCAGCAAAGTCTCAGGATACAAAATTAATGTGCAAAAATCACAAGCATTCCTATACACCAATAACAGACAAACAGAGAGCCAAATCATGAGTAAACTCCCATTCACATTGCTTCAAAGAGAATAAAATACCTAGGAATCCAACTTACAAGGGATGTGAAGGACCTCTTCAAGGAGAACTACAAACAACTGCTCAACAAAATAAAAGAGGACACAAACAAATGGAAGAACATTCCATGCTCAGAGATAGGAAGAATCAAATTTTGACAATGGCCATACTGCCCAAGGTAATTTATAGATTCAATGCCATCGCCATCAAGCTACCAATGTCTTTCTTCACAGAATTGGAAAAAACTACTTTAAACTTCATATGGAACCAAAAAAGAGCCCCCATTGTCAAGACAATCCTAAGTAAAATGAACAAAGCTGGAGGTATCACACTACCTGACTTCAAACTATACAAGTCTACATTAAACAAAACAGCATGGTACTGGTAACAAATCAGAGATATAGACCAATGGAACAGAATAGAGCCCTCAGAAAGAATACCACACATCTACAACCATCTGATCTTTGACAAACCTGACAAAAACAAGAAATAGGGAAAGGATTCCCTATTTAATAAATGGTGCTGGGAAAATTTCTAGCCATATGTAGAAAGCTGAAACTGGATCCCTTCCTTACACCTTATACAAAAATTAATTCAAGATGTATTAAAGACTTAAATGTTAGACCTAAAATCATAAAAACCCTAGAAGAAAACCTAGGCAATACCATTCACAACATAGGCATGGGCAAGGACTTCATGACTAAAACACCAA
>NW_012114910.1:2417758-2462201 GCF_000951035.1 Colobus angolensis palliatus
TGGATTAAGAAAATGTGGCACATATACACCATGGAATACTATGCAGCCATAAAAAAGGATGAGTTCATGTCCTTTGTAGGGACATGGATGAAGCTAGAAACCACCATTCTGAGCAAACTATTGCAAGGACAGAAAACCAAACATCGCATGTTTTCACTCATAGGTGGGAACTGAACAATAAGAACACTTGGACGCAGGGTGGGGAACATCACACACCAGGGTGTGTCGTGGGGTGGGGGTAGGGGGGAAGGATAGCATTAGGAGATATACCTAATGTAAGTGACGAGTTAACGGGTGCAGCACATCAACATGGCACATGTATAAATATGTAACAAACCTGCACGTTGTGCACATGTACCCTAGAACTTAAAGTATAAATAAATAAATAATAAATAAAAGAATACATATATTAATTGTCTATTATCCCATTAATAAATAACACTATTAACATTTTGATGCGCTTTTGCCCTTATATGCCCAATTGCACACCTACTTCCCCTCCTACTCCCAGAACCTGCATCCCTTTGTCAGCATCTCTGGACATTGGAACCAGTTCTTTCCATGTGCATAGCAGGTAAGAAATGTCAGGGAATTGATGCGCCTTAGCGCCCCAAGGGCAACCCACAACCAATAATTGATGAGAACTGTTACATAAATACTCTAGCTTTCTCCCCGCTTGGATAGAATAATTCTGAGGTTCTACACTGTTATCCAATATTCCCCAGTCAATTTCACCTCAGCTGCAGCTGCTCACAATGATATCTTAGTTGAAAATACAAAATGTATTAGTTTTTCTCTCTTTCTCGTCTTGGTTCCCCACTCTTCTCTTGGTCTTTCCTGGACCAACCTCCACTATACAGTACTGTCCAAACCAAATCTATGGAGGAAAACAAGGAAATTCAGGTGCTCATAGTTAATATACTGCAGTAACCCTCTCCAGGTAATAAAACATAGCTATGATTCATCTTTGACTTTACATTATAGATCTGGAGGAGATGTAAATGTTATGAATTGAGACAATGTTTTAAAATTATCTTATATAGCTATGAGTCTTTACAGTTTTCAAGGTTACAATGTCAATGGTAATAAAAACGTAGAAAGCCAAAACATTTTGTGTATACGTCTCTTATTTTCAAATAATAAACTATGTGGTAAGGCAATAAAGGCTTGCTATTTGTTGTCTTGAAGGTAAGGTTGTACCTATAATTTTCCATTTCATGGCTGAAGATTGTGGGAGAAAGATCTACTTCATTTGAATGGGACCACAAATACATAAGAGAACACATATGAAATGCCTTTCACTGTGTATGGTAGACAGAAATTAATTCATATACACAAATCTTCTCTTCATTTTCTTTGTGGAAATTATTTAGGGAATGCTCTCCATTCCACATTCTTTTGCCTTTCTGGGAATACCATTAACCCTGTATTCCTGCCTGAACACACTGCAAAATGGAGTGGCAGGAAGAAGCGATAGGATCTAGTTGGGCAAAGCTCTGAATTTTCCTCAACTGTTCAGATTGTTTTTACTATTATTATTGTCATTTTTAGCAAATTTGATAATTCACTTATTTCTCCTTTATACTTTGTGATTAGCACTGTAAGAAAAATTAGTGTGTTTTTCTCTTTGGCAATATGATATCTCATTGTTCACAAACTCAACTCACGTCTAAGAGGAGAAAGTGACTTTCTGGAAGTCACTTTTTTTTCTCTTTTACTTTCTGGAAGTAAAAGAAATTTGTTGAAGTCCATCACACACCTTGAATCCATATCTCGAATTTTAGGCTGGTAGGCTTGGAGTCCAGTTGTCTTCATTGCTCTTCTACCACATCCATGGCCACCGAATTGACTCACAGCCTTCTTTCTTGCTCCACACAAATCTGCTCTCTGCACAGGAGATGTAGTGAGCATTTAAAATGTATACTGCATACTATTTTACTCTTCTGTTTAAAACTTCTTCTGGGGTCAGCATTAAGGATCTAATTACATTTCAAATGATTTCAAAGTTCTTACATACTGTACAGTCTAACCATTGTAGACTTTTCAAATCTCTGCTCATTCTACCCTTCCATTCGCCTGCCCTATGTCAGCTACCCAATTTCCATTCAGGTCTTCACATCGTTGAGCTAGCTAGTGTTAGGACCTACACACTTACTGCTTCCTCTATCTGAAAGTTTCTTCATGGCATTCATGTGCCTGGCTTCTTCCTGTCCTTCAGTCCTCGATGTAGGCTTTCCCACTTAAAGCATCTTTTAATTTTCCACCCTAGTTAAGGGTTACCCCTCACCCATTATTCCTTATTGTAACATCTTGAGGCCTTCACAATGTTTAGCGCAGGTTAAAATTAGATCATTGTTATTTGCATGCTTAGATTTCTTTACCAAACCATACTGCAAGCCCCTTAACTGCAGAGAATCTGAACTTTTTTTTCTCACTTAGTACTGTGGTGCATGGCATGTAAGAGAAATCACAATCAATATTTTTGAATTAATGGATAAACAACTAAACAGTAAAGTATTTGAAGATGAGAAGGATTTTCAAAGAAATAGTTGTCAAGAAATTGAAAGGGAGGATTTAGTACATTATATGGAAAAACAGTGGATACTGCTAAGGCTTTTCAAGGGCCTGAATCTTCCCACACTCCCCCTCTGATTAGCCTGGAAATAAAAGTGGTCTGTTGGGCACGGTACAGAAAAAAGCTTCATGCATACATTCTTTCAGGTCAAAATATCATCGGGGCAGCTGTGCTGATTGTGTTTTTATTATGTATGTGATGTATACCGTTGTTTGATGTTAGTAGTTTTCTGATCTTTCAGTTACTGTAGCACATGAAGTTGGGGAAGGTGACCAATGACTGCAATTCAAAGTAGTTTTGCCATAATAAAGTGTAATCTTGCTTTTTTTTTTTTTATCACTACCATTCAGACTGTCAGTACTACACAGAGAGGAAGGTATAAGGACAAAAAAAGTAGTTTTGAATTTAAACCACATGATTTAACAATAGATGAACTTGAGCAAGTTATGTAACTTGTTAGAGCCTCAGATTCTTCATCAGTAAAGATGTTTGCAAAGTCTGAATTATGGAACTTAGATTCTAGTGCAATATCAGTCTTATAATCAATGCTCAGCAGTTATTTTTTTCTACTATTACTTTGTTTCTGCATTATTGCCATTACAATGACAATAAGCTGGTGGTCTTTGTGGGTCTGCAAAAGCCTACAATGAAGTTTCCAAGGTTTAACTAACAGTGACATTTTTTGGAGGATGGCAACCTGGGGAGACATGACTATTCTGGAGTGAAAATAACAACCCATGTAATTATTAATTTAGCAATCATTTATTAAGTGCCTTCTCTGTGCTAGGCATTCTCCCATGTGGCAGGATAAAACAATGAACCAAACACTCAAAGGTGAAAGATGAGGATCCAGTTTCATTCTTCTACATGTGACTTGCCAATTATCCCAGCACCATTTGTTGAATAGGATGTCCCCCTTCCCCATTTTATGTTTTGGTTTGCTTTGTCAAAGATTAGTTTGATGTAAGTATTTGGCTTCATTTCTGGGCTCTCTATTTTTTTTCCATTGGTCTGTGTGCCTATTTTTATGCCAGTGCCATGCTGTTTTGGTGACTATGGCTTTATAGTATAGTTTGAAGTCAGATAATGTGATGCCTCCATATTTGTTCTTTTTGTTCAGTCTTGCTTCAGCTATATGGGCTCTTTTTTAGTTCCATATGAATTTTAGGATTGTCTTTCTAGGTATGTGAAGAATGATGATGGTACTTTGATGGTAATTTCATTGAGTCTGTAGATTGCTTTTGGCAGTGTGATCATTTTCACAGTATTGATTCTACCCATTCATGAGCATGGGATGTGTTTCCATTTGTTTGTATCATCTATGATTTCTTTCAGAAGTGTTTTGCAGTTTCCCTTGCAGAGGTCTTTCATGTCCTTGGTTAGGTATATTCCTAAGTATTTTATTTATTTTTTTGTAGCTGTTATAAAAGGGGTTGAAATCTTGATTTGACTCTCTGTTTGGTCACTGTTTGTGTATACAGGAGCTACTGGTTTGTGTTCATTAATTTTGTATCCTGAAACTTTGCTGAATTCATTTATCATTTCTAGGAGCTTTCTGGAAGAGTCTTTATGGTTTTCTAAGTACACGATCATATCATCAGCAAACAGTGACAGGTTGACTTTCTCTCTACTAATTTGGATGCCCTTTATTTCTTTCCCTTGTCTGATTGTTCTGGCTAGGGCTTCCAGTATTATGTGGAATAGAAATGGTGAGATTGGGCATCCTTGGCTTGTTCCAGTTCTCAGAGGGAATACCTTCAAATTTTTCTCATTCGGTATTATGTTGGCTGTGGGTTTGTCATAGATGGCTTTTGTTACATTAAGGGATGTCCCTTCTATGACTGATGATTCTAATCATAAAGGGATGTTGGATTTTGTCAAATGCTCTTTCTCCATCTGTTGAGACAATCATGTGATTTTTGTTTTTAATTCTGTTTATGTGATGTATCACATTTATTGACTTACATATGTTAAACCATCCCTGCATCCCTGATCTGAAACCCTCTTGATCATGGCAGATTATGTTTTTGATATGCTGTTGGATTCAGTTAGCTAGTATTTTGTTAAGGATTTTTACATCTGTATTCATTGAGAATATTTGTCTGTTGTTTTCTTTTTTGTTGTTGTTGTATCCTTTCCTGGTTTTGGTACTAGGGTGATGCTGGCTCCACAGAATTATTTATTAGAATTATTTGTTAATTATCCCTTAATGTAACAAAAGCCTCTTTCTCTGTCTTATGAAACAGTATCAATAGGATTGATATCAATTCTTCTTTGAATGTTTGATAGAATTCAGCTGTGAATCCATCTGGTCAAGCTGGATCAAAGACTTAAATCCAGGACCTGAAACCATAAAAATTCTAGAAAATAACATTGGAAGAATCCTTTTAGACATTGGCTTAGGCAAAGACTTCATGACCAGGAACCCAAAAGCAAATGCAACAAAAATGGTTATAAATAGGTGGGGCTTAATTAAACTAAAAAGTTTCTGCACAGCAAAAGAAACAATCAGCAGAGTAAACAGACAGCCAACAGAGTGGGAGAAATTCACAACGTATACATTTGACAAAGGACTAATATCCAGATTCTACAAGGAATTCAAACAAATTAGCAAGAAAAAAGAACAATTCCATCAAAAAATGGGCTAAGGACATGAGTAGACAATTCAAAAAAGAAGATATACAAATGGCCAACAAACATATGAAAAAATGCTCAACATCACTAATCACCAGGGAAATGCAAATCAAAACCACAATGTGATACCATGTTACTCCTGTAAGAACGGTCATAATCAAGAAATCAAAAAATAACAGATGTTGGCAGGGATGCAGTCAAAAGGAACACTTTTATACTGCTGGTGGGAATGTAAACTGGTACAATCACTATGGGAAACAGTGTGTAGATTCCTTAAAGAACTAAAAGTAGAACTACCATTTGATCCAGCAATGCCACTATTGAGTATCTACCCAGAGGAAAAGAAGTCATTATATGAAAAAGATACTTGCACTCACATGTTTATGGCAGCACAATTATCAATTGTAAAAATATGGAACCACCCCAAATGTCCATCAATCAATGAGTGGATAAATAAATTGTGTGAGATATATATATACACACACACACACACACACACCACAATTATATATATAATTGTATCTATATACTACAATTATATATATATATACACACACCACAATCTATCCACTCACTGATTGATGGATATACATATATATATATATGAATGCCATTCAGCCATCAAAAGGAACAAAATAATGGCATTCACAGCAACCTGGATGGAACTGGAGACAATTATTCTAAGTGAAGTAACTCAGGAATGGAAAACCAAACATTGTACGTTCTCACTCACAAGTGGAATAACCTAGGGGGATGCAAAGGTATAAGAACAAAACAATAGACTTTGGGGATTCAGGGAAAGAGTACCAGGGAGGTGTGGGATAAAAGACTACCAATTGGTTACAGTGTATACTTCTCGGGTGATGGGTGCACCAAAATTTCACAAAGAACCACTAAAGAACTTATGTAAACAAACACCACCTGTTCGTCAAAAATATATGGGAAAAAAAATAAATAAATAAGACACTCAAAGCCCTTGTCTTCATCAAGCTTGTCAGTTAGTGAGCTAGGCAGATAAGATAAAATAATGTAAATGAGTTGCTTAGAGTAAAAACTAAATCAGGGCAAGGGAGTAAAGAGTGACAAGGGAGGCACAGGAAACTGCACCCTGAGTAGGCGCTATGTAAGTGTGAACTCAGAGGATGGGAGGGTGTGAGCCACAGAGATTTTAGAGGAAAGAGCTTTCCAGTAATGATCCTGAAACAGGAAAATGTTGGCATGTGCAGAGGTAGCTTCAAGCTTGGTGCAGGCTGATGAGAATCAGGTGAGAGCAAGTGTGGGAAGACATGAAATTGGACAGGAAGGCAAGTTTTTATATGTCGGGATAAGGACCCAGATTCCATTCTCATTGGGAATCCTTTGAAAGTTTTCTAGTCAAGAAGGGCCATGATCACATTTTCACCAGGAGCACACATTGGCCCACAAGAAGCACATGTGTGATCTGTTTTTCTTCCTATTTACCTCCCCATTAGAAATTAACAAACAAGGCTCTTATTCTAAGACTGAAAATAGTTCATGATTTCATATTATTATGTTTTGCACCTAAATATACATTTAAAGCTCTCAGAGGGTGATTTATGGGTTACTTCTCTTGTGAATCATTTTCTTCTACACATTTTATAAACAGGCAAGCTAAACTGAAAGAAGATGTTAACTCTATTTTTAGGCAATGCTTTATCTGCTTTTTAAAATTGGGGTTCTTCTTTAGCTAAGCTATAACTTTCCATTCATGGGTCAGATGGTCATAGGTTCAAGTGTGAGTCTATTATATACTACCTGTGTAATACCTTGGGCCTGCATATCACCTGTGTAATAACGTGGAAAAGCTATCTAACCTTTCTTCTTCTTCTGAGTAATGGGGCATCATTACCTACATTACTGATATGGAGTTAACACATTGTGTAACACATAATAATAGATGGTTCAGACCTTTCTCTTTCCATTTGAATCTAGTGGTTTTTTTAACTCTTATTTTAGGTTCAGGAGCCTATGTGCCAGTTTGTTATATAGGTAAATTGTATGTCATGGCGGTTTGGTGTACAGATCATTTTGCCACCCAAGTAATGAGCAGTTTTTCATTGAGTCTGAGCATGAGTCACTATAAAGATTTGTTTGAATTTGGGAATAGTAAAGGCTGACAAAGGAAAATGATCGAGTACGGTGTAATAACCCTTGATTGTCTTATAATAACTACAGAAAGGTGTGCTCAGTACAACCATTATCAGACAAAATATTTTGATCAAAGTCCCAGTCTGAAAGATTAGTACCTTCTTGAGAAATGGGCTGTGAATTCACCAGGACTAAATGAAGATAAAGCTTTCTATGGTGGCAATAGACCTTGCTCTCATAGTTCCGTAGCTGGACATAGCTCAGTTCTGACAGATGGTACTGGAGGGAGGCTTTCAGTGTTAAAAACGTTATTTATTTACAGCTACAGGCTATAATTGAGGTCGTTGAGTCTTCTGGTCTCTAGCCCACATGGGAAAGTGGTTAATTTGCAAAGTGGGAGAGTGGGCATCCCTGTAATGTTGGAAAAAACACAGAATTTCCAGGAAGAGGTCATGGTTCCTATTCTATTTCTGAGTCCTTTATTATGTACCTGATCTGTCTTTGTCTCCACCCCCGGAAGCCTCATAGTTCAGATCTGGCTCTGAGGTCTGCACAATCTGTCCAATTCTAATGCTCCATATGTCTATGAGAATGTTATTAAAAGTTACCCAGGTAATATGCAAAAATAATCTGGGATGTTCAACCCTGTAGTGATATTTAACATCTTAGAAATCTTTTCTTTAGGCTGTGACATCTATCAAGAAAGATGACAGTTCTGAAAAGCAGTTAAGGTGAGAGAGGATTTATCAAACTTCCCATTAACTGCAAATTCGTGGGATGTTTGAAAGTTGTGAGTGAACTCTTAAGACCGTGGTCACGGGGTGGCCTTTAATGTGAAATAGATCTGCGGCTGAATTATGTCTTTAAGACTTGGTGTTTTAATGAGGTTTTATCCCATCTGAGCAGAGACAAGGAGGCCAGCAAAAATGCTATGTCTGCTAGACACTTGATAGTTTTTGTTCCGGGGAGAAGTGGTTAGGCTATGTTCGAGCCTACACAATTTTAGGCATTCTTCTGTTTCTTGAAGTACCCCAAAGCTTTCATGTGAAGGTCAACTATCTCATGTCTTCCAATGCCCACCTGTATCTAAAGATAAAGAGGCAATGGACATTTCCAAACTTATGGCGCCACATTGCCAAATCATTTACTTTCCTGACATTTCAAAGTGATCTTCTACCTTTGTGACCTTTAGAACAATAGATTATTTATGTAGGTATTTCAGAAGATGTACAGAAAGTTTAAATTACTGAAGCATTTTGTGGGCTGGTGGGGACATGGGGAAGACTGAAGTGTGAGGGCAATGGCGATTCCCTTTCAGTTACTTTTGAAATGACTTAAATCATCACCAGAATAAAGGTTACACTAATAAATGTCTCATTTGTTTTAAATTCTCTGAAATGTGAACACTTTCATGGAACATATAAAATCATATACAGTAAATGGGCTGTGGTGAGATACTATGAATTGCAGTAATTCCTTTTCAGAGTTGCTCATTTATTCTCCTTCCCCTTGACCAAGTTCTAAATTGGAGTAGAGTGGGGGTGAGAAATACAGAGTGGCAAACACTGATATCTCTGCATTCAAAAATACTCTGAAAATGCAGAGTGATTCAAAATGTGGCTTTCATTATTAACATGGCATAAAAGAAATGATGTAAAGTGACCATCTTGTTCTTTCCAACATATCCTTCCATCCTTTTCTCCTCACCCATTAAAAGTGAATACCAAACTATAATTCCCCAAATATGCCGTGCCTTTGCACATGTCTAAAATGTCCATTCCCTTATCTTCTATTTATCCTTGGAAATCCAACTACTTTTAGAAGCACTACTGCAATGTAATTAACCAAAGCTTTTACTAAATTAACTATCTTGGAATTGCATTTTCAAGCTGCATATTTTAATGCTTAACTGTGTGGGTTCTAAAGTCAGATTGTCAGATTATAAACCTTGGCTTCATTATATATTTGCTATGCAACCTTAACCTTAGGTACATTTCTTAATCTACCAGTGTATCTTATTTGTATCCAAAATATGGAAATGTAGTTTGCCGGTCCACATGGTTTTTGTAAGGATTATAAAGCTATATACTAAAAAATTTTTAAAGGCAGTGCTTGACATAAAGTGTTCAATAATTGTTAGCTATTGTTGTTATATCTCTGTTATTGCATATGTAATACAACATGAAAATTAGGTGAAACCCACTACATTGGTAACATTTCACTCCCTAATACCTTCCCTGGAATAATAATGATCTTTTGTACTATTCTAATTCAAGATCATACTGCTAATCCTTTGGCCTTGTCATTTGTACCAGTGCTCACTGCCTTCCAGCCTTCATTAATCTCTCAAGGAAATATGGACATTGGTTTCTTGATTTTCCATGCAAAGGTAAATCCAGTTAGGGAGCAGCCCTGTTTTATCGTTTTCTCCAAACATTACAAAATAGGATTTCGATTCTTTGAAATAGTTTGCTTATTCCACAATTCTGCTATAACTAAATGGCTTACACATTCCATGAAATTTGTCTTCTTTCCAACAAAAAAATTTTTTAAAGTAGAACTTAGTCTGCAACATTTTTCATGAATGCATCTGTTCAAAGCATTGTTCGAAGTTATGCATTGTGCTAAAACTGTGACTCATAACAGGTATGTACACTAAGCCTAGAGCTGTTTGTGGTCCCCTTTGGTACTTTGAGAAAGTGTCACTTTTAGAAAATAAAATAATAAGTCAGTAGAAATCAAGCTACGCTATAAGATAGAAAGAAAATACATCTTTGAAGACATAGTTTGAACACCTAGATCGAGTTATGTCACTTCCCATCTTTACGACCTTTAAATAATAATTATTGATATTAGTAGTGTTAGTGAGGGCCATAGTAGCAGTACTTTGCTTATACTAGGTTCTATGTAGGGTCTGTCAACGTACGCTGGAATAATACTTCTCATATACCTGACAAATTTCCTCATTTTAAAGGGACATACAAATTGGGTATTTTCATTCTTCATATATGTTCTCAGTCCATGGTATATTCCTGATGCCACTTGAGGCATTGGGATACAGCAGTGAACAAGGTCTATACACTCTTGGGCCACACACTTTGGATGTACGTGACAATCCATGGGTCTGGCACATGGCAGAAATACAATAAAGATAGGTCCTTTCCCTTTTACTCCTTCTGAAATTATCTGGATAACTTAATGCCTTTGTTATAAATCCAAAAATATATAACCTGACATTCAAGAAAATGGGAATATTTAGCCAAGAAGGTAGAAGATATTCTAGAACACAATAGCCATCTTTGATTATTTGACACAATGTGACATGGTAAGAAAGTATACTGTCTTACAGAATTAAAAGGAAATAAATGATGAGGAACAATTAGAGACACATCGTGGTTTCATGTAAGAAATTCCTTTTTATAGGCATGAACGTGTTCTTCATGAGGTCAGGAACGATGTCTGTCTTATTTTCCATAAATTTTATGCTTAGGACAGGAGGGGCACATGATGAGCTTCAATAGGTATCTGTTGAACAGAGTAATGAGAACTTGGGAGACTGAGAAAATGAATGATATAGGGCAATAAGCTGCCTGTTAAGGTTGTGTCTTTCCATTCACTTGAGTTTTCAAAAAGCATTTGGGCAACCTCGCCATTAAAAGTCCCCAGTAGCTGGAATGTTGAATCAGTAGCTGGAATGTAGAATCTGATTAGGGCTAAATGACCTTAGGGTCCTGTTTACGATTCAATGCTTAGATCCTTTTTCTATGATTCTATACCTTGTCATAGGTTATCCTCTCTCTCTCTGTTTTTAAATTTGCCAACACGGAGTTCCCCTCCATTTACATCAGCATTACTGTGTTCTGCTCTATTAGTTTCTTAATCTCTTTGCTAATTCTCATATGTTGCTGCATCATTTAATTAAGGGTTATGCTGCTGTGTGGCTGGGGCTCAAACAACATCCTTTCCTGCTGTGAGCACACCCAGGCTCTTGGGAATGTGGAAGGACTCACTCCACCTGGATTTTAGAAAACCTGGTCCAGCTTACATTTCTTGAAAATTTTGCTGTGAAAGGGATTCATGCATACATCAAACACAGTCAGAATCTTGGAACTGCTGTTGTTTATTCTATAGTTTTTCAATCAGAAGAAGAGTAAAAATATCCCAAAATAGCAGTAGTGTTTTGTAAAGTGTCTGATAGAGAGGTGGGAAAAGACCAGAATCCAATAAAAGGTTTAGTCATCTATCTACTAATGGCATGACTTTGGGAAAGGGAGTAGTTTTTCAGCACTACAGATTTCTCACCAATAAAATGAGGATGAGACAAGCTATAATTTTATTTTCTCTTACTATTTACAAATCATTCTACCAGATATTTTCAAATATTAAATTGAATCCTTCAACAATCCCAAAAGGTAGGTTGAAGATGTGTTTGCATTGAAATTTACAGAAGCCCTGTTCCATAAGCTAGAAAGTTGATATAATTTTAAAAACTGTATAGTGTAAAATGCTCTGTAAATTGTTGAATAAAACTTTAATTTCTTCACAAAATGTATAAGAATTACCTAATCTACTTTAACACCACACATACATAAAAAAACCTGATAACATAGCTCATGATTTTTCTACACACAAGAATTCTTTAAAAACAGAATGTTTCATAAAATCATCCAGAAACAGAATCTATTAAGTGTGCATAATATTTCCACTACCATAGTCAACACTGAAGAAAATGAAGACAAAACACTAAGCCTTCTAAAAACGCTATTTCAGGTCATTAATATATGAGATGATCATTCTCTATATTACTTAGACTACACCTGGAATAGTATATGCCAGTTGGGTTCATCCCCAATTAAGAGAGTAATTTTGTTCTTGGCCACCCCTCAAATGTTTTCAAAGGATCTGAAAATCATAAACTATAAAAAATATTTGAAAGAACTGGCATTTAACCAGACAAAGGAGAAACAAACCCTCAAAAGCATATGACGGGCTTCCAGTTTTAGCTGGAAGAGCTTGGGTGTCATCAGTCCCATCCTTAACAACAAGAAAATGCTGGGCAAATTGAAAAACAATCATCTTTTGGGGGGCTATTGTGAATAGAGTTAGCAGGACAAACCAACTTGAAACCTGGAGAGATGGGCAAATCCAGAGAATCAAGCCAGGATCTGCTTACCTGAAGCAGATATTGCTGAAGTCATAAAGAAGTAGAAACATTTAAAGGGCAATTTTGATCAACTGCTAGAGGTTGACAGTGGACTAGTTTGGGGAGGGCCCCACATATTCACAGGCTTTACGTTCAGGAACATTACCAAGTGCTCTTGGTAAAGATATAAGAAAGATCCTCACATGGCCCTGGCAGGGGGAGGAATAAAGAATAATTGTGACTATGCCAAAATTTTTATTTATAACTCTCTGATAAAATAATTTATCAGAGCCTGTCCTAGAGACATGGGAAAAGGGAATTCCTCGCCATGCAGCCACATAGAGTCTCTCTATATTACCTGAAGAGAGTAGAGGGGGCTATATATGAAGAAACATCTTGAAAGTCGTAGGTAAGAAAAACAGACCCACTAAAAGACTTGTTTAATTAAAAGATTATATAGAACTTCCCTGCTCCAAACCTTACCACCATATCAACAGTGGATAACAGTTAAAGGAGCTGCAAGAAACAGACCCTCGTAAGAGTATTTGGGGAAGTTCAAAGTCAAGAAGAGAGGCAAAAACAATGATACTAAAGGAAGTTAAAGCCTCTGAACTGTACAGCACCAGCAAACAGTAAACAAAGCCCAACTCCTAGCCAGATTCACAAAATCCTAACACTTGAGGCCTATGTTCTCCAGTTCCATGTTACCCAATATAACATGTCCAGCTTTAAACATAAAAAATTATAAAACACACCAAAAAACACAGTCTGAAGAAACAAAGTAAACATCAGAACAAAACTCAGATAAGACATAGATGTTGGAATTATCAGGCAAGGAATTTAAATAACTTTGATTTATATATTAAAGGCTCTAACAGGAAAAATAGGTAAGTTGCAAGAACAAATGGATAATATAAACAAGCGAGAGGAAAAACTCAAATAAAGAATCAAAAGGAAATGCTGGAAATCAAGAACACTACAACAAAACTCAAGAGTGCCTTTGATGAGCTCATCAGTAATTAAAAATGGCCAAAAAAAAAAGTAGCAAGTTTAAACACTGGTTAATGGAAATATCCTAAACAGAAATGCAAAGAGAAAAATGGATAAAAAGTACAACAGTATCCAAGAACTATACGACAATTTCAGAAGCTGTAATATAGGCATAATTGGAATACTTGAAGGTGAGGAAACGAAAAATGGAGTGGAAGAAATATTTGAAGTAATAATGGACAAAGACTTTTCAAAATTAATGACACTAAACCACAGACCTAAAGAGCTAAGAAAGCACCAAATAGGCTAATACCCTCTCCCCCAACAAAAGAAAGCCTATATTTGGGGATGTCATATTTAAATCCACAAAACCAAACACAGAGAGATAATCTTGAAATAAGTCAGTTGGTGGGGGTGGGGGAGACAAGTTACCTATAAGAACAAAGATAAAAATTACAGTAGACCTCTTGCCAGAAATCACGCACTCAAAAAGACAGTAGAGTGAAATAAAATGTTGAAAGAAAATAAAAACACAAATCTAGAATTCTACATCCAGGAAAATTGTGCTTCAAAAGTAAAGAAGGAATGAAGACTTCCTCAGGAAAAAAAAAAAAAAAAATTAAGGAGTTCTTTGTCAGAGACCAGACTTGCCAGAAATGTTAAAAGACTTCCTTCAGGCAGAAGGAAAATGATACAGGTTAGAAACTTGTTGAAAATGCATATTATAAACTCCAAGGCAACCATCATTTTTGTGAAGAATAGTATCAATAAAGGAGATATAACAGAATCAAATAAAATGCTGTTAAAACAAGAGAAGGCATGAAAAGTAAAAATTTTAACAATGTAATGGAGAGAAAATAGTTACAACATATTTGATATTTATCCAGATATGTCAATAATCCTTTTAAATGTTAATTATCTAAATGAACCAATTAAAAGACAGAGATTAGCTTTTTTTTAGGAAAAGAGAAACTCACGAAAAGAAACTCACTCTAAATGGAAAAACTCTGATAAGTTCAAAGTATATAAATCAAGAAAGATAAGCCACATTAATACTAATCAAAGGAAAGCCGAGTAACTATTAGTTTGAGACACAGCAGACCTCAAAAGAAGGATGATTATCATGAATAAAAAGGGGCCCTATATAATGGTGAAGTGATCGATTCTACAAAATTACAAAATAATCGTAAATGTGTCTCTACCTACCAACAGAACATCAAAATATGTGTGGCACAAACAGATAAAACTAAAAGAAAAAATGGACAAACTTGTGATAGTTGGAGATTGCAACATCCATTGTCAGCAAGTGTTAGATAAATCCGTCAGAAAAAAATCAATAAAAGTATATTTCACCTAAAAAGCACTATTCACCAACTTGATCTAATTGATTCTTAGAGAATATGTCTTTGAACAACAGCGGAACACACATTCTTCTCAGCTTGCATGGAACATTCACTAAGGTAGACCACATTTTAGGCACAAATCATATCTTAGCAAATATAAAATAATAGAAATCATGTACTATCTTTTCTCAATCTACAATGGAATTGAATTATAATTCAATAACAGAAATATAGCTGGAATATCCCCAAAGGTATTTGGAAATTAACTAACACACTTCTAAATAACAATGGTCAAAAAGAAGTGTTAAGAGAAATTTAAAAATCTTCTGAAGTAAATGCAAATAGAAACATAACGTATCAAAATGTATGGGACACAGAAAAGGCAATGCTTAGAGAGAAACTGATAGCATGAAATGTATATATAAGAAAATGAAAAATAATTAAAATCAATAACTGAAGCTTCCACCTTAAGAAACTAGTAAAATTAGAGCAAGTTAAGCATAAAGCAAGCAGAAGAAAAATAATAAAAATCAGAGCAGAAATTAATGAAATTGTAAACAACAGAGAACATTTGCTGAACCAAAAGCTGGTTGATCAATGAAACTGGATAAACCTCTAACCAAGAATAAAACAGCGATAACACAAATTATCAGACATAAAATATCAGAAAGTTTAAAAATGATTTTTCTACTGATCCAATAAGCATTAAAATGAAAATACAAAAACACTACAAGCAATTTTTCACCCACAAATTTAATAAATTAGTGAAATGAACCAAATCCTTGAATGACATAAACTATGAAAACATATACAAGAGAAAGACAATCTAAATCAATTATTAATAATCTTAAAAATAAATTACCAGACCCAACTGGTTTGCATGGTGAATTATAGGAAACATGTAAAAATGTGGTACTGAGTCTCCTCAATCACTTCCAGAAAATAAAATTAGAGGGAACACTTTCTGACACATTCGAAAATATCAGTAAGTGTTGGTGAGGACGTGGAGAAAAGAGAATCCCTGCACACTATGGGAATGTAAATTAATACGACAATTATGGGAAACAGCATGAAGTTTCCTCAGCAAATTAAAAGCAGGTCTGTTGTATGACCCAGGAACCCTACTACTGGGTACATAGCCAAGTGAAATGAAATCAGAATGTCAAAGAAATATTTGCACTCTCATGTTTATTGCACCATTATTCACAATAGCCAAGATACAGAATCAACTTAAGTGTCCATCAGTGGATGAACGAATAAGGAAAATATGAAATTTATACACAATGGAATACTATTCAGCCTTAAAATGAAGGAAATCCTGTCATTTATGACATCATGGATGAACTTGGAGGACATTGTGCTGAGTGAAATAAGCCAGGCACTGCAAGACAAATACCATGATCTTGCTTATGTAGGAAATCAAAAAAAGTCTAACTCACAGAAGCAAAGTAGAACAATGGTTACCAAGTACTAGGGAGAGAGTGGAGGCAAATTAGTGAGATGTTACTCAAAGGATAAAGAATTTTGGTTAGACAGGAATAATAAGTTCAAGAGATCTATTGTATAACATGATGACGATAATTAACAACAACTGATTATATACTTGAAAATTACTAAGAGAGTAGATTTTGTGTTTTCACTGCAAAAATAAATTTCCGAAATGATGGTTGTGTTAATTAGCTTGATGTAACCATTTTACAACATATACCTATTTCAAAACATCATGTTGTACACCATAAGTACATAATTTGTATTTGCCAATTAGAACAAGAAAATGTTTTAAAGTGAGCATTTCCCTAATACCAAAACCAGATAAAGACATAACAAATAAATTAAATACTAATATCTCTCATGAATACAGATACAAAAATTATCAATAAAATATTTGCAAATTGATCTAACAGTGGATAAAAAGAATAAACATACCATAACCAATTGGGAGGTAGTCCAAGCATCCAAGTTTGCTTTAGCATTCAAAGATTAATAAATGTAACCAATGCAACAGGCTAATGAAAAAACTACATGATTATATTATCTGAAGCAGAAAATTTGACAAAATCCAGTATTAATTCATGAGGAAGACTCTCAGCAAACCAACAACACATGGAAACTTCTTCAACTTGATAAGAACACCTACAAAAACTCTGCCGCAAACATCACACGTATTGGCAAGAAACCAGATGCTTTCTTGCTTAGATAGAAAAGAAGGCAAGATGTTTCCTGCCACTATTCTTATTTAACAGTGCACTGAATTACTAGCTGGTACAATAAAATAAGAAAGAAAACAAAAGTGTACAGACTGGAAGGTAAGAAATAAAGCTTTCTTTGCAGATGATATGATTATTTATCTAGAGTATCCTTCAAAAATCATCAAGACAACAAAACTTCTGTAACTAATGAGCAAGTATAGAAGGAGACAGGATATATGGTTAGTGTACAAAAGTCAATTGTTTTCTACATACCAGTAATGAACAATTGCAATTTGAATTTTAAAATTATCATTTACAACAGCACAAAAATATGGCATATCTAGGTACAAATCTAAGAAAATGCATATAAGATACATATGGGGAAAACTATAAAAATATTGAGAAGACTATAAAAATATCTAAATTAATAAATACTTTGACTGAAATAAATAGATATTCTAGATTCATGAACTAGAGGAATCAATCTTGTTAAGATGTCAATTTTTCCCAACATGCTCTAAAGGGTCAAAGCAATCTCAGTAAAACTCCAGCACACTCTTTTGTAAATATTGAAAAACTAGTTATAAAGTTTATATGGAAAGAGGAAAGACCTAGAATGTCCAACACAATACTGAAGAAAAACAGAGCTGGGAGATTTACACTACCCAATTCCAAGACTTATTAAAAAGGTAGAGTAAATAATACGGTATGCTATGAACTAAAGTAAAAACAACATATAGAAGTATGGAACATAAAAGAGAGACAAGAAATAGACTCACAAAATATGGTCAATGTATCTTTGATGAAAGAGTGAAGGCAATTCAAAGAAGAAAGGATAGTCTTTACAAGAAATAATCCAGAAACACTGAACACTCTATTAAATAATAATGATATACAAAATAATATTAACAAACCTAGAGCCAGACATTAAACCTTGCACAAAAACTCATTTCAATGAATCACAACATCTAAGTTTAAAATGAAACACTCTAACACTTTAAAAAGAAAGCATAGGAGAAAATATACATCACCTTGGGTTTAGTGGGGGAAGATTAAAATACAATATCCATAATACACTATATAATAGAAAAACCCATAAATAGAACATTATTAACATTATGATTTAAAAACTATCTGCAAAAGATTCTATTAAGGAAATTAAATACAAGCCATAGGCAGGGACAAAATATCTGCAAAAGACATATCTAATGAAAAATTTGTATCCAAAGTAGACAAAGAATTCTAAAAACTCATGATAAAAATAACTAAAATATAGATAAAGGATTTAAGACACCACCAAAGAAGATATACAAGTGGCAAATGAAAGCATATGAAATGAAAGCATATGAAAAGATATTGAAAATCACTTGTCATTAGGGAATTAATTTTTTTAAAAATGTGATACCACTCTCCACCTGTTAGAATGGCTAAAATCCAAAAGCTTAACAATAGCAATTACTGGTGAGGATGTGAAAGAATGGGAACTTTCATCCATTGCTGACAGGAATGAAAAATGGTACAGCCACTTTGGAAGACAGCTTGGCAGATTTTTACAAAACTGTACAAAATCTTATTATATAATTCAGCAGTCATACTGCTAGGCATTTACCCAACTAATTTCAAAATTTATGTCCACACAGAAACTGGCACACAAATGTTTACAGCAGCTTTATTTGTATCATAAAAATGGAAGCAACTAAGACGTTCTGCCAAGAAAGAATCGGTAAATAAACTGTGGCGCATTCATACAACAGAATATTATTCAGAGATTTAAAAAAAATGAACTAACAAGCCCTGAAATGACATGGATGAATCTTAAATGCATATTGCTAATCAAAATAAGTCAGTCTGAAAAAGCTATATACTATACTATTGCAGTTATATGACATTCTGGAAAATGCAAAACTACAGAGAACATGAAGAGATCAGTGCTTGCCAGGAACACAGTGGGTGGGGAAAAGGACAGGGCTAAATAAATAGAACACTGAACATCCTCAGGGTGGTGAAACCATTCTGTAAGCCACTGTAATGATGACTATAATGATGAATATACTTAATATATTCACATTTTTAAAAATTAATATACTTAACCTATGCAAATTTTTTAAAAAATTAAGAGGCTGGAGAATCCCAAGATCCAGTGTAGAATGTGACAAAAAACAATTCATTACAGATTTATGAAACAACCTCACTGAAGTGGGTGGTGGGATAGGTGGAATAAGTTGCTGATACAAGTAACTTTAAATGTGAATAAAGTCTGTAGGACTAGAGGCAAAAGGAACTGTACATAAGTACTATATTCTAGTTGATAAAGTTGCTCCCCATAAGTGTACAAGTTAATGGTTCTAAAACCACTACGTCATGTATACTGGAATTGAACAATTAAGTACATGGATGGCAGAGGTAGAAGCAAATTTTTTCACTGTTGGAAAGGGATATTGCAGATAAGTAATGGAAATTGAAAAGAACATTTTATGTAGTAATGGATCTGAATTGGAGACCTCAGTATAAACTCATGTTTAGCTTATCATAGGCACAGAAATGCTTGCAGGTATGTGTGTGTGCATGGGTTAGCATACACACATACCTCCTTGCTTTGTCAACCGAGAGGTCCTGGAAGCTGTAATATCTCAGTAGCAATGAGCACATCCAATACTCAGAACTTGGTTTTTAATACCATTATGCAATAAAAAGAAAGAGGATTTCTCTGAGAAATGTCTAATTTTAGGACTGAGATAAGACATATACAAGATGAACCTGGAACATCTTATAGATCCAGAAGGTAAGGAAGTGATAAATATACACACACACACATACACAGTCACTGAGGTATGTGAAAGGGACACAAGAGCAAACCGGAAGAACTCACAGTGACCAAAGCTGGAACAATTTGAGTAACATCATAAAGTAGTTATGAATTATAATCCAAAATATAATATAAATGTCTATAAGTCTAAACTGATATAAATGATTAAATAAATAGATAGTAAATGGGAGATAGACAAACCTCCAATGCAGAAGAATTGCAGTTTGTGAAGACACTTCATCTTTAAAGAAGCAGAGCAAATCTCCTCACCCAAGTGTTGATTACACATAACAACTGCCTTCCAAAGAATACAGTGTGGAATAGGAGAAAAAAGAATAACTTTCCAATGGAGACACCTGACAAACACAACATCTACAGGTGATTAATATTAACATCAACTGTGGTAAGTCACGTTGAAAGTATGTGCCCTTGATATGATGTGATGAGAATGGTATTTTACTTCTATAATCTTCATTTGAAAACCCAAAATTCCAGTCGAATTATGAGAAAAGCTTCAGACAAATCCCAATTGAAGGACAGTCTACAAGATAACAGACCAGTAATTCTCAAAACTCTCAAGGTCATTATAAATAAAGAACGTCTGAGAAACTGTCATAGGAAAGGAGTCTGATATAACATGATTACTAAATGGAATTTGGTATCCTGGATGGGATCCTGGAAGAAAAAAAGAGACATTTAGGGAAAAATCAGTAAATCTGAATAATGTATGAAATTAAGTTAATGATAATGTATTAATATTGGTTCATTAATTGTGACAAGTGTACTGTTCTAATATAATAAGTTATAATAGAAGAAACAGAATATGGAATATGTAGACCATCTCTGTATTATATTTACAATGATATTTGTAAATATAAAAGTGTTCTAAATTTTAAAGACTATTTAAAATAAAAGAATATGGAAGCCATCTTCAAATATTGGAGAGGATCTCACATGAAAACAGTTGTGTTCTCCACTGCGCTTTCCAAGATTAGATCTAAATTAATATGTGGTCACACTCCAGACATATAACAAAAAATGACAATTTCACATTGCACACACACACATCTTTATTTAGAAAAGCTTGACCCAGATGGTAGTGAGATATCAGAAGAATTTTTTAAAAGGCTGGATGATGAACAGTGATGTGGTACTATAATTCTAGCAGCACATGGACATTATATTACTGTCTATTATGGCCTGTGGGCTGGCCACCTGTTTTTGTAAATAAAGTGTTATGGGAACACAACCATGATTGTTTGTTTATGTATTGTCTATGGCTGCTTTTATACTATAATGGCAGAGTTGAGTAGTGATAACAGAGTATGACTTTCAAAGCTCACCATATTTATTACTGGTCGTTTACAATGAAACTTTGCCAATCCCTGCATTAGAAAATATCACCAACATTTTGGGCCTTTAATTACCATAATTCCACATTCTCTTCCTCTCCACATGAGCCCAGGTTGAATGCTTATCTGTTATCAATACTCAATCCACATTTACTCTATTGAAGGTTCTGCTTAATACACCGTGCTTGCCAGCATGGCCTATCAACTTAACTAAAAAGAAGACAAACATTGCCTCCAAATAAGCAATGATGTTCACACAAAACCATGACATCAAATGTCTCATCTATCTGGTCCCGGTGGACAGGTGTAAAAAGTGAATAACCAGATAAGCAGTGAAGCATGTAATATTACTGCATGCAACATTACCCATAGCACATTGTTTTAAATCCATTTCTGCCACTTTCACCCAAGACTTCATCTCCTACCAAAAGTAGAAAGGTGACACTAATGCTACAAAATATGTGGTTTCATAAGCACAGAAAGTATGAGTTGTTTATTCTTTGTCTCCAGTTTTTCTAACAGAAATATCCTTCCTTCCTTCCCTTGCCTTCCTTCCTCCCTTCCATTCATCTTCTCTTCTTTTCTATTTCCCTTGTAATAATTTCTTTGTTCATTTATCTTTTGAAAATGTATTGTGTATAAAAGTGACATCCAGAGTCAATGACACAACTTCTTCCCTAAGGAACTCATCTCATTTTGGAATAGTCTGAGAACTCCTCCAAAATGTATTATGACTTATTAAGTAGTATAACAAAGGTACAAATAAGGCCCTGTTATGAAAGATTTTCAGAGGAATTGAGGTGTGTGCAACATTTTTTATTGCTTACTCCTACAAGTACCAAATAAAGAAGATATTTGGTCTTAAAGTTTTAGCACAGAGCATCAAGACTCACTCACTGCTTCCCACATAAAAGTGGATTGAAAAAATAATAAAGTACAATTAATCATTATGCTTATAGTACATGGAAGTTCACAAGTTATTTTTATATTCAGTATTCCAAAGACAGGCTTGTGCAAAACAAAAGATCTAGCAGACAGAAGAGGTGAGTATGTGGTATATATGCATCCCTGCTGTCATTTTATACCCAAATCTCTGTTCCATAATGCTCTTTCCCACAGAGTTCATTCATGACTTACATCTCTCTTCTCAGCAGGAGGCTCTACAGTCCCACAAAATCTGACATGCAGGTTGAAAAAAGTGTGCAATCTTTTCTGTAAATTACATCTTAAAAATATGAAAGCTACTATGTAATAGCACCTGTTGCTTGGAAAGTGTAATCAAGTGAGAGTGAGTAAAAGAGAATGAGAATGAGTAAGCTGTGTAACTCTGGGGCTTTTATGTGCAGCTCCTAGAACCTTATTTTTATCAAACTGAATTTGCCTTGAGGGTAATTATTACATCCTGCAATCCTTGTTTTCCCAGCCTATCACAATGTTCAGTACCGAAGTGCTCAAGTGAGTTTGGCTTAATTGAATGAAGTTTATTTTTCCTTGATAGTATCAATTCTCCTCAGCATCCCCTGGTGACAATGTCTTCCTTGATATCTTAGGGGCCTTTTCTTTATTTGCCAGGGCTAAATTCTACAGCTTTGAATAGTCATGGATTTGAGGTCACTGGTCTTTTTAAGTTATGCTGGCTCTACCTGTTATTTCTGAAGAAGTGGGCTTGCTTTGTCAGGAAATGGGATTGGATAGTTTTCTCATCAATTATTCTCTTTACTCTTTGCACTGTTCTTCTTTCTACCAATGTTGTTCTACCTGTCAGGAAAAAAGATCATCACCTCCAGGATTAATATTTTCTGATTTGTTGCCAAAGATGTAAGCTTTTCTTTTAGGATCTCACTCTAAACTTAGTGTCACATTTACTTTGCACATACAAATCTCCATAATTTTCATCCCATCCAAAACTTCACAATGCTTTTCTTCTTAAGTTGTCTATTAAAGAAAATGTAAAAACTGATGCAACTCTCAATTCTACTCCTAGCCAGATTTCTCCCTAAAGCCTCCATTTAGAGTAGGCTGATATAAATGACTCTGGATTAAACCCAATGTACCACTTCACAAGACGTAAAACTCCAAATTGTCCCTCCCTTTTCAAGGGGCATCTTTGCTCCACCCTACAATGGGTTGAACTTGAAGGTATACAGTATTTTAGACTAAGCCAAGTATTTAATAGATGAGTTATCAGCATAACAGAGATACTCTCAGATCGATCAAGGGGACTGATACTCTTCCTTCCCAAGGGTCTCACATCCAGAGCAAACCATCCTGTCTATAATACTAGAACTGTGTTTCCAAGAAAGTATTGTAGCAATATGAAGGTCGCTTTGGTAGTAAGTCCCTCCCCTATATCTATGATTTAAAATAACTCAGGCCAGTTCATAGTAATTATTTGGACCCTATCTGCTCTTTACAATTATAAATATCAAGACTCCAAAGTGCCCCCATGAAAATCAATATTGGTCAAAAATCACTTATCTGGACATTTAATTATCTCATTCTGTCTCACTGTCACCTCTACATCATAAATTCTCTGAGCCTCAGTACCTTCACTTATAAAATCAGTATTATTATATTCTCCTTCCCAAAGGATCATTTAAAAATCCAAAACAAGTTAACGCAAGAAAAATATTTCTCACAATGATGTGCATTTATCAAGGGCTCAATAAATAGTAAGTGCATTGTACAATATAGAAAATCTGGAAAAGGTCCTTAAGGGAACAATCTATTTTCTTTTCATATAGATAAGAATGAGAAAGTATCTTTTAACTTTCTCACCACAACACTTTTTATAAATAAGTAAATGGTCCATTTGGCCAGGGAAATACTACTTGGTAAAAAATCTAAGCCAGCCATGGAAGATGACTAGTTAGATCAATTTTTCACCATATTAAGACAAGAAAAAATTTACTTTATGAAGGGAACAGCTTTGAAAATGTTAAAATTTCAAGTTATTTCATTTCCTTTCCCCTTTACTCTTCAAAGTTACAAATGTTGAGACTCCTAAATGCTCTGTGAGTTGCAACATTCATATTATTTCTGTTAAAAATTCTCTAGCTGAAAATCTTCTGGCTTAGAAATATGTTCAATATTCTTTGTGCACAACTGAGTATCAGGAAAAAAAAAAGCAAAAAGAGCTCAGGATTTCTAAACTGTATGTTGCAGAGGGCATGCACTGAGGTCAACTACTCTTTGCTAAAAGGGAGTCTCTTGGATATTCACTGAGAATCCATGTATTCCTGTCTTGCAACGATTGTGATAATGGTTGCTATTTGATATCTTGGTTTACAAAATACTTTTAGTATCATATTAAAAATATCAGTTACCGGAGTGTTCTGGGTTGAGCTCATATATATGCAAACCTATTCCCAAAGGCTGGGGGAGATGAGAGGCCAATGAAAGGGGCTGACAAATCCAGTTTTTCAGAAAGAAATAAAGGAATAGGGACTAACGAACAGAAATGATGCCTTGGGTGACTGTGAGACAGTGGATCCTCTATATTCACCATCCAGAAAATAGCCTTTAAGTAGTAAGCTTTTAGGATAAGGCAGGTGAAGCTGGTCATGTCTTCAGACTTTCTTGTCAAAGGATCATGAACATTTGGGGAGGTTAGAGAAACATCTTTATGAGGTGTTATCCATGCTACAGGCACTGTTTAAAGACCTTCCTGTGGAACGCCTATGTGAGGGTCAGACAGTGGTCATCATGGCAGTTTTGCTTCAAGGTGGCATTACTCTCACCATGCAACATGCTGTTTTCCTACACCTGAGTTAGGCACACTAAAAGATATTAAGAAATTTAAAGGAACAGAAAAAGAAAGAAGTAACAGACTAACACTAAAATTAATCAGAAGAATTTCAATGTGAGGAACACTGAGAGAACAAACACTTAAGAATCCAAACACCACCACTGTTCCCCGAGAAAGTAATTATCGTTGTTTGAAAAATTAACCTGGGTGATATCAGCAACATGACAGAAGAGTAGGCTCTGGACTCTCCCTCTAGCTACAGATACACTGAATAAACAGCTACACATGGATCAATACCTCTAAGAGAAATCCATGAACTAGTTGAGAGTCTCCCGCACACTTGGTAAATGAGAAAACCATTCCACATTGACATGGGTAGAAAATGGGTAAGACACACACTTTTGTCATAAATCTCATTCTCAGCACAGTACCGTACAACTGGGAGGGAATCCTCAACTCCAAGCTTCTCCCTGAGGAGCAAAGAGTGTATTGAGACTACACATCTAGCACTACAACTTTTATCATTGCTACCCAAGGGACTGGCTCCAAGCCCACTCACCTATCTCTGAGTGAGGTTCAGCATTTACCAGTCTCCATGGACCACAAAGAAACAAGAGGTGGCTTTAAACAACTGCATAGAACTTTCCTTGCCTTTTCCTCCTAGCTCATCACTGAGCAAGCAAGCAATAAAGCTGAACTCTCAGCTTCTCCCTGGAAGAGGTTAGACCACACATCCAATGTCCTGACTTTTCTAGCTGCTTCCAGAGGATCTGGCTTCTAACTTGCCTGTCTCCAGGAACTGACAGGGCAAGAAATCACCAGTTTGCTTGAAATTGAATGGGTATGTGGACACTTCTTGTGGCCTAGAGATTGAACAGGCATGTGAGCACTTCCCTTGGCTCCTCCCTTCAGCTCATTCCATTGATAAAACCAAGAATGCAGCTTCTCACCATAAGGAACTGAGCTACACATCATTTGCTCCAACTTTTCTAGCTGCTACCCAAGGACTGACCTCTAACTTGCCTGTCTCTGAGAACTGATGGGGCCCAGCATTTGTTAGGTATGTGGGGGACAGAGAGCAAAGCAGTGGTTTGAAATTTCATATGATCTGAAGGAGAATGCAGACATTTGCCACAATTCTTCTCCATGCTCACTACAAACAGATGATAAACTTCAACTCCTAGCTTCTCACTGATGAAAGAAGGAATTGGGCCATGCATCTAGCACCTCAACTTTTCTGTCTGCTACTCAAGACACTGGCTTCTGTCTCACCTGTGTTGGTGCACTGATGGAATTTGGCATACTCTCGTTTACTGGGAGCTACTAAAAACAAAGGCAGTTGTTTGGACAAGCACCAAAGAAGGCAAGCACTTGGAAGAAGGCAAACAGAGTCTCTGTCTGGGCTGATTGGCGAGGTTCATCTTCTGTACAAGGCAGTCTGTAAGGAGGGGCAAAGACAGATATTTTATCTAATGTGTAGAAACCAAAGAAAGAATTAAGGAAACTAAAAAAATGGGAAAATATACTCCAAACAAAAAAAAAAGATAAATCTCCAGAAACCAATCCTAATAAAATGGAGACATGTAATCTATCCAACAAAGAATCAAAATAACTGTCATAAAGGTGCTCACTAAAGTCATAAGAGCAATGAATAAACAAACTGAGAATTTCAACAAAGAGATAGAAAAAACTTAAAGTACCAAGCAGAAAACAGAGCTGAAGACTATAATAACTTAATTAAAAATGCAGTAGAGGAGTTTAGCAGCACACTCAGAAGAGAGGATGAGTGAATTAAAAATTACCCAGAGAAGCAGAAAGGAAATAAAAATGAAGAATAAAGAGTAGAGAAAAATAAAGAATAAAGACAACTTAAAGGACTTATGGGACACTATAAATAGACTAATATACACATTATGAGAGTTCCATAAGGACAAGAGAAAGTAAAAGCAGCAGAAAGCTTAATTAAGAGTTAATGGTAAAAAAAACTTCCCAAATCTGGAGATGGAAATAAACAAACAGATCCAGGAAGCCCAAAGGACAACAAATAAGATGAATCCAAAGAGACCCACATTGAGACACCTTATTATTAAACTGTCAAAAAATAAACACAAAAAGAATTTTAAAAGCAGCAACAGAAAAGTGACTAGTTTTATATAAGGGAATATCATTAGACTAGCATAGAATATTTCAGTAGAGAACTTGAAGGTTAGATGGGAATCAGATGAAGTATTCGAAGTGTTGAAAGCACTTTAAGCAAGTAGTATTTATCCCTGCAATGCAGTTAGTTTAACATACACTAATCAATCAATATGATACATCACATAAATAAAATAAAAGATGAAAGCCATATTATAACCTCAATGATACGGGGAGAAATGCTTAACAAAAATCAACATCCATTCATGATAAAAATTTTCAACTAAATAGATATAGAAAGAACTTATCTCAACACACACACACACAAAAGGCCATTTAGTGAAAAGTCTATATCTGGCATCACAATCAATGAAGTAAAAGTAAAAGCTTTCTTTCTAAGATTCAGTAGAAGGCAAGGATGCCCACTCTTGTGACTTTTATTTAATATACTACTGGAAGTCCCAGCCAGAAAAATTAGATTAAAAAAACTAATAATAATAGACACCCAAATAATAAAGGAAGACCAAAAAGTCTGTGTTTGCAGACATCATGATTATATATGTAGAAAACTCTAAAGACTCTATTTTAAAAACTGTTGAAATAAATGAATTCAGTAAAGTTGCAGGATATAAAATCAAAATACAAAAATGAGTAGCATTGTTTTTAACATCAACAGTGCACTATTTAAAAGGAAATCAAGAAAACAATTACATTTACAATAACATCAAAAGTAACAAAATATTTAAGGAATATATTTAGCCAAGGAGGTGAAAGACTTGCATAATGAAAACTATAAAACATTGATGAAATTAACTGGAAAATAAATAAATAAATTGAAAGACATGCAGTTATTTATGGATTAGAATTAATTTTGTTAAATGTCCACACTTACCAAAGCGATCTACAGATGCAATGCAATCTCTGTCAAAGTTCTGATGGTATTTTTCACAGAAATAGAAAAAAACAATCTGTTCTGGAAAAATTTTCAAACCATGTTTTTCCTCTGCTCTCCTACCAACATAACAACAATCAACACAGAAAACTTCTGTGATCCCAAAATATATGAGGATTTCTCCTCACCAGCAAGTAAGCAATCAATTGTGCGATACCAACACAATTCAATTATGACACTATCTGCCTAGAGATAATGTCAGACCCCAAAGGTTCAGGGCTAAGTTCCCAGGACTCCCCATAATTGCTGCACTGCACCACCCTGACACCAGTCGTCAAGTCTGGGCCTCTGGAACTTCTGACAGACTGGCTTCAAGTTGAGGTTCCCATAACCCCCTTTTTGTGTACAATTAATTTGCTGGAGTGGCTCCTAGAACTCAGGGAAACACTTACTTACATTAACCAGTTTATTACAAAGGATACAGATGAAGAGATGGGTAGGGCGAGGTATGGAGGAAGGGGCACAAAGCTTCCATGCCCTCCCTAAGCATGCCAGTTTCCAGGAATATTCACGTGTTTAGCTGTCCACAACTCTCTGAACCATGTCCTTTGGGTCTTTTATGGAGATGTCATTGCTTGACCATGATTGAAGTATGGACAACCATGTCAAAATGTGATTGGACAAAAATGGTACGATCTAAACCCAGCAAGGCCTGTCTGTACAGATTCTTCTTGGTCTCTCTGTTTAGCATTTCTTTTTCCAAAGTATGAGCAGGATATTTTCTGGAATAAGGGTCTTATGCCTCAAAATCAGATTAGAATCTTACCTTAGGCAGGTGAAAGGAGGGAAGGATAAGGTCAGGGAGACAGAAAGAGAGAGAGATTCTATTTCCTGAGGCCTGCTCCTAAGACTTAAAGCACCCAAACATTATAACAAAATATTGTAACAAAGGCAATGGGTGTTATGAGCCAGGAAACATGAACAAAAAACTGTGTGTGTGTATATATATATATATATAATCACCTAATATCACACGGTATAAAATTCATATGGTACCACAAAAGACCACAGGTAGTCAAAGTAATCTTGAACAAGATTAACGAAGCTGGAGGCATCATGCTTTTTTATTTCAAACTATATTATAAAGTTATAGTGATTGAAATAGTATGTATTGGCATACAAACAGACACAAAGACCAGCAGAACGGAGAGCCCAGAAATAAATCCATGCATATTTGATAAATAAGTCTTTCACAAGGGCACCAAGAATGCATACTAAGGAAAAGACAACCTTTGCAATAAATGACGTTGAGAAAACAGGGTCTCAACATGCAGAAGAATGATATTGGATTTTTACATCACACTATACATAAAAAGCAACTCAAAATAGATCAAGGACTTAAATGTAAGACCTGAAACCATAAAACTCCTTAGAAGCTAACATAAGAGAAAACATAGAAAAACTTAAGAGAAAGATCCTTTCACATAAATCTTGACAATGATTTTTGGATACAACACCAAAAACAGGTAACAAAAGCAAACAAACAATTGGGACTATATCAAACTAAAAATGTATACACAGCAAAGGAAATAATTAACAGAATGAAAAGGCAAGCTACAAATTGAGAGAAAATATTTGTAAAACACACATTTAATAAGGAGTTAATATCTAAAATATATAAGGAATTCATACAACTCAAAAACACAAAAACACATAACCTTATTTAAAAATAAGCAAAGGATCTGAATAGATGTTTCTCAAAAGAAGACATACATATGACCAAAACGTATAAGAAAAAGTGCTCAACATCACTAATCATCAGGACATGTAAATCAAAATGACAATGAGATAACACATCACTCTTGTTAGAATGGCTATTATGAAAATGTCAAAATGTAAGTGTTGGTGAGTATGTAGAGAGAAAGGAATCCTTTTACACTGTTGGTGGGAGTATAACTTGGTACAGCCATTACGGGGCTTTTTTTAAAAAATTAAAAATGGATCGAGCATATGATCCAGCAATGCCACTACTGAGTATATATCCAAAGGATATGAAATCATTTTCTCAAGCATGATGTCTGCAATCCTATGTTTATTGCAGCATTATTCACAATAGCCACGATAGGGAATCAACTTAAGTGTCCATTGACAGATGAATGAATAAAGTGAGATCTATATATATGTTCACAGACAGTTCAGTCTTAAAAAATAAGGAAATCTCATTATTTGCTACAACATACAGAACATTATATTGAGTGCAATAAGCCAAACACACAAAGATAAATACTATATGATCTCACTTATATGTAAGAGAAGTATTCACTTTAGCATGAAACTAAAGGGAAGTATGTGTTATAAACAACAATACTAAGAACATCATTTTAAACATGTCTTTGGTAACTTTAAGACAAAACCATTTGGATTAGTTACTAGAAATGTCATTGACCAAAAGTAGGTGCTTCTAACTTTGATGTTTAGTGCTGTCTACTTCTCCACAAAAATGTAAACTGAAAAAAAATAATTCCAAGTGTATCATGCATTGGTGGATGCTCACCTCTAAATTATACTCCTTGTGAGAATGAGAAATCATGCTATTAACTATTAGAAACAGGCTAGTCTTGATTTAAGACCCAAAGTGATTACAGTCAGACCAGGAAATTAGCTGTGATTTGGATTCCTTTTTAAATCATTTTAACCAAGAATAAAGGAAAAGTATGCAATTAAATATCACCATTCACTGACATAAAACTTATATTTAACCTTTAATATATTCCAGACCCTCTGTACAAAATGATGTGCTTAACTTGAAGGAGATTATCCAACATGTTGGTGAACTGAATAGATTGGTTGCAACTATGGCTACAATTATTCCCCTATCTGTATACAGAACCCTTCGCAATGTGACTCTGCGGCTCCTCCCACCAAGAGGTAGACTTTATTTCCCACCTTGAATCCGTGCTGTCCACGTGACTTGTTTTGACAAGTAGAATGCAACATAGGTAACATTTAGTCCGTTCAGAGTCAGTGCATCAGCTCACTCTTAGAAACTTGTCTAGTCACTATAAATTGGCCTACCCTGCTGAATGACAAGAGGCATATGGCCCAGTTTTCCCCATCACTGCAGCCAAGGGCCAGCCAAGTCTCTAAAGCAGAGCCACAGATGCACAAGTAAACCCAGCCAAGACCAAAAAACCAACTAGCTAAGCGCAGCTCAAATTGCCAAACTACAAAAACAAAAGTTAATATATGGTTGCCATTTTAAGCAATTAACTTTGGGAGTGGATTTTTATACAAATAAAGTTAACTGATTCATTGAGTATCTTTCTCATAAAATTTATTTAAGAGTAAAGAGAAGAGCTCCCAGAACTGGGAGAATAGGGAAATATTTTTTCTATAAAATACAGCTTTTGGGCTGATCCTTGAAGGAACTAAAATTCAACAAATAATATTTACGAAGGAGTATTCCAAGCAAGTAGAACCATCCCATAGTTATCAACTCTGGGGGTATTAGAGGAATGTTTGTGGACACTGTTTAAAAGATGGAGAATATTACACTATAGGGTGAAAGCACTTTTAACATAGGATTATTGTAAAAATAAATCAAAATGCGTTAAGCACCAGAACACTACCCAGGATGTAATAACTCTTAGCTATGTCTTATGTCTAGTTAAGAGTTTGATTTTTTGTTTACCTATCAGACTGTTTTGTGCTATGTGTGCCCATGCACACATGGATATGTGTAGGCGGTAGCCAAGCACAGAAGGTAGGGAAAGAAATTTCTGAGAAAGGTGGAAGCATGAGCATAGAAGTGAAATACTTGGGCCCTGCCTCTACATAGTGGCTTGTAGTTTTACAAAGAATTTTCAAACCGCTTTTTGCTCACTGTCTACAGCAAACTGAATAATTCAGCACATGCATATTTGTGACTTTTACATGTCAGGCATTGTGCTAATTAACACTTGAATAATGTAGGATCAACTATAGGTAATATTAAATTTATGGACCCCAAAAGTCTTGCATCTTACCAAGAGTTCCTCTTTAAATTTCCTAAGAGGAAACTTAAATAAAATACTCAGCCCAACTCTAGTAAGTGTTCACCTTTGTGTATTAACATTGTCCCAATTTAAAATTATTCTATTTTTATCATTTTTAATACACTGAATTAGTGTCTTTATTTCAGGTTCCCAATTATTTTAAAAATAGGGAGAAACATTAACACCTAGTGAAATAAATTCTTTGCCAAATTAGTCACTCCTAGGTTTTTTGCTTTGGAAGGTGAGTCACAAGCCTACATTTGAAAACAACTTTTTATAAACACAAATCTATAGATTAAACAGACAGGAGAATAATGTAGATTTGTTTGCATTTATAAAGTTTGCCTCCACACATTTCTTATGTCAGAGTTACTCCTTACTGCATCGATATATTGATGTTTCAAAATCTTCTTCTTGATTTTTATTATAGATTTAAGAAAGGGTTTGTCATCCATAGCACTATTGACATCTTAGATTGGATGAGGGGAAGAGATTTTCTATAAAATATTTAGCATCATCTCTGAAACCTGGTATAGGAAGTTTGCTTCATTCATTTATTTTTTTTATTTAGAATATTGTTGAAATAGTATGGAATAATCCAAGAGTCTAAGTGACCTCTAACAATCACAGCTGGCAATAAGTAAATTCATGAAATTACAAAGTATAGCAATGACTTTCAAACTGTAAAACATAGAACCAAACTGTCTTTAGAATGATCAATTTGTAACAAAACAGCAGGAAGTTTATTTCCCTTCTAAAGAAATAGATATATTTCATTAATTATCATGTTAAGAGAAAAAAAGTCCTTTTTTTTTAGCAAACAATAGTCAGAACTACATGTTTTTATCAAGGATTTTCTTCTTTTCCTTGCAAAATACTCATTCAACTCCGCTGAGTTTTTAATGTGCAGTATTTCATGTGCAATAAAACCATTACGTTAATATAACAGATGTCTTTCAAACTGTCAAACATTAATTACAATTAACCAGAGTGTTTTTAAAATACGATTAAATTGTTACTTATTTTGAATTATGGTTCAACAAGCTAATGTTCTTTTCTCAAAGACTACATATTGACTGATCATGGTAAATAGTGATTGCAAGATAGATTTTTTAAAGACTAGACTCAGAAAATAATATGATATTTTGTGCACTATCTTTGAAACACTTCTCAGTCCTTTGCATATAGTGCAATGGATGTTTACTATATTTAGAGCAAAAACATGTCTGTATTAAGCAGAGGCTGAAAAATGCCAATTTAAAAATTCTTATCAAGAAACAAGGGTTCTAAAACCACTTAGCAATCTTGGATATGTTTGTAATAATTTATTTTTGGTAATATTTAGTGTCTGCAGAAAAGGAGATTGCAATCTTTAAGTTTTAGATTCTTCTAGCAAAGCCTCAAAATAGTAAGTAGACATTGATCTGGGTAGATCAATGTTTGTCTTGTAAATGTTAAAATCCCTAAAATGCACTTGCATAATGCATGTCAATTTAACTTGTAAACTTTTGGCTAATATTACTAATTTGTATTATAATTTAAACTGATATTGAACTTAAACATATTAAATCTATATAATAAAACAGGTATTCCCTAACTTAGATATTATTTGATACCTGCTGACCATATATATTCCATTACTATAAAATGGTAGAAGTTAAAATTATGTGGGACCCTTAAAACATCACTAACTCTAAAACCAAATTTAGTCTCAAATTCCTGTCATATCACTTATTATGGATGTGAACATGAGCAACTCATTTGACATTTACTTTCTAACTTTCTCACCCATAAAACAAGACAACTGGCTGGGCGCAGTGATTCACACCTGTAATCCCAGCACTTTGGGAGGCTTAGGCAGGCGGATCACGAGGTCAGGAGATCAAAACCATCCTGGCTAACACGGTGAAACCCTGTCTCTACTAAAATACAAAAAAATTAGCCGGGTGTGGTGGCGGGTGCCTGTAGTCTCAGCTACTTGAGAGGCTGAGGCAGGAGAATGCCTTGAACCTGGGAGGCGGAGCTTGCAGGGAGCCAAGATCGTGCCACTGCACTCCAGCCTGGGCGACAGAGAGAAAGTCCATCTCAAAAAAAAGAAAAAACAAGACAACTAAAATAAATTCTACCTGCCACTTTGTTGTTTTATTTTGTTGTGTATTTTTCTCAGGCCCATTCTGGCACTTGGTAAATGCTGGATGAATATCAGCTCCATTAAATTTCCATACGGGGAGTTCCAAAATTTGATGTATGACATGTTAGAAAATTATTAATGTATTTCTGGTATTTGTAGTTGAGAGATCAAATAATTCTAATGAAAATAATATTTTCATTAGAAAACACCGTACATAAGAAATTCTATAATGAACAGAATAACAAGTTCCCAATGATGTCCAAGTCCTAATCCCACAAACCTGTGAATATATTACCTTACATGACAAAATAAACTCTGCAGATGTGTTCATAGTTAAGAGCCTTTTATTTAGGGCTTATTTTTCAAACTACACAAATAATAAAATGAAAGTTGTACCTCTGACATTAACTTCCAAAATGGATGAATCAGCCCTGTACCATTTCTCTATTAAAATAATTTCAGACTTCCTTTCTGCTAAAATCGTTTTGGTGGAACATATCAGATTATTGTTTGTTCCTCTAAAAGTAGGGAACCAAAGCAATCAACCTCAACCTCTTTCAAAGTCATCAATTTTACCTAAAATTTTTTTTTTCAAAATCCAATTCCAACACTTCTAATAAGTCTCATAATAACTCTGGTTTCCTCTTAATACTTATAGTATTAAGTATTGTATTGTATTGAATATCCTATAAAGCACTTACTATTCATCCCATAGTATTATACATTATCTGGTAGACTTTAAAATCCTCAACTGTTACATAAAATTTGTTGAAAAAAACATATACATAGGTATAAATAGTATTTATTTATATATTTTATAAAACATTTGTTTAATCCCACTACATGCAGGCACTGTTCTTTTCAGAAAAGAGTAGAAATGCTTAACAATCAGAAGATCCTTGTAAAGAAAACTCTGTTTGTTTAAAAAGATTATTATAATCTGATTAAAAATTTTAGCAAAGTTACACACTATACATAATGTATGAGTAAGACCTTCAGCAGGAAAGAAGATCCAGCCCAAGAAACCACATATAGAGGGAATACACACAGGTACGTGAACAGAGTTAAGGGATACTGAGGCACCCAAAGACTAGCAACAGTAGTAATGCATTATCATCCCTAAGACAAAAAGAACAAGAAGACATTTATGCGCCCAAAAAACATACTTAAAAAAGCTCAACATCACTGATCATTAGAGAAATACAAATCAAAACCACAATGAGATACCATCTCACACTAGGCTGAATGGCAATTATTAAAAAGTCAAGAAACAACAAATGCTGGCGAGGCTGGGGAGAAATAGGAATGCTTTTACATTGTTGGCAGGAATGTAAACTAGTCTGACCACTGTGGAAGACAGTGTGGCAATTCCTCAAAGACCTAGAACCAGAAATACCATTTGACCCAGCAATCCCATTAATGGGTATATAGCCAAAGAAATATAAATCATTCTATTACAAAGATGCATGTATGCATATGTTCCTTGCAGGACTATTCACAATAGCAAAGACATGAAATCAACCCAAATGCCCATTGATGATAGATTGGATAAAGAAAATGTGGTATATATACACCATGGAATACTATGCAGCCATAAAAAGGAACAAGATCATGTCCTTCTCAGGGACATGGATGGAGCTGGAAGCCATTATCTTTAGCAAACTAACACAGGAACAGAAAACCACACACCACATGTTCTCACTTATAAGTAGGAGCTGAACAATGAGGATACATAGACACAGGGAGGGGAACAACACACACACTGAGGCCTGTCGATTAGGGGACGGGAGGAGGGAGAGCATCAGCATAAGTAGTTAATGCATGTGGGGTTTAACACGTAGGTGATGGGTTGATAGATGCAGCAAACCACCATAGCACACGTTTACCTACGTAATGAATCTGCACATCCTGCACATCCTGTACATGTATCCCAGAACTTAAAATAAAATTAAATTTAAAAAATAATAAAAACAAGACATTACAAAAAGAGCAAGAAAAAATAGAGAGTTACTGGAGCACAATGTGAACTGCAGCCATGGAGGAAAGGCTGTGTAACAGGAAAGGGGCCATGGAAGGACACAGCCATGCCAGGAACAAAGCTTAAAATAGGTAGAGCACAGGAAGGAATGGCCTCCTCTTCCACTGACTCCTGCATCCCACAACTTGTGATTTTTTTCTGGGTGCCATAGTCTTAGCCCAAACAAGTGACATAAAGCAAGAGTAGGGAAATGGGGGAAGCACTTGGAATCAGACTTCTGAGCACTGGGGCAGGAAAGAAAAGTCTGGACCATGAATCTGAGTACATAGAGGTAGGGTTGAGCAAAGGCAGAATAAGAAGCATACATACTCAGTGTAGAAAAACAGGTATGCCGGTTATATTTGAATAGAAGGTGAGGGAGATCTACAGGGAGAAGGTTAATTGGAAAGACAGCAAAGGCATTCCAAGTAGAGACAATTGCACAAACATGTGAGAAGACCTTGGAATAACAAGAAGGTCAGTGTGCCTCCAAAGAGCAGGTATTGGCTGGAGGAGTCTGGGAAAGTATCTGTAATCTATATCATGTTACCTCTAGTGCCCGAGCCACAAATGTGAGCAGATATTCACTGACTAGTGTTGGGTGAATGAATGACCAAATGAATTAACTGAAGTTTCTTTTATGCTGATTTTTACGCAAATCAAGAACGGCAGATGCAGTATTTCTGACCATCATACCATAGTTCTAGTACATGCTCTCTTGTGAAATACGTTCTGATAATTCAACTTCAGTGGATTCCAACTGTTTTTCCCATTAGCTTTTTGTTGTTGTTTGTAATGAATAATACACTCTGGCCTTGAAATGTTGAGTACAATTTCATACCAAGATATGGATATGCTTTTTTGTAATATTTTAAATTTCAAAGGAAATTGAAAATTTGTAGTAATTACTATTACTACTTTTATTTAATTAAAATGAAGTTCAGATATATAGTATCAGATAAGATAAAAACAGAACACAAAATATAATGTTAATGATTATTAGAAATAAAATAAAAATTGAAAAAATGGATATACAATCTCACAATATTTTTTCATTTCAATACCTCTAAAGTCTGTAGGTACTAATTAATAACCTAATGTCTTAAAGTTCGTGAAAAAATAAGATCTATAGGCTACATGAATTAAACCACCTTAGGAGAAACTGATATTTATCAATACCCAGTATAAACCTTACGTTTATCAGCTCAGGCAGAAGTCATTATATTACATCATCATCACAACATTTCTTGAGTTTTTCTAATGCTCTTATTTCTATGACAAAGACATTGTATGGGCTATTTCATTTAGATATCATAACAATCCAGTGAAGTAGGGACATTATCCCCACTTTACAGATGAGAAAACTGCTTCAAAAAGTTTGAGTAGTTTGCATTAAAATAGATTAAACCATAGTGTCAGAGGCATTAGAAGCAGACTGACTCCTATTTTGAGAGGAAGCTGGGCAAAATGAGGCTGAGACCTACTGGGCTGCATTCCCAAGACATTATTCTTAGTCACAGGATAAGATACAGGTCACAAAGACCCCTCTGATAAAGCAGGATGCAGGAAAGAAGGCTGCAGAAACCCCCCAAAACCAAGATGGCGACGAAACTGACCTCTGGCCATCCTCACTGCACATTAATTATTGTGTATTATACCTAATTATAATGCATTAGCATGCCAAAAGACAGCCACCAGTGCCATGACAGTTTACAAATGCCATGGCTACTACGTGCAGAAGTTACCCTTACATGGTCTAAATGGAAGGCAAATCCTTAGTTCTGGGAAATCCTCATTCCCTTTCCCAGAAAACTCATTAAATAATCCACCACTTGTTTAGCATATGATGAAATAACCATAAACATAGCCAACTAGCCTTCAGGACTGCTCTGCTTACAGAGTTGCCATTCTTCTGTTTCTTTACTTACTTAATAAACTTGCTTTCACTTTACTCTGGACTCATCCCAAAATTCTTTCTTCCATGAAATCCAAGAACTCTCCCCGTCATGAGGTCTGAAGCAGGACCCTCTTCTGGTAACTATAGGGCTGGTATTCAGACAGAGATCTGACTTCACAGTCCATACCCCGAATCATTATGCTTCCCTGAATATGTAGCATACTTTTTAAAACTAGAAGTTCTACACCTATTTTTGTATGCACATAATCCAACTGATCTTGAGAATCTGGTTGAAGTGGCTTGTTCCCTGAAATCACTGCCCATTGCCTCAGTCAGAAGTGATTGTTCCCCACATTTTGAGGCAGGAGGTAGGTGAGACTCGACTGGGGACTAGGTTGGAGACTGGCAGAAACTGGAAAGAGGAACTGAAAGTACTTTTTAAAACTAGAAGTTCTACACCTATTTTTGTATGCACATAATCCAACTGATCTTGAGAATCTGGTTGAAGTGGCCTGTTCCCTGAAATCACTGCCCATTGCCTCAGTCAGAAGTGATTGTTCCCCACATTTTGAGGCAGGAGGTAGGTGAGACTCGACTGGGGACTAGGTTGGAGACTGGCAGAAACTGGAAAGAGGAACTGAAAGTACCTTTTCATAAGACATGCCCACGAGCACCATGACAGTTTGCCATTGCCATGGCAACACCTGGAAGTTACTGCCTACTTTCTAGCCTTTTCTGAATAACCAGCCCCTTAATTAACATGTCCATAAAAGGGGGTATAAATATGACTGCCTATGGAATAACCTTGCTCTGCAGGAACTCACAGAATTGTAACACTGCTGTCCACCTCAATAAAGCTGTTTTTTTACCACCAGTTTGCTCTTGAATTTCTTCCTGAGTAAAGCCAAGAACCTTCCCTGCTTCACTTTGAGTTTCTAAGAGTTGCGATTTGAGTATAACAAATATTTGTTTTGAACATACCACGATGGAAGCACTGCTTTTCAAAACTTTTTTTGATTTTTAAAACAATATATAAGTAAAAATAAAATAAGTATACAGCTTATTGAATTTTTACAAAGAAAACATAGCACTGTAACTAGCATCCAGAACAAGAAACAGAATGTTACCAAAATCTCAGAAATCTCCTGTTGCTCCTTTTTCAAAAAATCATATTCCTTCTTCCATTCCCAAAGGTAACTGTTACTCCGATTTCCAAGAACATAGACTAGTTTGGGGCAGATATTATTTTAAGTACTTTACATGTAACTTACTCAATACTGTTGAGTCCTATGCACAGAGATAATCTATCTATACTTCTGTATGGTTCATGTGGCAAATAATACCTTATGCCTTGTTTCCTCATTAGTTGTGGCTATACCTATTCATTCCAGATAGACAATAAATTCCCAAAAGATAGGGTTTATATCTAGTTCATTATATCTTAACATTCAGTGTAGTGTGGGGCCTATCCACTTAATAAATATTTGCTGATTGACTAAATGAAGGAATAAATAAAATGAAACAAATAAATGTTTATATAAAATGCTATGCAATGACACTCTAGAACCTCGGCAATACTAAAGCAATTTCCCCTCACAGTTGAAAGCACTGCTTTTTATTTCTCATTGCCAGCAAAGAACACATTCCGTAAGCCCCAAGTCACTCAGTGTTTTCCAGTAATTGCGTATTTTCCATTAAATATAGTCATGTAAGCAGTAAAAATCTGTGCAGAACATGTAATGTTGTCTGATGGGATTTGGAAGAGAAGAACTTTTCCTTAATATGAATCGTCACTACTGAGGCAGCATCTTTCAGCCTCAGATTACAAAATACTTAACTGTTTTATTCACTTTTTTCCTCTGCTGACATTTCTTATTGTTATAAGCAAGATGACTTTGATAAATCCCTCTCTACCACTTTCTCAGAAGTAGCAATTCTGTTAGTTGTTAAAATACATTTCTCCCCAGTACTTACAAACTAACATTTTCATTACTATAAAATATTAAGCAAGAGAGGCAACATCAGTAAATGTCAAGGCTAATCCTTCAGAGTTACTACTGGTTAAGATTTTAGAGGTTGATGAGCTGAGCTCACCTCTTCACCCAGAGAGGTGAAGTGAGTTGACTAATACTACCAGCTTGCTAAAAGAATTGCACACCTGGGAGCTCTGTCATGTTCATTCCACTACTCCACTAGAAAGGACTATCTTCTCCTTTCTAGTTGAAGGCCAGGTGATGAATCACCTCTCTTGATCTTGCCCTGAGTTCCTTGTTCATTTCTTCTTAACTTAACCAGGGCAAGAGGGCTCCCTCTGCTTCAAATATTGCCCTCCTTTTCTTTGCTCTGCCTCTCACCAAAAGAGTATAAATAGCCCACACATTCTGGGTCATGCAGTACTAAAACAGAAGTCAGAAATGTATTGCAATTAAGATGAATGTTTACTTATCTTACCCTATGAGAGTCATGGAGCCTATGCTTCTATCAAATGAAAGGTCCAATTTTTGTCTCAGATTCCACTTGAAAGTTATTCATTGCACAAACCAAACAATGCAGTTTTGACCATTAGTGATCGCAAACATTGAAGATATTTTGCAAATAGTAACAAAGACATGGATTTGAATTCTGGCAAGCTTCATGTGATAGCCTGAATAGTGTCCCACCCCCAAAGATGTTTTAATCCTAGTCTCAGAACCAATGAATATTTTACCACACATGATAAAAGGTACTTTGCATATGTGACTGATTTAAGAATCTTGGATGGAGAGATTAACCTGGATTATGCCCATGGGCCCATTGTAATCACAGGGTGGGGGGGAGAGGATTAGAGTCAGAAAAAAGTGATGTCTTGGGCAAAGAAAGACAAAGATTGGAAGATACTATGCTGCTGGAAGAAAGTTGCGGCCATAAATTAACAAATGCAGGAAGCTTCTGGAAGGTAGAGAAGGCAAGGGAATGAATTCTCTCTTGAGACCACAGAAATAGCACAGCCCTGCTAACCCATTTTAGATTTCTGACCTCTAGAGCTGCAAGAGTGTAAATCTGGGTTGTTTAAAGCCACTACATTTGTGATGATTTTTTACAGCAGCAATGCCAAATAATGTATACACTTCATGTTAAAAACTATGGGACAAAAGACTCGGATGTACAGACTGAGGATCAAAAGAGATGAAGAGAAACCTGGAATAATAAAGAAAAGCAATTTAATAGCTAAAATAGGTTAAGAATGTACATCAACTATTTAGAAGGAAAAGAATTGGAAAAATACTGGAATTCACTTGTTTATCCTTTATAGTATTTGAACATAAAAATGTTCAATTGTATGGAATAGTAAAATTCTACATTGTTTCTTCTGTACAGATTGGTTTGGTTCATTTCAAACTAAATAAACATTTCCATCTTCATATAAAATCTTGTATTGAAGAACTCCTGCCAGATTTACTATAGATTAATGCATGTCCTCAACTGATTTTTGTAAAATTATAATTGTAAGTGGAAGATTTATATTATGCTAACAGGCAGATGTGTGTGTATTTGTATGTGTGTGTGTTGAATCACCATCTGGTTCTATATTTAAAAAGTTACTATTAACAGAGTAAATAAAGCCCCTTGAACAAAATTTAAATTTCAACATCATATATTCTCCTACATGAAATTATTTTAGTCAGCTAAATTTTAAAGTTTCCAGAATGTCACACTGAGGCCTGTTACACAGATAACTTTGTACAGAGTTGGAAAAGGCAAAACCAGAAAAAGAGAAGCAGCATGTGGTAAGCTAAATAATGACCCCCAAAATGTATCCACATCCTACCATCTGGAACCTGTGAATATCACCCTATGTGGCAGAAAAGGATGTTGTGGATTTGATTACATTAAAGATCTTAGAATGGGGGGATTATCTGGGATAATCCAAGTGGGCCTTCAGTGTAATCCACATGTGTCTTCATGAGAAGGAGGTTTGACACAGAAGGAGAAGGAAATGTAGCTGCAGAGACAGAGATTAGATGTATATGGCCACAAGCCAAGAAAGGCTGGCAGCCACCAGAAGCTGGTAGAGGCAAGAAACAGATTATCATTTAGAGCTTCCAGAGGGAGTGTAACCCTACTGATACCCTGATTTCAGCTTAGTGATATCGATTTCAGATATTAGATCTCCAGAACTTTGAGAGAACAATTGTTTTAAGCCACCAAATTTGTGATAATTTGTTATGAGTCATGGGAAACATACAGATTTTGGTACCTAAAAACTACCTATCTAAAACCTGGAACAAGTATCTAAAATGTTATATTTAACTAAATACCTAAAAACTGTCTTTAAAAATCTTGTAACAAATACCTAAAAATGTGAACATGGCCTTGGAATTGAGTAATAGGTAGAGGCTCAAAAAATTTTGAGGTACTAGAAAGGAAAAGCCTATACTGCTTTAAACAGACTACTGATAGAAAAACGTGTATTATAGGTCCTGTTGATGAGGGCTCAGGAGTAAGTAAAGAGAATAGGAGAGAAAGTCTCTATCATCTTAAAGTATATGTATATTACCAACAACAGAATATTGGTAGAAATATGCACATTAAAGGCTTTGCTGTTGAGGGCTCAGAAAAAAATCAGGAACTTGATCTGGGGAGGAGAAGAGACCCTTATAATATAGTAAGAGAAAGCCTAGCTGAATTCTGTCCTACAATTATGTGGAAGCATAACTTGTAAGCAAATAACTTGGCTGTTTTTCTGAACATTTTAGGCAACATGTTGAAAGTACGGTCAGATTTCTTCTTGCTGCTTATAATAAAATGCAAGAGGAGGGAGATAAATTGAGGAAGACTATCAAACAAAAACCAGGATTTCATGATTTGGGAAATTCTCTGCTTATTCATTTTGCAAAAGAAGCTAAAACTAGATTTATTCTTAGGAAAATGTGTTCTGAAGAGAAAGTCAAGGGTGTGGTTAAACAACTATTACTCAGTGTCTCAAAAAGACCAAAAGGTGAGCGTATGCTCTCACCTGGAGAGTTCTTTGAGGAGATTAAGCATGTGACTCATGGATCCATTGAGCATCTCAGCAGAATCCAGGAATACAGATGAGAATACATAGGAAGGATCTTAAAAACCAAGCAAACAATACTTACTGGGTTCCTCTTAAGTTTTATTCTCCAAGCCAGTAGTTTTAATATACATTATTTTATATATTTTAAAAAACTGGGCCAGGTGAGGTGGCTCATGCCTGTAATCCCAGCACCTTGGGAGGCCGAGGTGGGCAGATCACCTAAGGTCAGGAGTTCGAGACCAGCCTGACCAACATGGAGAAACCTCATCTCTAGTAAAAATACAAAATTAGCCGGGCGTGGTGTCACATACCTGTAATCCCCGCTACTCACGAGGCTGAGGCAAGATAATCACTTGAACCCGGGAGAAGAGGTTGCGGTGAGCCGAGATGGTGCCATTGCATTCCAGCCTGGGCAAAAAGAGCAAAACTCTATCTCAAAAAAAAAAAAAAAAAAAAAACACCTGATATCACCTTTATGAGTGAAGTATAATTATTCCCATTTCACATGTACAATATATTAGTTACAGTTGTGTACAATATATCAGATTTGTTTTTGATTACAAGCAACAGAGACCACTGCAAGTAACTTAAAAATGGGTGTTAGTGGAAGGTTCATAGGCAGCTCATAGAACTGAAGGAGAACGTAAACAATCAGATATTGGAAAGAGAATACAAACATTGCAAAATTCGGACATTGGAATTTTGGAGGTGTAGTAACCAGGACAAATGGATAGCGCTTTGGGGATGACTACCAGAATACATCAGTTCTAAACCTTTTCCATACTTGTGTCACTTCGCTCAGGACTTCATTTCCCCGTAAGGAGAGACTGGTGAACTTAGCTTGTGGAAACAATTAACATTGTGTGCCAGAGGAGGGCAGGATACCTGAATTGAAAGTCCCGTCAAGACCACTGCAGTCCAGCCTGGGGGATAGAGCGAGACTCCGTCTCAAAAAAAAAAAAAAGAAAAAAGAAAGTCCCGTCAAGAGCACAGGCAGGAGTGACTGAACTAAGTCTTCGCTGCACCGAGTTTGCCCTACTGCCGTCAGCCGCACCACGGCTTGTTTGCGGTTCCGGAACTCAAGGCCCTACCGGGCCTCCGTAGCCACCTCTCTGTTGTGGGCGTGGCCGAGGCTGGGGTGACGGACCCTTCCGGAGCCACAGCTGCTAGCGTCACGTTCGACGTAATTCCAAGGGGTCCTTGAGGCCAGCCAACCTGAGCTTGTTCACCTTCAAAGTCCAGCACCGAAAAAAGACTCACCTGCCAAAAATTCCGTGAAGATTGACAAGCTTTCACTCAGTTCCCGAGGGTGAATCAGCCGCACCACGGCTTGTTTGCGGTTCCGGAACTCAAGGCCCTACCGGGCCTCCGTAGCCACCTCTCTGTTGTGGGCGTGGCCGAGGCTGGGG
>NW_012114910.1:2462426-2476270 GCF_000951035.1 Colobus angolensis palliatus
CCGGAACTCAAGGCCCTACCGGGCCTCCGTAGCCACCTCTCTGTTGTGGGCGTGGCCGAGGCTGGGGTGACGGACCCTTCCGGAGCCACAGCTGCCAGCGTCACGTTCGACGTAATTCCAAGGGGTCCTTGAGGCCAGCCAACCTGAGCTTGTTCACCTTCAAAGTCTGTGCAGCACCGAAAAAAGACTCACCTGCCAAAAATTCCGTGAAGATTGACAAGCTTTCACTCAGTTCCCGAGGGTGAATCGCAGTGGGTGGAGGAGTCAAGGAACCCGCTTGAAGAAAGCATCTCACAGCTCCGACACTTATTGCGAGCCATGCACAAGCTGGTGTCAGGACACGAACTCCCAAAGTAAGCCCAAGATGCAAAGTTTGGTTCAGTGGGGGTTAGACAGCTATGACTGTCTCCAAAATGCACCTCCTGGATTTTTTCCGAGACTTGGTGTTAGTGGTTTTGCTGACCTTATTGAACTCCTTTTGGCTAGAGGTTCAAAAATAAAGAAGCTAGCGTATCCGCCTGTTTTCGTGGGATTAGCTGCCTCCCTCTATTATCCACAACAAACTATCGTGTTTGCCCAGGTCAGTGGGGAGAGATTATATGACTGGGGTTTAACATTTGTGGAAGGAGAACTTTCAAAAGCCAGGAAACGTGAAGAATTCACCTGGAACTAAGTAGAAAACTCCATGCTTTGCCCATCTTAATCAGTTGTAGGTAAACATTGGAAACTCCATAGAGTAAATCAGTATTTCTACAGAAAAATGGCAGAGAAGTCAGTATTGAATGTATTAAATTGGCTCTCTTCTTCAGGAAATACTAGACCAGACCTCTGTTATTTTGGGTGGTACCATCCTACAAGCAAACTAATCTGAGATCCTTTCACCTAGAGATCATGTACAGACCTTAGAACTCCTCGTTGCTATTTATGTACATAATTAAAACTCAAATTAAAATAATAATAATAAAAAGCACAGGCAATTCAAGATTTCTGTAGTTCTCAAAGAGTAAAATGAGGTGCTGAAGGAGGGTGGAATGGCTGCTGAACAGACTAAAAACACACATAGGGTAAGTGAATATTCTCTACAATGATGCCCAGGGTTGTCCAGTGACTTGCCCAAAACCCCTGTCAAGAGAGTGGCTTAGCCCTTACTCGGACCACTCAATTTAAATTAAAGAGTTCATGTGTGTATAATACACCTGCTAACCTTCTCCTGTGGGATTTCAGTCCTCCCGTACACATGATGAGGGAATTGGGCATATATGACCTTTCAGGGTTCTTGTAACTTTCAACATTCTCCTCGAATGAACCAGCCTGTTGCTTTGAGGCACTGGATGGCTGTTTCTATCATTGACAACAGATATACTCACTTCATTCTTATTTACATAGACAGAAGCTGTGTAGTGACAAGGTCTCTTCAAGGCTGGAATGCTTCCTTAATAATATGAACAAAATAGCATCTGGTATCAATCTTGTCCCACTGACTTGACTGTAGTGATTTAAAGCTTTCATTCTTTGAATTCAAAATCTAATTTTTAATGCACTTTCTGTCAGCTGTCTTCATGGATTCTAAATGAGTTTCTGTCATCCTGACAGAGTCCCAGATAAATTGAAACTTAACTAGGGAAAAAAATAAGTGTTAAAAAATGATTTGTTATGAATAGAATAAATGTGATATATATTTTGGTTATTTTCTCCCTAAATTGTCATTGGCTTCTCTCTATTAGTGAGCTGATGGGCATGTGTGATGATCCACTGCTTCTGTAATTTACTGCCTGACAATAGTTTGTAGGCAAATTGCCAGACTGACTTTGAACCCATTACACATTATTTCTTTTCAAGTAAACTGAAAATAATTATTTTTTCAGCATAACTTAAAATTATTGAGTAGTCCAGCTATTATTTCTTCCAGGTGTTCACTTTAATTGGATGTGTAATCATTTTACATGAAGAAATGCCATTATGATGGCCAAAGTGGGTGAGAAGGCAATATTGTGGTTCTCTTTCACTGGTATGGAACCAGGAGACAAGAACATTAAGCCAAGGAGAGAGCAGGATGAGGAAAAAGAAAGAGGGGAGAACAGAGAGGAAGAGAGATTAGGCATGTGGCATTTTATGAGGTTCAACCAGCATACAAAAGTCTAACTACCCAAAGCGTTCTGTATTAATACCCCAAAGTGCCTGGTTCTCTCAAAATGCATATAACCATCCAAAGTTGTAAGGCAATGTACTACTTAAATGTAATGTTACTTCCCTCCTCAGAGTCTCAAAATACAATTTAAGCACAAAGAGCTTTATTTATAAATTAGGGCCTGAGGTTTCCTGAGGACAAGTGATTTAATCCATGTCACACAGCTGGTTGATGGCAGACACTACATTAGGACCGGGTCTCTGCCTCCTCAACCCAATGTAATATCCATATCACCTCATTGCGTTTACACTAGAGATCCTTAATTGACTTCCACCAGATGTTAATTACATTCTTCTTTCCTTGAAACTTTCCTGAGACAGTTTTTGTTGTTGCTTTTGAGAATGTTCTGCACCAAGTAACACTAGTTTCTGAAAACACCCTACCTTGCTGGTTAAGAAGATGGGACCCTGGTACAATCTTAACTAAAGAAAATTCCTCAGTTTCTCAAGAAGCGTCATGTGGGCACCCTTGGCTTGGATCATCTGAGTTCTAATAGTTCATTTGTTATTTGTTTTTGAGCAACACACTTAAAGTATTTAGACTTCATGTCATTAACTGTATTCTCTTAAGAAATGAGCTAATTCATGGGAAAACACATGTAAGATGTTAATATTAATAAGATGACATTTCTCCAAAGGGAGGGCCAATATGTACTTCAAATACTCTTTGTGATTGAGCATTGTGCAGGAATGGAAAGTGTCTGCTGCAGAATATCTGTAGCAGATGCTGTTAACACCTCACCCACATCTCCTCAGGACTCACCAATCCCATACTACCTGTGGCTTCCAAAAACAAGCACTTGAGGGCTTTCTCTGGCATTCTGGGCTGGTGATAGACACACAAGGATTGCAGGGTTTGATATTCCCAAGAAATAGCTGTCTGTCAATGATATGTAAGAGTTGAAGGACAAATACTCAGCTTCTTCTCACTTCAGGTGGAACAGTTCTAAGGAATCCTTTTTAAATTCCAATGCTTGTTGTAGTACAATGTTAATAATCTTAAAGAAATAAGCTCTAAAGCAGCTGAATAAATCAAATGGGATATTTTCATGCTTACTCTCTCTTCTCAAGCTCTCTATGACCCTAAGGTCATAGAAGCAGAGGGAATGTATCCTAATAGCCACACTTGTGTTTTAAGATCTAATGACTGTCTAGCATTGTTGCCTTCATGCAGACTATGTAGACATGGTGGATAACTAACCATGGCATTTTATAACCCTATGAGAAGACTTAATGCCAAGGGTGCATGCATATTAGAAAATTTTTTTCTGTAGGTTATAATGCTAAACTTACTGGTGGAGGTATAAATCTTGAAAAATTAAACAGAATCGCCTGAAGGTCTTCTATATTTTTTAAAAAGGTTGATAGGCTGAAAGGAGGAGAAACTAGAGTAAAAAGATGGAAATTTGTTTCAATTTCAGAGACTATAAAATCTGTGTTTTGTTTATTTTGTCTTAGCTTCAAGCTTGAACTAGTTCACTTCCTGACTCACGAGACATATTAAATGTCTTATGACCAATAAAATATTATTAAAAATCTTCTGGTCTAGTGATCTATTTCAAGTGTCTATTTTAAGTTACTACAGAACACTGAGGTCACAGAAGCAGAAGGGATGTATCCTAGTGTCCACATCTATATTTTTAGATCTAACTTTATCTGTGTCTCTTATCTACATTGTTATATATTTATTCATAAAATAACCCAACTACACATACGTATGTGTGTGTGCATATATAAAATATGTAGAGATGCACTTTTTTTTTAAACCAAACTGCTTGTGTTTGAATCCCAGTTCTGTCACTTGTGATCTGCGTAACCGTAAGCGAGGTACTTAATATCTGTGTGTCAGTTTCCCTTTTGAAACATAGGGATGACAATAGAATATACCTCTTAGCGTTATTGTAAGAATTAAATGTGTTAATATATATATAAAGTCTGTGATATGGTTTGGCCCTATGTCCCCACCCAAATCTTATCTTGAACTGTAATCCCCGCGTGTAGGGAGGGAGGTGATTGGATCATGGGGGCAGTTTCCCCCATGCTCTTCTCATGAGAGTGAGTTTTCATGAGATCTGATGGTTTTGTAAGTGTTTGACAGTTTCTCCTTCACATGCTTCTCTCTCCTGTTGCCTTGTGAGGGTGTCTGCTTTCCCTTTGCCTTCCACTGTGATTGTAAGTTTCCTGAGGCCTCCCCAGCCATATAGAACTGTGGGTTAATTAAGCCTCTTTCCTTTATAAATTACCCAGTCTCAGGGAAGTTATTTATAGCAGTGTGAAAATGAACGAATACAGTCTGGCACAGATTAAGCACTATTAACACTTATATTATCTTAGCGTATATTCTACCAACCCATATATATATTTTATATATTATATATTTTATATATATTATATATCACCAATATGCATATATAGATAGAATTTGTCCATACATATTTCTGAATCCTATACAGGTGCAGCGTAATTATCATATACACATAGCATAATGAGTACACAATGTGACTTTGGTGATGATGCTGACTAATCCTGTTAAAAGGCAGTCTCCCTCCTGTGGGGAGTTAAACAGGGTCTCTCTGGGTGCTCCATGATAGATCCAACCCTGAATAATTAAAAACCTTCGTAGCACCACTTGAAATATATCTTCCAGAACCATTATTCAATTCTCCCCTTACTGGCTAAATTTATTTGCTTCCAGTTTCAAATGAAGCAATCAATCCCTTTAAAAGAAATAAATAACAAAAATAATAACATAAATAATCATAAGCTGTCACATTAATTGGAGTCATTTTCCTCCTGGGTGTCTCTACATGGTATATTCCTTCCCTGATCAGCCTGCTGCTTTCAGATTAATATTCAGTGCACCCTGCAGCTGCTCTTCCCACAGAGTTGTGAGGTGAAGGATCTAATAGCGGGGGGACAATGAGAAAACTCAGCTGTTCAGCATTATGGTCACTGAGGAGATTCCCTGCCATGTTACTTACAGAAAGGACTAGAGAATTACCGTTGTTACTATCTATTGGGATAAAGATAGCAAAAGAAAAACATGATAGAAAAATAGAAATCGTAATTTAAATTGTCCCCATGGCTACTTCCCTGGGCTTATCTCTTCTCCCTTCGTCTAGCCACTAAACTCCAGACCATAAAACTAAGGTCACCTAACCAAGTTTTGTCACATCTTTCTTGCCTTTGCCTAGCATTCCTATAAATTACTTACCTATTCTACACAAGGAATTCAAATACCATCTTATTCGAATATTTATATTCTAGATATGTTTATATGAAGATAACTGCAGGCTTGATTTGTATGAAGAAAGGCCAAAGGAAATTATTGTTTATTTAGGGCCAACTATGTTTCACGCATTTTATTTTGTGCGCATTATTGTATTTCATCCTCATCTCAGTTATTTGAGATATTGTTATCTCCGGGGCATAATTGAATGATCAGAGGCTTAAATGTGTTGAATGATTTGTACAGTGGTACATACTGATGAACTACACAACCAGGATTTGAACTCAGGCTTGTCTTACTCCCAAGTCCAAGCTGTTCTATTTCTGCTGCGCTACAGAAATAGCAGCCATCAACACAAGAAAAAAAAATCTGATTTCTGTTATCAGAAATACAAGAGCTTGTCCATGATCGTTTCACGAAGTTTTTTTGTACGTTAAAAGTAGCCATATGTACAATGCAAGTGTAGAATTTCAAAACATTGCTCCAAAATTCTTTGATATTCCTCCCATTTTCCACAATAGGCAGGGTCTGTGTGCCCTGGCCTGGAATCTGGAAGAGTTGTCACTGTTTCTACTCATAGAGTGAAGCAGAAGTGATGCTCAGTGGTTTCTGAGAAGGGCCATAAAGGACACTGGGACTTTATGTTTGCTGAACACTTCCCCTTAGAGACCAGAACTACAATAAGAAGTCTGACTTCCCTGAAGCCACCATGCTGTGGAAAAGTCAAGTCACATGGAGATGCTTTGGCTGGCAGTCTTTGTCTTTGAGTCACACCAGCCAGAATCCACATATGATTGGATGAAACCCACAGCCCTTTAGCCTTCCCGGATGAAGACCCAAACATTGTGAAACACAGATGGGCTCACCCTATGCTCTGCCTGGATTCCTGACCTCAGATTCTGTGAGCATAATAAATGAGTTGGTTTAAGCTACTGAATCTTGGCATATTTGTTGTACAGCAAAAATAATGGAGACAAATAAACAAATTGAGATCCAACAGAATGCAAAGCACAATTCTAAATATTGTGAAGAAAACAAAGCTGAAATACTTGTGGTCCCTGAATATAAAGATTTTTTTTCTTCTACAAAGAAAAAAAAAGGCATATATGCTGTTATTTCTGATTCTGAAAGAAATCAAAAAAAGAAGAAAGTCTCTTTCAAGTTAGGTCTAAAAATAAAAAAATAAATAAGTAATATTTATAGAGAATCAAGAGTAGACAATAATGTTCCAAAAAAGGAAATCATATGAACGAGCTGCACAGCCTCTTTTGGAAATGACGCTTGGAACAGAATAATCAGAATATTTAATCTGTGGAAGACAGTGAGAAGTCAAGGCCATGCCATTGAGAATTTCTGCTTGGAAATTTTGGGTTTATTCCATAGGTAACAGGGGACCCTTGAAGATACTGAGCTTTACAAGCATATTTTCTCATAATATCCAGAGGCTAGACTGGAAGTCAAGAAAAGGATGGTAGAAAAAATAATGAATAGCTTCTTTCAGTTTTCCAGATTATGGATGACAAACGCCCAAATAAAGTCAGTAATAACAGGAATAGAAGAAATGGAAATGCACAATGTACTTTTTTAGAGCACATAGAAGTGACTCAACCAAAGATAAAAAGAACAGCATGAAGCACCTGACAAGTCATAGTAGAGGAAATACATGGTAATAAGAAAAAATAATTTTAGATATTCAGTACATTATAATACCAAAGAAGCATGTTTTTCTATTTTTATATGTGTAAAGAAATCCAGTCACTGCTGATGTAAGGCATAAAGTATGTTAGAGATTACTTTTATTTGACTTGTCTTGAGTCAATATGATGCATGTGCACTGGGCTTTTGTGTCCCTTTGTTTTTGTTTCTAGACATAACTCATGGAAATTATTTTTATTTCTCATCTACTCACATTCTTTCAGTACAATTCCATTGTATTAATACTTAAAATCATTGTCTTCAAATGAGTTGGTTAATATAATTTTTTTGCATTTTCCTGTCTTAATTCCAATATATTTGAAATTGTAAGCCTAAAAGAGGAAAAGAAAAACTAAAGCAATCTCTTCTTGCCTTGTTTTGTAGAGACCAATGTGATTTCCTAACCATTGAAATGCATCGGCCATATTCTATTGTCCTTGCATATTTTCTTTTAGACCTCATACAGTTTGTCGCATCTGATTATTGTTTAGTAAAATACTTAGAGATTGATTTGCTTGCAGTAGTAAAGCTTTAGAGATAAAAAATAAATTTTAAAAATATAAAAATAGGAAATGAAACAAATATGTAAGAATAAAGACAAGAGAAAATAATTCTTAATTAACTCAACAAATACTTATTTAGTACTATTTGCCAAATACTGTTGTAAGTGCTCAGAGTACAGTAGTCAATAAAATAAAGTACCTACCTTCAGAAAATTTACAGACTCATGGTGGGAAGGTTTAGTGAGAAAATAAGTAAGTAGAACTCAGGTATGTTAGATGGTTACATGTACATTGGCAGACAGTAAGCAGATGAAAGAGGAGAGAAACTTTTGGAGGCAGACACGTGGGAGGTGGGGACAATGTGACATTTGATCAGATACCCAAATAAGCAGAAGGAAGTTAGAAAGAGCACATCAGACTTTTTGGGAGAAGACATTTCAGGACAAACAACAAATGTAGAGTCCCTAAGGCACAAGTGAGTATACTTGACATATTTGGTGAAGAGTAAAGAGGCCTGGGTGGCAGGAGAGGAGTGATCTGGCAATGAAATGAAGGAGATTAAATTAGAGAAAGAATGGGCAGTGAGAGGCTGTCAGATCATAAATGGTCTTCTAAGTCAAAGTAGTTCCAAGTGAAATGAAAGCAGATTGCACTGTGATTTGGGTCCTGTCTCTGCTACTGCCTAGCTCCATGATTTTAACAAGTTACTCAACATCTGAGCCTTAGTTTTCTCTTCTTTTAGAGATAAAATTGGATTTCACTTTTAAGTTTCCTGTGTGGGTCAAGTCAAATAATGTAAAGTAACCCTTAAAAAAAGTGCTTAGTAGAGTGACTGAAAAACAGAAAAATCCCCAGCTAACAGGATTACTATTATTTTAGAAGATAATATGTAATGAGAACCTTAAATGTACTAATTTGGGGAATGATGTGGTAAAGGTAGTATCCTCAACTTTTAAACTAGAAAATAATAAAACCATTTTAAAAGACTTCTCATATGCTTCTATGTGATGTTACATGAACTGAGCAAGAAATGTGATGATGAATGGCAAGAATGAACAGAAATGCACTTTACCTTCATTTCCTACCTAGAACAATCATCATCATACATGTCCAAGGCGTCTTCATGATTCAATGTGCCAGACAGAAAGTATGACCCTCCTACAATAAATAAAATCATTCTCATCCCTATCAATTCTATTTGGTGCTTTGTTAAAGTTTGAGGAATGGCAAATATTTATCTTGGATATTTAAAAGAAGTGATCATTTAACTCATTTTGCATTATATATCATTTTTCCAACTTTTGAACTCAAGTTGAAGTCCGAATCTTTGGAATTTATTTCTATTCAAGGTAGTAATACTCTTGAAACTTATGGGACATTTGGAAATTTTCATAATTTTTAGGGGTGAGTGTCAACCTTAACCTTGACTTTTTTGTTTCCCACTTTGCAGTGGAAAGTCCTAGTCATTTCTTTCTGGCCCGCATTCTACACATGGATGGTGATGAGTGGGATGGGCTTGAAAAGGAGAAAGATGTCCGACCCAAATATAACCCCAAATTGAGGTAATGGACAGAGGTGCCCAAGTACTTGGCGACAGTCAAGTATATCAACACCAGCCCTACTGGCTCTGCAGGCAGAGATTCTTACTAACTACATCAGCCTCTTGAAATATTTTGGGAATTCCCATATTTCCAGGAGCTTATTTTACTTCTGATGCATTTTCCTCTATACTCTTCTTTAAATGTAGATATGTCTCTTTCTTCTCTGTTCAATACCTGTATGGTTGAGATTGGGAAAATATTATATTTTTGTCAAAAGCTTTTTGGGGCTCTGTACTGTCTACAAGAATTTTTTTCTCTTTCTGTGAGATAGCATTGGGTTTTACATCTAAACAATTCCATTGATTAAATAGGTATAGGAAATGCAGGATTAAACCAAGGTAATTTGATTTCTTAGTGAAAGACTTCTCAGATCTGCTTAGATGCTAATGTACATTTTAATTTCTTGAGGGGGAAGATATCAGGTCAGAATCTTTTTTTTTTTTTTTTTTTTTTTTTTTTGAGACGGAGTCTCGCTCTGTCGCCCAGGCTGGAGTGCAGTGGCCGGATCTCAGCTCACTGCAAGCTCCGCCTTCCGGGTTTACGCCATTCTCCTGCCTCAGCCTCCCGAGTAGCTGGGACTACAGGCGCCCGCCACGTCACCCGGCTAGTTTTTTTGTATTTTTTAGTAGAGACGGGGTTTCACAGTGTTAGCCAGGATGGTCTCGATCTCCTGACCTTGTGATCCGCCCGTCTCGGCCTCCCAAAGTGCTGGGATTACAGGCTTGAGCCACCGCGCCCGGCCAAGTCAGAATCTTCTAATCGTGTATATCCATGGGTCACATTTTCGAGGGACAAATATGGCTGCTAGTGTCCTGGGAAACTTACTTTGGGGATTTCTAAGTTGGATTTCAAGATTTTTCACTATTTAGTACAATTTACTATTCCATACTTTTTCTCACTCCTCCTAGCACTTTTCATACTTCCACCACACAGAACTAACCCCGTTTCTTGAATATAAGGTGCTTTTCAATGCTGTATGCCTCCAGTGCAGAGAATTAAGTACACTAACAAGTAAACAAACCTTTTTAATGCAAAGATTAACTTTATATCTTTCTTGTAGTAATCCGAGAGCCTAGCAAAGTCATTAGCACTTGATTACTAAAATCAATAAATACTTGAACTAATTTATACAGCTACAGATATAGTCAACCTAGAGATTATTCTTATTTCTCATATTTCTTCTTACTTATTACTTAGGTATTTAATTTTCTTAACATCATAATCTAGATCTTTCATTTTGATGAAAAACCTACATACAGAATCATTTTTCATGTGAATATAAGAATTAGCACTTTTTTTCTGAAAATGTACAATGTAAACTTTTCTGCAAGATTTGATTAATTTATTTGTAGTTAGAGATTGTCAATGTAATTGTATTACATTTTCATATTTTGGTTTTCATTACTGTGAGCCGATTGATAAAAAGTCTACTATGTAATGAAGAGACAAATAGAGAAGGAAAGGAAGGAAGGGAGGGAGGGAGCGAGGGAGGGAGGGGAGAGGGAGGGAGGAAAGGAAAGAAGAGAGGAAGGGAGAGATTGAGGGAGGGAGAGAAAGGAATTTGTAAATATCAGGAAATAGATGAAGTAGATAAAATATCTCCTGGTAATTTAGTGATGTATACACAAATGGAAAATTGGAAATAAAATTTGATCCCCAAAATTTTAGTCCTAGAAATGTAGTTCAAGTAAATAACTGCAAGTGTGGGTGAATATATGTGTAAAACACACAAACACATACATGTGTGTGTGTGTTTATATATGTATGAGAAATAATTACAGCTTTACCTGTAACAACAGGAAAAAGAAACAAAAATGGAAACCAAAGCATTTTCCAACAATAGGGGATTAATTAAAGAAATGAGATTAAACTATATAGATATTTTAGGTAGCCACAGAAATAATAGTATCGAACTATCCTTCAAGCTATGTGTAAAGGAGTCATCAGGGAATAACTGATTTCATCTTAATCTAATGATTTTGTTTTATAAATGTGTGTAGTCTTTTTTTTTTTTTTTTTTTGGAGACATAGTCTCACTCTGTCACCCAGGCTGGAGTGCAGTGGTGCGATCTCGGTTCACTGCACCCTCCACCCTGGGGTTCAAGTGATTCTCCTGCCTCACCCTCCTGAGTAGCTGGGATTACAGGCAGCTGCCACCGTGCCCGGCTAGGTTTGTATTTTTAGTATTCTAGTATTTTTGTATTTTTGTATTTTCACCATCTTGGCCAGGTTGCTCTTTAACGCCTGACTTCATGATCCACCCGCCTCGGTCTCCCAAAGTGCTGGGATTACAGGTGTGAGCCACTGTGCCTGGCCATGTAGTCCACTTTCTAAAATGACCCAACTTTGAAAGTCTTGCAGGCATTCTGTGAATATGGAATTATTGTTTTGCATACTCTTAGTGTCAAGATATGCACAAGGTGGTTGTTAGTTTTCTCTCATTCACATTCTTTCTTACCTCAGGATTCCATGACCTGAGGATTGGGATTCTTTGAAACTGATTTGAAAGTAGAAGAAAGTAGTAGAAAGTAGAAGAAGGCTCTTGTCAAATGAGCTGTGTCTGCTGTGCCTCATGGTCCTATTTGAAGACCTGGAACAGATGTGCAGGAAGATTCAATTTACCTTAATTCATCCCAGTTTAATTAGCAGCTGAGTTACTCCTGGCTCCAGAAAAGCAAGAAAATGACAGTTTGTGTAACGTAGCATCTGTCCTCTGGAAACAGCTTTCCCTCTGGAATGCTACTTGATCAATAGAGAAATCTTACCATGTTGACGCCAGAAGGGACATACATCTACCATCAGTTAATTCTAAACAAAAGAGCCATTCTCAGCTTAAAGTAAATCTTATATCTTATTTGATCATATGCTATACTATTGGAGGGAAAATGGCAGAGGAATTAAAACATAATTCTCCACCCAGCCTTGAGAGTTCAGTTCACATTTGCAAGTTCTCCATCATTGAGAACAATTTTCAGGAGCATAAGCTGTTTTGGATGAAGCATAAGCTTCATCCAAAAATTAAGGTAGAGTGAACAAGTTTAGGAATAAATCTATTATATCATTATACTAACTAACTAGAGAAATTGGGAGAACTAACTAAAGACTAGTCAAATTCCTCAAGCCTTAAAAAAATCCCTATTTCTTTTTTACGTGTTAAGCCATTGAAGATGAGTTTCCTGGAGGTTCTCAATGAAGTGTAAACTGTGTTCAGTTGTAGGAGGACAATATGACTGCTAAGAGTCTCCTTTGTTTTTTCCTTGTTTGTTTTCTGTTTCATCTTCCTGATTATGTGATACATTTACAGTTAACTCCTGTCTCCAGAGGTTAACTCCTGACTCCTGTCTCCCTTCTCCCCAGTTTCCTTTTCTTGTCCTTTTCTGTGTGTGTGTGTGTGTGTGTGTCTCTCTATATATATGTGTGTGTGTGTGTGTCTTGGAATATTCTTTCTCACATACATTATAAGACCACAAGCACAAGTTTACCTTGCTCATTTTCTAAATGGGCCCACAAATTGTTTGACTTATATGAAAATTCATTTCCTTCAGATTGCCAAGAAGGTGTACAGAAATACAACATATACTACATTTCTTATACAGGAAAATATCTGATAGGAATGCAGTAAAATGTCAGGGTACATGAAAGCATTAAATACTTTGAGATTAGACTAGCCAAGTATATATAGATAATGCTACTTAATATTTGTGGACATTTTCACCCTGAATTTATGTTCTTACATTGTGTTTACTGCAAAGATATAACGGCAGATCACTTCATAATATAGGTATAATCAGAATACATGGTGGTTTAAATGAATGAGTCATAACCAAGAAGTAACTGGAAAACTAAAGTCAGAAGTCACTAAGAGAGGAAAACACTGCAAGATCATCTCACTAACTAGAATATCTAGCATACATCAAATTGCTGAGGAATTTGGAAAAAAAAAAAATGTGCTGAATACTGTACTTCACCAGTTGATCCTACATAGAACCTGATCTTCTTTGGGTATCAGGCCAGTTCATTTTCACTCAGCTTTTCCCAGTTCATGCTTTCCTCACATTGTTTCTCCTGTAAACATGGGCCCTGGTAGAAACATGTGAAATCCTTCCATATTGCTGCTTCCAGCATCCATCCAGATGCTGAAGATGGCTTCATCCAGAAGATTGCTTCATGCTCTTGGTGGGCATCCCATGTACATGATGTTGTCTTTACTATGATGCTGCTATGTCACTTGTTCTGTTGACATTGTTGAACTCTCTAAAGTCACCTGTGCTCTCTCAGGCTATTTTTATTATTATTATTACTACTTTAAGTTCTAGGGTACATGTGCACAACATGCAGGTTTGTTACATGTGTATACATGTACCATGTTGGTGTGCTGCACCCATTAACTCATCATTTACATTAGGTATATCTCTTAATGCTATCCCTCCCCCCTCCCCCCTCCCCACAATAGGACCCAGTGTGTGATGTTCCCCTTCATGTGTCCGAGTGATCTCATTGTTCAATTCCCACCTATGAGTGAGAATATGCAGTATTTGGTTTTCTGTTCTTGCAATAGTTTGCTGAGAATGATGGTTTCCAGCTGCATCCATGTCCCTACAAAGGACACGAACTCATCTTTTTTTATGG
>NW_012114910.1:2477326-2507872 GCF_000951035.1 Colobus angolensis palliatus
TAGCATGATGCCTCCAGCTTTGTTCTTTTGGCTTAGGATTGTCTTGGCAATGCAGGGTCTTTTTTGGTTCCATATGAACTTTAAAGCAGTTTTTTTCCGATTCTGTGAAGAATGTCATTGATAGCTTAATGGGGATGGCATTGAATCTATAAATTACCTTGGGCAGTATGGCCATTTTCACAATAGTGATTCTTCCTATCCATAAGCATGGTATGTTCTTCCATTTGTTTGTGTCCTCTTTTATTTCACTGAGCAGTGGTTTGTAGTTCTCCTTGAAGAGGTCCTTTATATCCCTTGTAAGTTGGATTCCTAGGTATTTTATTCTCTTTGATGCTATTGTGAATGGGAGTTCTCTCAGGCTATTTTTTTAATGAGCCCCTACCCCTCCGCTACCACCCATTTCCAGCTCTGATGAGAAATAAATGTAATGCTTGTATAATGCATGTAAAGAGAGGTCAAATAATATGATAGAGAAGAAATGTGTAGAGAAAGGTCATATACAGCTGGTGAACAGCAAATATTTGCCTAAATACCATTAAGTTCCTGTTTTTAATAGGCACCAATAATTACTTCATACTGCTTGTAACTTCTATAATACTATGGTTTGCATAAGTGGACCAAATCACATTTCTAGACTATTACATTTTACTTGTCTTATTTACATACCCAGTACAATGGCCTGCATGTCAAATTTCTTTTAATAATAATTATAAAGTTTTAATTATTCTTCATTCATCAGATATTTACTGGACACCTCCTATGAGCCAGATAATGTGACTGGGATAAATTCAGCACAAGTATACTCTTAAAGAATTTCGATGGAAAGAGATAATTACATTGATAATCACTGTAATTTTTCATTGCTTCTATAAATGGGTAAGTAGGAATGCTATGGAATTACATACATATAAAGGATACCCCTTACGTCAATATCAGGGGATGATTTTTCAGGACAAAGAAAAGCCTAAGCTGAACTATACAGGGTACTTTAAAGTTGGCTATTCAGTCATTCATTCTATTATATAATAATGAGACAGGAGACTGGCAGGGCCTATTTTCTGGTCACAACCCTACTGACCAAAACAGTTATCCGGTTCAGACAGGATAAAATGAAGAAATCAGCTGAAACCAGCAGATAGTGACAAAAGGTATCCCAGCTGCCCCCATTGCTCATAGGCATAAGGCACTCCTACCAGTGCTGTGACAGTTTACAAATGCCATGGCAACCACCTGGAAGTTACCAGCCCTTTCCATTGCAAAGACTCAGAGGTTACCACCCCTTTTTAAATAAGTTCTGGAAACCCACCCCTCAATTTGCATTAACTTTCCCATTAATTTGCATAAAATTGAAAGTGGGTAAAAGTAGGTATAAATACAGTCACCAACATTGCCCAGTCTGGGCACACTGCCTATGAGTTAGCCCCGCTCCCCAAGGAGCAGTACCATTCAATAAAATATTTCTGTCCAACACAACTGGCTTACCCTTTAAATCCTTTTTGAGTTAAACCAATAACCCTCCCAGGCTAAGCTTCAATTTTGGGCCTCACCTGTCCTGCATCTATAATACATTGAGAACTTTGTTTGACAAACACACAGTATAGTGTCCTAAATGTACTAAGAGTAGAAAAAGAGAGTGCAAAAAGTGAGAATGGACTTGACTTTCAGGACCTTGTGGGTCATCTGTACGGAGACACTTGTTTCTGAATTCAGAGCAAATATAGAAAAAATTAATAAAAGTGAAGATTACAAATAAGATCAAAAGTCTCTCTTTTGAACAACTCAATTTAATTCACAATTAAAATGATTTCTCATCCTATCCTTTCTAATATCTTAAATCTGATGAAGTATTGGACTAATTCCTTCATACCTTATTTTTTGACAGTTGCTATGTTCATGCATACAAAATATAGAGACATATAAAAATTAATTTCTGCCATTAAGAAGTTCAAAAAAATGAATTGCATGTGTTTTTCTCAAACATTATTCCTTTAACAGTCACCAAGTATTGCCTCACACTCGCTTTTCTGAAATATTAATAGGAATTTTTGAAGGGAAGGGCCTCATGATCAAACATATTTAGGAATTAGCTTATATTTGATCTGCTTCTTGGTGATTTGCACTACGATTAACATAATGGTGCTAAGAAAACCTGTTGCAAAGAAATTTGCTTGAGTTTATTAGCCATGAAACTTACTGTTGTTATAGTTTGTTTGTGTGCTTGCTACATATTAATATCCCCTTAATAACATTACTCTTTATTTTTCTCTCATGTTGATATCTACTAATACAAATTCTAATGATTGTATATTTTTACTTCCTTCTAGCCTTAGGCCCAACTGGACTTTCAATCACACATATTTTCCCACAGAGGTGCATGACAAATGTGCCCAGCACATCCTCAACTGGAAGTTTGAAGCCAACTTTCCCTGACAATCTTTGACTTTTCCAATAGTTAACAAAATTTTATTGTTTTAGCAAATTTTTCAAAGCCCACACTATATTGGAAAATTATGTATATATTTATATATGTAAACATATATAGTTATATTTTCTCTAAATCCACTTTAATAATTTTTTGCAATTATCTAAAATATTTGTGACATAATGGGATTGAGATGCTATTTGGATTTGATAATACATATTTTAAGGAAAATTCATGCACTACCTAAAATCATCTCACATTTTGTAAGTGTATGGGCTGAACGCTTTGAGAAACAATGAGTTAAATAATAAAATCTCTCGCTTTTCGGTGACCACATTTATAGATGCAAAATACCAAGATTTCCTAAAACAACAGTTGGAATTTTCAGTTAAACAAAAATACAAATTTTAAGTCAGCTTCCTCCTCGGTAATTCATGTAAAATTATAGAGGTTATTAGTAATTAACAAGATATTTAAGAAGGTTCAATAAAAACAAATCAATCATCTTGTCTTGAAGGTAACCTTAATTGAAAAATAAATACCCTAAAATAAAGACTGTAATGAGAGCATACAAACAGCCAAACAGAAGATAAAATATTTAAAATACTCAGACACTGTAATTGCAGTTGACAAGTAAGAAAACTATATTTTCAGTGATATTTGAAAATAAGCAAACAAGACGTGCATCTCCCTTTGATTTCCAATTTCAGTCAGAGATGACCAATTCAGGGACTGATGTGGGGTTTTTGTTTCTAGGACTGTGCCATCTCTAGTTGCATCTGACATTTGCTTCCTCGTGGCAACAAATTACAATAAAAACACTGAATATTTATAAGGTCTATAGCTTAATGTTGCAGCTTTATGTTATCATCAGTTTGGGTAGAGCATTACAGAATATTTTTATTCTGTAAGACTCTCTGTCAAAATCAGTTCAATGTGGTTTCCTTGAAAATAATTGAAATCTTTTTTTTTTTTTTTTTTTTGAGATAGAGTCTCACCCTGTTGCCCAGGCTGGAGTGCAGTGACACGATCTCAGCTCACTGCAACCTCCTCCTCCCGGGTTCAAGCGATTCTCCTGCCTTAGCCTCCTGAGAATCTGAGATTACAGGCGCCCGCCACCATGCCCAGCTAATTTTTGTATTTTTAGTAGAGAAGGGGTTTCACATGTTGGCCAGGCTGGTCTCAAACTCCTGACATCAGATGATCCACCAGCCTCAACCTCCTAAAGTCCTGGGATTACAGGCATGAGCCACCGTGCCCAGCCGAAAATATTTGAAATCTTAAATGGGTCTGTGAATGTACAGGGATGACACATTAGAATGAGAGAAATATATAGTCATATTAATAAAAAAGTCCAGCTCTACTACAGATTAAATGGGTTTTGTGGGTCTTTCTGAACATCTAATTACGACACCACCTTACAAATATTAAAATGAAATACACATCAATATGCATACACTATTAAAAATTTTAGAAACATTTAGAGTACACAAATTGTTCATAAGCTGAAACATTTCTGCCTGCTACCTCTACCAGCATGGCCACTGTGACTACAATAAATACAGATAACTAACTTTTCTTTAAAGCATCTGCAAGATATTTTACTAAGATCTTTATATAACTTCATTACTCTTCAAAGGAATCCTAAAATTTAGTAATATTATCTTCATTTTCAGATGAGGAGACCAAAATTTATAGAGATTGAAAGACCAGCTGGGCGCGGTGGCTCAAGCCTGTAATCCCAGCACTTTGGGAGGCCGAGGCGGGTGGATCACGAGGTCAGGAGATCAAGACCATCCTGGCTAACATGGTGAAACCCCGTCTCTACTAAAAATACAAAAAACTAGCCGGGCGAGGTGGCGGGCGCCTGTAATTCCAGCTACTTGGAGGCTGAGGCGGGAGAATGGCGTGAACCCGGGAGGCGGAGCTTGCAGTGAGCCGATATCAGGCCACTGCACTCCAGCCTGTGCGACACAGCGAGACTCCGTCTCAAAAAAAAAAAAAAAGACCAAATGCACTATATCATAGTTATAACAGCATGGATCTACATAACACATGAGCAAAGACAAATTCACATTCCTTTTTTGAAGCAACTTTAATGACAACATTTGTGAATAATTGTAAAATTCCAAGTGCAGTCCTTGGTACATGTTAGGTGCTCAATACATTTTAGTTCTGTAATCCTTTATCAAATAAACTTAGTAGTAAAACAAATGGTGGCTATTCTTTTGTGTATTTTTCTTATCAGATTCATTGAATCATTCATGATTATTTGAAGTAGATGATACTAATAACTAATAAAGGGAATTGAAGTGATTTGCTCAAGTCCTATTGCTGTTAAATGATGGGGCCAGAATGATACAGATAGGATGTTCTATTTCTCTTCACCGTAAAGGGGGCTCTCTTTTGCACCCATTAGAAGCTGGGGTGAATTTTATTAATCTCTAAGAAATGTAGGTAAGTTACAGGAAACACCGAGGACCATGTAGAATGAGAACGGATAAAGAAATGACAGGTAAAATGAATGAGGAAAATGATGATACAATTTTAGGAATGTCAATCTCCTTGGAAAGTGCACAGTTTCAGAAAGAGTGAATGGTGAATTTACTCTACAGCAGCAGCTTTAGAAATGAAAAATGGATTGTAAAAGTGTCTTACATTTCAACGAAGTGTTCAACATATAGAAAATGGGATGCTTGCAGGAGCTTAACAGGATTAAACCAAGGATCATACCAAAATGACAGCTCCACTTAAAGGATGAATTGTAAAGTCACAAAAGTTACAGAGGGAGGTCAAGCCACAGCAGGAGTTTATTGCTAAAGGATTGATGAAGTGACATTTTCCAATAAAGGGAGAAAAAGATTATTTTGAAAAATAAAATCAGAATTATATTCTGGGCTTCTAGGAAAGAGTATAGATGCATTAGCAGGGATCCTTTAAAATACACAAAATATTTTATTTGGTGTGTAACCAAACCGCTAAAAATATCCCTATGCATGTTCCAAAATAAAACAATGTATTAGAAAAACATCACCTTCATGTTAGCCTGTTAATGGGGTTAGTTCTTAATTAGTTGTATGTGCCAAAAGTGAACAATATCTGAAAAAAATATCTAATTAATATGCACATAAGCTAAGCAAAGGATTTTGTCTTGAGATCTAAAAACAGAAGATGGAGAGAACTGCAAAGGATGCAACTTAGTAATTCTTGATGAATTTTATTGCATTTGAGTATAAAGATTCAAACATCATCTTTGATTTTCATTACTACTCTTGAGACCTTGAGGGTATTTGCAAGATTTTTTTAATGACAATTTTTATTTAGCGCTTTTTAGTTCAAAGAGTTTAAAGTGCTAAGATGCATACTTAATTTCCATTATCAATGCTGTAATAATGAAGGTGTGATGGGACATACGAACATGCCATGGAGTATACAGGAGACAACAAAATCAGATAAATTTATGGAAGAAAGTAAATGACTTAGTCAAAGTCAACATTACTCTTTAGGAGCACAACTACCACTAGCTGAGTCTTTGCCATTTGCAAAGTAAAATATAACTCTAAATCTAAAAGCTTCCCCGTGCTGACTTGTCTTGCCTTTTTCAAGTATTACTTTGCAAATATTTTCTGAATGCATAGACTTTCCTTGGATTTTAAACTACGTGATACTAAAACTGTAACAATTTTGCATATCCTCTACTTTTAAAGTTCACATTGGTATGTTGTTAAAATGTGACTGCTTGTGTGTCTCTACTTGGTGGGAGGAAGGGGAAGAGTGGGGAGCGTCTATGAAGAAAAAGAATGTACTTTATGCACACATCTTAGGAAAGACTCATGTTTATCATATTGGCACTCCAGGAAGAATTTCAGAATAAGAGGTAGAGAGCCAAAAGAAACAAGTTTCTTAGGACCTAGCTGACTGGTTTTAAACCCCAGGTGTAGATACTGCCTGATATGCCTGGTTATTTTTAAACTTTATTTATTTATTTTCATTTATTTATTTTTTAGAGACAGGTTTTTTTCCCTGCCACCTAGGCTTGCATGTGGTGGAACAGTCATGGCTCACTGCAGCCTTGAACTCAGGGAATTAAGTAATTCTCCTGCCTCATCCTCCTGAGTAGCTGGGACAGCAGGCACACACCACCATGCCTAGAGAATTTTTCAATTTTTTTTAATTTTTTTTTTTTTTGGTAGAGACAGGGTTTAACTTTGTTACTCAGGCTCATCTTGAACCTCTGGCCTCAAGAAATTCTCCCAAAATATGCCAGATTTTTAAGGCCAAGTTGGCACTTCTCAAGAATGATAGGCAGTAGGTTATCCTAGAGATACTAGTGAGCTGAGTGGAAGGTAACGGTGATGAGATTTTCATAAGGATGAGCAATAGCAAGTGCAGAGAAAAATAGATGGAACTGTGGTGGTGAATTTGACTACTTAATGCAATTAAAGCCAGAGATTTTTTTTTTTAACTGACATGAGTAGGGAGCAAACAATCTCAGTGCCAAGAAAAAGATTCATAGAACCAAACATAAAATTAAAACGGGGCCAGACGCGGTGAGTCACGCCAGTAATCCCAGCACTTTGGGAGGCCAAGGTGGGAGGATCATCTGAGGTCAGGACCAGCCTGGCCAAGGTGGTGAAACCTCGTCTCTACTAAAAATACAAAAATTAGCCTGGCGTGGTGGCGGGCGCCTGTAATCCCAGCTACTCAGGAGGCTGAGACAGGAGAACCACTTGAACCCAGGAGCTAGTCCTGTAATTTTCGTCTCTTTACATGAATTCACATCTTAAATGTCCCAGCGATTACCCTTATCAAATTAACACATACTTGAGTGAAAGTACATGGCAATACATGAATTTACATATAAAATTGAAATTACTTTCTGGGTTCTCTGTCCTCCCCCCAATTTCCATGATTTTCAAACAAAGCTTCCATCGAAAATCTTTTAAGACACTTCCTAAAGGGGACTTTCAAAGACAATTTTTTGGGTAACAGCTATAAAGAGTTACATGGAAATGGTCATAAACATTTTAGGTTTTGATTAATAGTATTTTCTGTATTTCACTCTTATAATGGTCCCACCACCTAGAGCCTAGAGTGTGGTGTTTACATGTATGATGATTTGGCTAGTGGTTGCTTCTGGTTAGAATTAAGACCTATTGATACATGATCAGCAGAAGAAACTACAGCAAGACAATAAGTTCAACAAGGGCTGTGCAACCCATATATGGTGTATTAATCCATTTTCACATGCTATAAAGAAATACCCAAGAGTGAGTAATTTATGAAGGAAAGAGGTTTAATTGACTCATAGTTGTGCATGGCTGGGGAAGACTTGGGAAACTTACAACCATAGCAGAAGGCAAAGGGGAAGCAGGCACCTTCTTCACAAAGTGGCAGGAGAGGGTGCGAGCAAAGAACCCCTTATAGTAAACCATCAGATCTTGTGGGAACTCACTATCACAAGAACAGCATGGGGAAACAGTCCCCATGATCCATTCACCTCCCTCCCTCCACACATGGGGATTACCATTCAAGATGAGATTTTGGTGGGGACGAAGCCAAACCATATCACATGTTATTATATAAATACACTAAAGTTGAAATCAGTCACCTGAAACCCAAACACTTAAACCATCTAAGTCATTATCCAATAATATTTCATTCCTTAAAAATATAACATAAGAAAAGACATGGAATCAATCTAAATGCACATCAATGATAGACTAGATTTTAAAAAGTTGTACATATATACCATGGAATACTATGCAGTCATAAAAAGGAATGAGATCGTGTCCTTTGCAGAGACACGGATGGAACTGGAAAGCCATTATCCTCAGCAAACTAACACAGGAACAGAAAACCAAACACCACATGTTCTCACTTATAAGTGGGAGCTGAACAATGAGAGCACATGGACACAAGGAGGGAAGCAACACACACTGGGGCTGTCAGTGGGGAGCACAGGGAGGAAGAGCATCAGGATAAATAGCTAATGCATGCTGGGCTTAATACGTAGGTGATAGGTTGATAGGTGTGGCAAATAATCATGGCACATGTTTACACATGTAACCTGCACATCCTTCACATGTATCCTGAAATTCAAATAAAATATATATATATAACATATACATGTTGTGAATGATATTCTGTTATTAATTTGGCTCCAAGTTTGCATGTTATTGATATATTAGAATGCTATTGATTTTTGTACATTAATTTTTGTATCCTGAATCTTTGCTGAAGTTGTGTATCAGAGCAAGGAGCTTTTGAGCAGAAACTATGGGGTTTTCTAGGCATAGAATCAAATTATCTGCAAATAGGGATAGTTTGACTTTCTTTCTTCTTATTTGAATGCCTTTTATTTCTTTCTTTTGCCTGCTTGCTCTGGCCAAGACTTTCAGCACTATGTTGAATAGGAGGGATGACAGACAGCATCATTGTCTTGTTTCAGTTTTCAAGAGGACTGCTTCCAGCTTTTGTCCATTCAGTATGACGTGGGCTGTGAGTTTGTCACAATGGCTTTTATTGTTTTGAAGTATATTCCTACAATGCCTAGTTTGTTGAGGATTGTTAACATGAAGAGATGTTGGGTTTCATCAAAAGCCTTTTCTGCATCTATTGAGATAATCATATGATTTTTGTTTTTCATTCTGTTTATGTGGTGAATAATAATTTTCATTTATTAATTTGTATATGTTGAACCAATCTTGCATCCCAGGGATAAAGCCTACTTGATCATGGTTGATTAGCTTTTTGATGTGCTGCTTGTTTTCATTTGCTAGTATTTTGTTGAGGATTTTTGCATCTATGTTTATCAAGGATATTTGCCTGAAGTTCTCTTTTTGCATGTGTGTGTTTGCCAGGTTTTGGTATCAGGATGATGCTGGCCTCATATAATGCGTTAGAAAGGAGCCCTCCCTCCTCAATTTTTTGGAAGAGTTTCAGTAGAAATGGTACCAGTTCTTCTTTATATATCAGGTAAAATTCAGCTCTGAATTTGTCTACTCCTGGACTTTTTCTGGTTGGTAGGTTTCTTATTACTGCTTTCATTTTGGAGCTTATTATTGGTCTGTTCAGGGATTCAATTTCTTCCTGATTCAGTCTTGGGTGGTTTTGTGTATCCAGGAATTTAACCATTTCTGCAAGACTTTCTATCTTGCATGCATAGAGGTGTTCATAGCTATTTCTAAGAGTTTTTTGTATTTCTGTGGGGTGATACTTTCCTCTTTACCATTTCTGATTGTGTTTATTTGGATTATCTCTCTTGTTTACTTATTTGTCTAGCTAGTAGTCTATTTTATTTCTTTTTTTCAAAAAACCAATTTCTGGATTCATTGATTTTTGTATGTTTTTCACGCCTCGTTTTCCTTCAGTTCAGCTTTGATTTTGGTTATTTCTTTTCTTCTGAAAGCTTTGGAATTGATTTACTTTGTCAAGTTCTTCTAATTGTGATTTTAGGTTGTTAACTTCAGATCTTTTCAACTTTTTGATTTGGACATATAGTGCTGTAAACTTCCCTCTTAACACTACTTTAGCTGTGTCTCATAGATTCTGGTGTGTTGTATCTTAGTTCTCATTAGTTTCGAAGAGTTTCTTGATTTCTGCCTTCATTTCATTATTTATTTAGAAGTCATTCAGAAGCAGGTTGTTTGATTTCCTTGCAATTGTGTGGTATTGAGTGATTTTCTTAGTATTGATTTATGTTTTCATTGCACTGTGGTCCAAGAGTGTGGTTGGTATGATTTTGGATTTTTCAAACTTGCTGAGGTTTGTTTTATGGCCAATTATGTGGTTAGTTTTAGAGTATGTGCCAAGTACAGATAAGAATAATGTATATTCTGTTGTTTTGGGGTGAAATGTTCTATAGATTGCTATTACATCAATTTAGCCATGTGTTGAGTTTGGGTCACAATTATCTTTGTCACTACCAGTGGGGTGTTGAAGTCTGCCATTATTATTGTGTAGTTATCTAAGTCTCTTCATAGGTCTCTAGGAACTTGCTTTATGAATCTGAGTGCTTCTGTGTTGGCCGCATATATTATTTAGGATAGTTAGGTCTCTTCTTGAATTCAACCCTTTACCATTATGTAATGCCTTTCTTTGTCTTTTTCGATTTTGTTGGTTTACAGTCTGTTTTGTCTGAACTTAAATAGCAACAACTGCTTTTTTTTTTTTTCTGTTTTCCATTTGCTTGGTAGATTTTTATCCATATCTTTACTTTGAGTCTATGGTGTCATTGCATGTAAGATGGGTCTCTTGAAGACAGCACACCATTGGGCCCTATGTCTTTATCCAACTAGTCACTCTATGCCTTTTACTTGGGTCATTTCACCTGTTTACTTGCAAGGTTAGTATTGATATGTGCAGGTTTGGTTCTGTCATAATGTTGTTAGGTGGTTATGATGCAGACTTGTTTGTGTGGTACCTTTATAGTGTCACTGTTCTGTGTAGTTCAGTGTGTTTTTGTAGTGATAATGGTCTGATAATGTTCTTTTCTTACCATGTTTAGCACTCCCATCAGGATCTATTTTAAGGCAGTTCTGGTGGTAACAACATCTCTTAGCATTTGTTTGTTTGAAAGGGTTTAATTTTTCCTTCACTTGTGAAGCTTAATTTGGCTGGATATGAGATTCTTGATTATAAATTCTTTTCTTTAAGAATGCTGAATATAGACCTCCAATCTCTTCTGCTTGTAGGGCTTCTGCTGAAAGTCCCTGTTATCCTGATAGGGTTCCCTTTGTAGGTGTCCTGCCCCTTCTCTTTAGCTGCCTTTTACGTTTTTTTCTTTCATTTCAACCTTAGAGAATCTGATAACTATATGTTTGGGGGATGGTCTCCTTGTGTAGTATTTTGCAGGGATTCTCTGAATTTCCTGATTTTGAATGTTTACCTCTCTAGTGAGGTTGGAAAATTTTTCATGGATGATATCCTGCAATATGTTTTTTAAGTTGCTTACTTTTTCTCCCTGTGTTTCAGGGATGCCGGTGAGTCATAGATCTGATCTCTTTACATAATCTTATATTTCTCAAAGGTCTTGTTTATTCTGCTTTTTGTTTTGAATGTTTTTTTTCCTTTTATTTTCTTTAATGTTCTTAGGGATTTGATTGTGGTATAAGGTGGATTCAGTTGACTAGCTTCATTTCTGGTAGATTTTGGGGGGTCCAGGGCTCAGCTCAGCACCCCTGGGCTATGTGCTTTAATTCTGGGTGACTGGTATTGGGCCCCCAGCTTTCCTCTGTAGCCCCTCATGGTTGGAAACCTGCTATTGTAGAGTGATCAAGGAGTTCCTGGACCACTGGCCCCCACTCTGAACGGTGGTTCCACCCAAAGAGCTTTGTTGGACTGTGGCAGCAGAATCTGTGCTCATTCGCCCATGCCAGCAGCAGTGACAGCACAGCAGGGTGCAGGTTCATCAGCTGGGAAGGGGCTGTAGCAGGCCCAGAGCTGCTGGCCTCCATGCAGATCTTGGCAGCAGCAGCATTGGCCACCCAGGGGGTAGTGGGGGGAAGGCAGGAGGGGTCTGCTGAGGTCCATGTTTGTATTCACACCAGTAGCAGTGTCAGCACAGGGGCAGGGCACCAGTGGCCATAGGGCTGGGGCCTCCATGTGTGTATTCATGCCAGCTATGATGGTGGCATGACACAGAGGTCAGGGCCATCACTGTCCCTCCGTGTGATACCACTGGTAATGGCAGTGCAGCCACGGGGGCTGTTGAGTGCACTCATGCCAGGAACAACGGCACAGTGGGGTGCACCCATACTCATAAAATAACAGGGAAGGAGAGGTGAGGTCTGCTCTCATACACACGTGCACTGGCAAAGTGAAGAGAGGGTATCCCTTGGGCAAGTGCATACTTGCAAAGTGGCATGAGGAGGCTGTGGTGGGGGCGAGTGGAAGTGACCTTATACAATTCAGCAGAGGTTGCTCTGCTGGAGCTCTCTGATGGTCAGGTTCGGTCCACCAGTGCAGAAGCTATGATGCAGGCTCCTGGGATACACCCTGGTTGGGAATCTGAGGCTGGACTGCAAGCAGGCATGGCCAGGCTAAGGCCTTAGGAGAGGCCAGCAGACAGATGAACACTCAGGTCAGACTGACCCCATCTCATAGACAAGATCACCCTACTCAGTTCAGGTCTGACAGTTCCCCTAAGACTAGAGTCTCCTAGAGAACATGGCAAGCCTTCAGAAATGGGTAACCTTGGCTGTGCTCCCTGCAGACATACCCACACCAAACCCTCTGGACTCTGCACAGGCTGGAATATTGCCCCCATTACTTCTCTAAGCAGTTCTCCCTGTCAGTTCAAGTGTTCCTTGGGGCTATGAGGTCTCCTGCTACCAGGATGCCAGAGGTCCATGGCGAGAGTGGGTCACCCCTTACCTGCTCAACTCACTCTCTCCCCAGGAGTTGTTGGGGGCTAGGAATGAGTCTCAGTGCATGGTAGCCCCATGTAGGGTTCCCAGCTTCCTCCTGCTTCAATGCAGCCTGTGTTCTCCCTCTATCCACTCTCAATGGCTTCCTTCTGAAGACCTTCTCGGAGTGCACCAACCTTCCTGGTGTCCAGGTACCTTGGTGGCAGATGTTCCTCCTAACTGCACCTAGTCAGCAATCTTGCCTCTCTTCTGTTTTGTTTTGTTTTTGCTATTGTTGGTTGTGCTTTAAAGGTCATATCCATAAAATCTTTGCCCAGACCAACATCATGAAGATTTTCCCTTATGTTTTCTTCTAGTCATTTAACAGTTTCAGATTATTTTTAATGTCCTATGAGATAAGGGTCTAATTCATTCTTCTGCATGTGGATATCCAGTTTTCTCACCAGCATTTACTGATGACTATCCTTTCCCCATTGTGTGTTCTCAGCATCTTTGTCAAAAATCAATTAATGACAAATGAGTGGATTTATTTCAAACCACATTTTTACCCAAAGAACATAACAGGGCTATTCCCTCAGTTGGTCTCACTTCCCAGGTATTTTGTATCATTTTTTTATGTACAATGTGGCTGCTTGAAAACAAGATGACTGCTTACTTTGGGATTCAGTAGGAGAGAAAGTAATGTTTCCATTCTAAAAACAAAAACAAAGCAAAAAAGAAAAAGGAAAAAAAAAGAAAAATGTGCTACTTGACCCGCTTGTAGATGCTTTGTTCTATGCTGTAGTTTATAAGTGATTTAAAGGCTTTTTGAGGGTAGTTTTCACCCTGCTTGCTGACATTAAAACAATCATTATATGTAAAAACATCATCCTTCTGGAGAATCATCCTAAGCCAGATATGTAATCTTGTGAAAGTCACTGGACTCCTTAGGCCTCAGTTTCCTTATCTACCAAAGGAGATAAGTAATCATTAAGATCCCTTTTATCTCTAACATTTTCTGACTCTAGAAAATACTGTTCAATGCATGAAATGTACATAGAAACATTTTATTTAATGTGAAATTATATGTTTACGTATTCTCACTCTCAGAGCCACTACCATTGATGGGTCTTTCTTATCCACCCGTTTCCTCAGACCTCACCTAATGGATATTCCATCATCAGAGATATTAACTGTAAACCTGAGAATGTTTTCTTATCTAGATTTTAAAACTCAGTTATCATAACAATTTTTTTAGATAACATAGATTTCAAAGCTGAAGTATATTAAAAAAACACAAATAAATAGAGAATGTGATTCACTTTCAAGATATTAGCAGAAAATGGAAATGAGATTTTTTAAAACAAAAAAATCAAAGTTACAGACTTTCGGAAAATTGACGGGGGGAAATCAAAACTAAATTAGATGTTTTTAGGCCAAATGAGTCACTTTTATTCATAATCTTCAAATAGCCAATAAAATGTGTTATGTCTAAGAAACAATAGGTATTTTATGGAGCAAAAATATCAACTATGAGAGAATGAGTAATAACAACTCATGTTTTCAAAAGTGTCAAAACACAGCCTTTGATCATTGATCTAAAAAGACACCTGATTTTTGTATTATTTCCTCTTCTTCTTCCTTTATTCCCTTAGATTCACTCTAGTTTTGATGATAAAACCCCTTAAGGTAATGATTTGTTATAGCCACAATCTTAAAGTACTCAATAACACACACAAAAAATGTTTTGTTAAGAATATTCTAAAAACACATTTGTTACCTAACAAAGGTTTGTTTTTTTTTAGAAAGGAGAAAATGCAAATTTTAAAGAAAAATTATAAATAAAAGTATCTTTGAATATATAGGCAGAAAGGACTAATGCTTGTGCACCCTTCCTAGTGCTATTATTTTTATTAAGAAGACATTTTGTACCTTAGGATGACACTACCTAATGCACTGGGAATCACAACTAGAAGGCCCCTCAAAGATCCCCTGCAGTCCTATAAATGGCTCAGTGACTTGGCAGAATGACTGGCAAAGTTTATGATTCCAGAGCCTGTCTGCTCTCATCTAATCCATGACTTCGTTGCTAAATGACCCCCTCTTTCTCCTGTATAATTTAGTTTTCTCTCTGTCATCATTCTATTAGCAAATAAAGACATTGACACCTTCCACCTTCAGAAATAACCAAACTAAACTTCCTTCGAAACAACTTTCTCCTCCAGCTTTCCAATCATTTTGTTTTCACCTTTATAACCAAACCCCAGTAAAGAATGTCCTACTCTCTTCATTTTCACTTCTGCCATTCCACTTTTGTCTTCAGTTCCTTCCCATTCTCCTTCTTTGTGAGTTGCGTATCTACTTACATCACTGAACCTGTCTCAGGGTCACTTCTTGTCAGGCCTCTCTCTACGTTTTCCTTCTAATATTTTTAATCTCAGAATCGTCTCTTCTCTCTGCTTTTTTTTTTTTTTTTTTTATCCTCCTCTTCTCCACCCTTCCCTGGGAAGTCCATACTGACTTCCCAGGAGGTGGCATTGAGTCCCATTCCATAGTTCAGTAAAGCATCATTTACATTTCAAACCCAAAGCTAATTTTTAATCTTTTCCCCTGCATATCTTATTGCCTTTCAATATCTTTATTTAAAAAATATTTTTCTTTGATATACATATGTTCATCTTAATGTTATACAGTAAATATAAAATGTCTTTGTCTTTCCAAACAGCAACAACACATATTGTCTGACAATAATAAAACATATTAATAAGTGTAATAGTATAAGTCCCGGAAGATTTCTAGATGTAAGGTAGAAAGTGTGATGAGGAAATGTGCTACACTCCAAAAGAACTACTTGAATTTTTTTATTTATATAAGCAAAAATCCAGAAATAAAGGAGTGGAAATGGGAGTGGCACCACTCACTATTACCCCAAGTGATCCGCTAGCAAAATTTGGCTTTCTGTTTCCCTGGCTCTGCTGTCCTAGAGGTCTTAGTTTCAGAGGGAGGAATGGTTCCTCCAGGAAACACAACAATGATTCCACTAAACTGGAAGTTAAGATGCCACCTGGCCACTTGGGTCTCCTCATGCCTTTGAGTCCACAGGAAAAGAATGGAGTTGCGACGATGCCTGGGGTGACTGATCTGATCCACCAAGGGGAAAATGAACCACTACTCCACAATGGAGCTAAGGAAGAGTGTATCTGAAACCCAGAAGATCCTTTAGGGTATCTGATAGTATTTTACCGTGTATGTAATTAAGGTCAATAAAAAACTACAATAACCCAATGCAGGAAAGACTACAAATGGCCCCGACTCTTCAGTAATGAAAGTTTGGGTAAACCTGCCAAGTAAAGAACTGCAACAAGCTGAGGTGTTTACTGAAAGCAATGGGAAAATAAATTGGCTACTGGACATTAGTTATAAATTCTAGCTATGACCATAGGAGCAGTTATAGGAATGGGGATTGTAATTGTCATGAGTATTTTCTCTTTGTTACAAATATGTTTCTGTGTATACATAAATATCTTAAGAAATATCTTTGTTCTCTTTCCTCTCATATTCCCTTATTATGTAATGAAAGATGTATTGCTATCAGAAGAAAAGTAAACATTATTCAAGGATTTTGCGTGCTCTTTCTGGAAAGGGGTTAGTGTGTTTTGAGTTGTACATAGGACAGTTCTATCATGAGAGGTGGAATTATAACCTTGTTATTGTCTTTGTTTGGAAATTAGATGTGGTTTAAGGAAATGAATATGGGTGCCAATTTGAGAAGTAATAGACTTCAGATGGTTAATTTACATATCAATTTGACAGGGGTAAGGGATATCTAGAAAGCTAACAAAACATTATTTCCAGGTGTATCTGTGAGGGTGTTTCCAAAAGAGATTAGCATTTGAATTGGCAGACTGAGTAAAGAAGATCATCCTCACCAATGTAGGCAGGCATCATAGATTCCACTGAGGCACCCTTAGGACAAAAAGGTAGAGGAAAAGTAAATTTACTGCCTCCTCTTTAGCTGATGCATCCATCTTCTCCCACCCCAGATATCAGAAATCCTGGTTTTCAAGCTTTTGAAATCTGGGACTTACACCAGCGGCCCAACTCAGTTCTCAGGTCTTTGGACTTAAACTAAATTGCACTGGCTTTTCTGATTCTCCAGCTTGGAAAAAGCAGATGATGAAATTTTTATGATTACATGAACCAATTTCCAAATCTCCTACCGGCTCCATTTCTCTGGAGAATCTATACTAATATAACCTATCAACATTTCCATTTAAAAAAATATTTTTCTTTGATGCATATATATTCATCTTCATGTTATATAACAGTTAATATACAATGGCTATATCTTTCCAAACAAAAACATCACACATTATCTGATAATCATAAAGTATATTAATGTGAGTATAACAGAACAGTTATTAGATATGAAACAATTTTAGAAAAACCCAGATTACCTATGTATTATATTAAAATGTATATGCTCTTCTTGGCTCGTGGAATATTTTCTCACTAATGTATTGAAAGATCTTTTACTTTTCATAGTTTTATGCAATCTGTTATTTAACTTTGTAGCATGGGAAAGATAGTTCCTGTCAAGTCATGTCCATGATATTGAATTATACTAACAGTGATATAAATTATCTTCCTAACTAATTATAAAAGCAACAAAAATTCAAAACAAATCACATTTGCTATACACAATAATATATAACTGCACAACATTTTGTAATAAATCATCTTGGAGGACTACTGGAAATAAAAGTCAGCAAGACCGAAGTAAGAAAGAAGTATTTAAGAGCAGCAAGGAGTTGACTTATTTTGTCTCAATAATTTGAGTATTTCGGCCGGGAGCGGTGCCTCAAGCCTGTAATCCCAGCACTTTGGGAGGCCGAGACGGGAGGATCACGAGGTCAGGAGATCGAGACCATCCTGGCTAACACGGTGAAACCCCGTCTCTACTAAAAATACAAAAACTAGCCAGGCGAGGTGGCGGGCGCCTGTAGTCCCAGCTACTCGGGAGGCTGAGGCAGGAGAATGGCGTAAACCCGGGAGGCGGAGCTTGCAGTGAGCTGAGATCCGGCCACTGCACTCCAGTCCGGGCGACAGAGCCAGACTCCGTCTCAAAAAAAAAAAAAAAAAAAAAAAAAATTTGAGTATTTCCTCTATTTTCCAGCAATAGAAAAAAAAGTAATCTGGCCTAGTAATAGGGACGATCTTTATTTCGGCAATTTTGTTTGTTGGACTTGGTTTTCTATTTTATTTTTAATTAAATTGCATAGATGTATGGACTACAATGTGATGTTTTCATACATGTATACATTGTAAGATGATTAAATCAAAATAATTGGCACATCCATCATCTCATCTACTTATTTTATTGTGGTGAGAACATTTAAAATCTACTCTTTTAGTAATTTTGAAGTATACAACACATAAGTGTTAACTTTTGTCTCCATGCTGTCTTACTCTATGACTTTCCTTCTCCTATCTTGTTCCCTTCTTATAGAATGTTACCACTTTCTTGCACTATGGAGATCACTTTTTTATAACAGTGACCAGATATGAAATATTGAGGGCAAAATATGGTTCCATCTAATATCTGTATCTATTCTACAATAACTTTTATTGTATCTGGGAGAAATTAGGACTTCATAGTTGCATCAGTTAGCTTTTGCTGCATAGAAAAGCATCTCAAAGTATAGTGGTTTATTAAAAAGCATATATTCATATTTTGGGGTTGGAATTTTAGGCTTGGTGAAGTGAGGTGGTTCTTCTGGACTCTGCTGGGCTCACTCAGGCATCTGCAGCCAGCAGCTTGGGTAGCTGTGCCAGTTTGGGCTGGGCGTGCACACATGGTTGGGATGATTACTATCTGATCGATATGGTCATTCATCCATGCTGCAGCCTGGGGTTCTTCTCAGAGTTGCAATAGAGAGACTATAAGTTTGCAAGGCCTTTTGGAGCTTAAACACTCAGCTGGTACAGTGCTGCTTCTACCACATTCTGTTGACTGGAGCAAGTTACACAACCAGAACAAATTCAAGAAATTGGAAAATAGACTTGACCTTTTAAAGTAGGATCTGGGAAGTCACACTGTAAAGGCATTAATACAGGGAGGATGATAATTTATGGTTATTTCTGCAATATATCACAATAATTGTAGCATTTTTCCAATAGTCATTGATGGTTTAGTAGTCCACAGATTTTTGGTCTAGTATTGCATGTACTTTTTTTCTCTCAGTGTATGAGAATTTACTATTATAACCACTATTTAACATTTAATGTGGGGATAATTGAATAATGCACTAAATGAACTAGATAAGAATCATAGTGTATTTATTAAATCCTGATTTTTAGATAAAAAACTGATGCCTGGAGAACTCCCATGACTTGCCTAAAATCAAGAGATGAATCAGCCGTAGAAACCAGGTCTCCTGACTCCAGTTCACTTTTTAGCAATCCACACTACAGCCATACTTATATTAACAACTTATCTCTAACATTTATTTTTGGTTAGGAATATTTCAAAGTATTTTTATTATAATACAAACATCTCATTGTCTCCAAAGCTGGAATTTATTTATAACTGACATATTTGATAGTCTTCTTAAAGATTAATTATTCCCAGAAACCCTTGCTTTAAGTATTTGGTTTGAAACCAGATTCTAATTTCTTCATTCAAATTTTTCAAATATATGTATTATACATTCAAATACATGCTACTAAACATAGATACATCAGTGCTATTTGATTTAAATGGCCATAATTAAGACACTGAAAACAGTTAATATGCCATATACTGAAATATTATGGAATAAAAGGCAGCATGAAAAAATTATAAATTATATATATAGAAGCTAAATATTCATTGCTTCCCTTATTCATTACATAATGAACGTTTCAATGATCTCTTTCTATTAATTATGTCAAAAATTAAAGTCAGAATGATGCTAATAAATAAAAAAAGAAAAACAAGAAATTTCCAAGCAAATTGACATGTCTGCATGGGTAACTATCCAAAGTGTACAGTATTTAAAATAATACACCGAATATAAAAAAGAGCTATACCAGTGAGGTTAATTACAAATATGAAAACACGGATAACACCAGATCAATGTAAAGTAAATTTCCTATTTGGAAATTTCTGGAAACTAGAAAATATGAAAAACCCAAGGAATCTGTACACTACTTCTGAATTATCAAGAGGATTGTTTTGGCCAATTATTTATCCTTATTTTATTTTTATTCATATTTTCATTTACTCTATCCCCTGCTAACCATCCAGGATTGTATTCAGTAATGGCCTACATATAAGGTGCTTGAATGCCAAGTAATAATAAAATGAGACAACAGGTGCAAATTCACATTAAAAATTAGAACACAGTATATAATTTTAAAAGATGATGATTATATAGCTGTTTTACTAATGAAGAGGTTGCCAAGGCTCAGAACTTTGGGGGTAGAAGCCAGTCTATCTGCTTCCGCGTTGAATTCTAAGTGCTGAAGAACAAGAGATATAGGTCTTGGCTTATAGGAGAAACTGAAGAAAGACTTGCCAAATAAATGAGTAATACTTCTAACACTATATTAGTGTCATTCCATATTACAACATATTGCATGACTCTCCGTTTAGAAACTGGATTAGTTCAATTAATTAAACATTTTTATGTTACAAGTTGAGCATCCTTAATCTAAAACTACAAAATCTGAAATGCTCCAGTATCTGAAAATTTTTGAGAGCCAACATGATGCCCAAGGTGGAAAACTCTACACCTGACCTCATGTGACTTTGTTAACACTGAAAAAGTGCCTATAGATGACATAGTGAAGACAGATGATGGGCTTATTGAGGGACCACAGCAGCATGCGTTCATAGTAGAACAAGAAATCATGACAGTTTATAAAATCAAAGAGAGGAATTCTAAAGAAAAAAAAAGGGATTGTTAACAAGACGGGTGACTCTGGTGAAAATACTTTAAAAAGCCATCTAGCAGAATGCTTCCTTATCCCTTTAGGAATAAAGAGAGCCCTCTTCCTGTCCCTCGACTGCTTCTGGTGTTTCTTCTCACCTAAAAAAAAATAATAAGGATACAATGCACAGTAACCTTTATACCAAAACATAGCATCATAGGTGGAGACTGAAAGCCTGCTGTTGTTTGCTGTTGCTATTGTTTAACACACATACAGTTATTCTGAGGATGCTACTGTGCCGCTTAATACCCTGAACACGTTTTGTTGTTGTTGTTGTTTTGTTTTTGCCTTTGTTTTCATTTTGAGACAAGGTTGAACTCTGTCACCCAGGCTGGAGTGCAGTGGCGCGACCATGGCTCGCTGCAGCCTTGACCTTCTGGGCCCAAACGCTCTTCCTACCTCAGCTTCCCAAGTAGCCGGGACTACAGGGGTATGCCACGGCACTCAACTGATTTTTGTAATTTTTGTGGAGATGAGGTTTCACCATGTTGCTCAGGCTGCTCTCCAACTTCTGGGCTCAAGTGATCCATCCGACTTGCCCTACCAAAGTGTTGGGAAGCAGGCATGAGCTACCGGAAAAAGGAGCACGTCATTTTTTCACTATGTTAATTATATGTCATTTTTTTTTACTGTTAAGTACTAATGTGTGAATAAGTATAAGAAGATGATTGCCTATCAGTAGTATATATAAATTCAAAATCAGAAATGATGGTGATGCCAAACAATCACAGACTGTTTATATGGGTGGCTAAGATAGTAACACGTTTGCTTTCTGATAATTCGATGTACACAAACTTTGCTCCAGGCATAACATTATTTAAAATGTTGTAGAAAATTACCTTCAGGCTATATGTATAAGGTATATATAAAACAAAAGAATTCTATATCTAGACTTGGATCCCATGCCCAACATCTTTTATTATATATATGCAAATATTCCAAAATCTGAAAATGAATTGAAATCTGAAACTCTTCTGGTCCCAAGCATTTCCGATAAAGGCTACTCAATTTGTATTATAATAAAAATCAACCTAAACATAATTTCTTCTTTGTAGTCACAAATCACACTCAAAGATGAAATTCTGATTATAAAATACATCAAAACAAAATTTCTTACTTTAATTAGTATTGGAGGTAGAAATTAATTATTAGATCTATGATTAAGAACAAATGTATACAGTGCATTCTATTTTACAAATAGTCATCACTCATAGTTTTTTTTTCTTTATAACAGTCTGGATAGTCATTTCATTATAATACTTTTGACAGTGAGAACGAGTAAATTCTCACATTTTAATTATGTGAGTTGAAACTGAGGATCAGATATTTGAGTTATACTAACTTTCTCCTCCATAGCAAGGATGTTTCTATTTCCTGTATTGAACAACGAAAGGTTTGGTTTGTTTGCCTCACTGAGAGTTATGAAGTCTTTTCCATTTTTCAAAAAAGCGTATTCTAAATTCTAGACAATCGATTCCAAACACACTTGAAAAAAGGACAAATGTACTCAGAATAATGGGAAAAAAATTTAATCCAAGCAAAAATCTCTAGAGAAATTACCAAAGAAATGTAGCATGCCCAAACAGGTGAGAATGAGAAAATAAATATTATAACTTCAATTAAAAATAGAGTACTTAATGGACTGTAAAGAGAGGTGGGAATTAACTGGCTGATAGATTTCAAATTGCTGAGTTAAATCTATAATACCTGTTTGCCTTGCTGTAATTTGGAGTCTACCATTGCCTAGAGGTCACCTTTGCAGAAGCAGAGAAAATCAATACATTTCACTATAAGTTAAGTAGTGTCATTTACCTCTATTAAATAAGGTTTTCATAGTTAGGGAAAAAACACACAGAAAACAACCCAGACCAGCAGCGGATTTTCTGGTTTGCAAGTAGACATTCCTTGTATAGTTCGTTGTAGTTGTCAAGATCTTTCTGATAGTCTCTGATATTTTGTAGGAGTGAACCTAGCAGGGCTTCTGGTCAGGGTACTAATATTAGGCTGATATTTCCAGAGGCATAAATGGTCATTCAAAGTTTAGAACTAGAAAGCCCCAAAGGATTAAATAAAACCTCTGTCCTAGAAAATTCTGAGGATCAGAAGGAGGGAAAATCTAATAGGACCATGAATGAAGCCCAAGGAATGATCCCAGTAGGAATAACAAAAATGATCAGAAGCCAGGGAGCTGCTGGAATAGAGTTAAAGATGATGATTAATGATCAATTATTAATAATACGTTAATTCCTTACTTGGATTCAGCTGAGTTCTTATAACAAGACAGCCATCGTGCAAAACACCGGAGCCAGAATAATGAACAAAGCAGACACGTCACCTCTCCAAAAGTTTTCACTAACAGTTTAGTGAAATTCACATCATTTCATGTGGAATTTTGATCACCACATAACCTGCTATTGAAATAGTGAATTAAATGCAAATCTTAGCAAATGTTTTCATTATAGAAATTCCAATTTTACAGTGATATTATTTGAGATTTGGAGTCTGACTGCTTCCTCTAAATCTAAAAATAAACCCATCGTCATCTTTCTACTCCTTGAAAATTAATTTTAATGGAGTTCATTCTGGCAAAATGTATTTTATAGTAAGTAGATCTTAATTTATCCTGGTCACAACCATGGTCATCATCAATAGATTGACTTTTTGAATGACGCTGATATGTGGTGATAATCCACAACAGAATATCTTCACATATTTTTAAATTTAAATATACATTTCATTTCAAATGTGATGGGGAAATGGACTAATTGATTCAAAGTAAAGTAATGTGGTCTCTGTGTTAGTTAAGTCATAGAGTCTGGATCTAAACTTTATGCAGCTGATTCCTAACTTGTCTGTTTAATAGGAGTGTAAACTTGGTTAATTTCTGAGACTTAGTTTGTGCAAATGAAAACTGGGAAAATTCATAAGGTCCTTGTAAAGATTAAACATAATAAGATAAATATGTAGTACAATGTTCAGAATAGGAGTTATCTCTATATGAAATTCTTACCAGAAAAACATTATTGATATTTACTAGTTACTTCCATATCATGTAAAAATGATACAATAAATTGTTGTTACTTTTGGGCATCACAAATATCTGAGACCTGTACCTGCAGTATTAAATATTATGGTAACCAATAGCCCTACAAAAGCATATTTTTTTAAATTTAAGATGGCACAGTAAATAATAAATCAAAAGGAAACAGCAACATAAGTAAAAAATCATAATCAGTTACCCTTTTAATGAGTTAAGATGAGCCTAAAAGGCATAAACACAAAGACTCTACTTATCCACTTGAAACAGTCCTCATTTAGCTAGATGAATTGAAGAAAGAAAAAAAAAAGCAACATATCAAACACCTAGTTTGCCTCAGATCAAACAAATAAATCACCAAGTTCAGTCATCATAGTAAGAAGTACAAAACATACTTTCTCTTGAAAATCGTGGACGTAGGATCAGACTTTTACATGTGAATGTTTCAGGCTATGTGAAAAAGCTACTTCAATGATTTAGCAATCTCAGTCTCAGGAAGACATGGTCAAATACAGAAAGTGCCTTCATGAAAGCTGCAAATTACCTTTATAATGTTTAGCATTATTATTATCAGGCTAAAAACCAAAACTAGTTTTCTCGTATTTGTTTTGGAAGATGTACTTACCTCCATTGCAGAATCAAAAATTGTCTAATTTCAAAATACTAAGATAGTAAATATCCCTTTTCGTTTTCCTATTGAGATGTCTAAAGACATATGTCTGAAACAACAACATATAATTTATCTGTCTAACTAGATTTCAAATTATTTTGATAAGATAGAGACAGGGGATAGAGAAATTTATGTTGTTTAAATGTGTACAAGTGTTTTGTTTGTAGATAATTAATGAAATCTTTTTAATATTTTTATTGTCAAACTAAAAGGGAACTATATATATTTTGCTGTAGGTGTGATCAATTAATTGTGCCTTCATATTGTGCATACTTAATTCCAAGTACAAAAATAAATTGTTTGCAAAGGAGAAGCAAAGTATGAAACTCAGTGCCATCAGATTATGACATTATAAAGATAATTAACAATAAAAATATACCCACCCAAGGGAAAAAAATATGGGTGACAATTCATTGCTCAAGATTAGCCAGAAATCTCGGGACTGTTTTCTTCCCATGAGTGACATGCACGAATCTCTGTTAGCATTGTTCAGCAACATCAGCCCCACAGGTAATCCTCCTCCGCATGACATCCCACTTTTTTTTTACAACAAAATTATTATGTGTAGCTGCAAAGGAATAGCACATTCTTTGGGAAGTTTAAATTACTAATATCAAATCCTTAGATTATCAGATGCCAATCGCATCACTTTACTTGGGTAATGGGAAAGCCAGAGAAGATATCATAATCTTTTTTGATTTTAATTAAGTCTGTGGAAGCATGAAGTGTCTCACGTGGAAAACATTCCATAAATCTCAGCTTACTCTCATTGAATATGGACACAAAACAGACAGAATTTCTGTTTATAATGTTGGGCTGGAAGGGATTGAAGCCAACCCTTAAAACAGTTCCAAGAAATTAAGAAACTAGTTTTCATCTCTTAAAAGATAAGATGACTGACAAATTTAATTAATTAAAATGACATAAGCAAAGTAAAAAGCCAAATGACACAGTGGGAAAAACTGTTTGCCACCTATATCATAAAGTATTCATATCCCAGATACACAAAGAGCACCTAAAGAACAGAGAAGAAAAATGCTAGCAGTGCTGTAAAAACTTGGACAGTTCAAATAAAAAGAAGCGCAAATGCCTCTCAACCATTTGAAAAGAAGCTCAACGTTATTCATAGAAAGAGAAATGCATATTAACACTTCACTAGGATAGCTATTCTAACTATCAGATCAGCAAAATTCTAGAAGTTTAACAACACAGTCTGGCAAAGCTGTGGGTAAACAGACTTTTTCTACATTGCTGATGGTAATGCAAAATGCTAAAACTATTGGGGAAGGAAATTTGGCAATACCTGGAAAAAATTACATATTCATTTACTATTTGATGAAACAATTACAGTTCTAGGAATCTATCCCAAAGATACAGTGGCAACATATTAAAAAGACATATAAACAAGGCTATTAGTTGTAGCAAATATATAAATAGGATACTGGCACACAGTGTATTATGCACCTGTAGAAAGAAATGAGGAATATGGCTGTAAACAACAATGGAATATTCTTTAGGGTACATTGTTAAGTAAAAAGAGAACCAAGATGGAGGGAATGTGTTAGTATGCTACCACACTAATTCATATATTATCTTCCATCTCAAGAAAAGGCAATGGAACAATGAACTGTAAAATAAAAGGGCTGCTTTTAAGCAAAGGGAGGGAGAAGGATGGAGAAAAGAGAGAATTCAGACTTTTATGTATCTACCTTGCTTGAATTTGGAATTATACACATTTTTTATGTAACTATTTTCCAAAAATTAAAAAGCAACTCATAAGAAACAAAAATGGCATGGAATAATGATCTTATTACGTATTCAGTTGTCAGCATAACCACCTAGAGAGTTGTTCCAAATAACTATAAAATGCTAATTTTCCTGCACATCCCTAGTAGCATATAATCTTCATGGTATAAAGAACGTCAAGTAAACAGATAAATAAGAGAATCAAACAAACTGTTTTCAGTAATCGGATTTTTAGTGCTACTGTTGGTATTGTTATACATGATATAGCATAAAGAAAATGAGTAACTTGATTGTTAATTAGAATTTTGCCATTATTAAATAGCAATATGATATAACATGAATGAGGTTAAGTAAAAGCCTGAATTTTCTTTAAAATCATTAGTATGAGCTCATTATGTATTTTACCTTAAAATTATAAAATGCAGTATCTTGGTGCATTGAAAAGTCCCAGAAAGAAGAACCAACTTAAAATACCAGAATGCACTCATGGTATCTAGACTGATCGCTAATTACCATTTCCTAAGAAGAAATCAACACTTAGAGAAATCCTGACTACCAATCTCGGGCAGGACCTATAAAATATGAACCTGGAACATTTTGTCATATCTGAAAGCAGGCAAGCTATCAAAGGCAGACTAGGTCTAGTCTAGACCTAACTACCAATTTTCAAGAAACACTAGGTTGAACCACTGAAAATTGCCATTTTGTAAATTAAGGCCAGTTGAATATTAGTAATTTCATATGATTAGGGCTAATACAAGGGAAAGAGGATCATTAAATAATGCTGGAGAAATATCAGCAGTAAGTGTATGGCTTGTGGAAAAATCTACAAGACTAGCAACTCAATTTCTGTAACAAAAATTTGTGAGAACAACAGATTCAGGGAAGCCTATAAACTGAAAGAGAATAAAAGATGGGCCGGTCGCGGTGGCTCAAGCCTGTAATCCCAGCACTTTGGGAGGCCGAGACGGGCGGATCACAAGGTCAGGAGATCGAGACCATCCTGGCTAACACGGTGAAACCTCGTCTCTACTAAAAATACAAAAAACTAGCCGGGCGACGTGGCGGGCGCCTGTAGTCCCAGCTACTGGGGAGGCTGAGGCAGGAGAATGGCGTAAACCCGGGAGGCGGAGCTTGCAGTGAGCTGAGATCCAGCCACTGCGCGCCAGCCTGGGCGGCAGAGCGAGACTCCGTCTCAAAAAAAAAAAAAAAAAAAAAGATGTAGAAGACATCAAATAAGGTCCAATAATATATAGACATTATTAGGTAATGATTCAAATGACTCAATCTTTAAAAATCAGGAAATGTGAGTTTCAAGTGGATACTGATTATATGAAAGAATTAATCTTATTTGTAAATGTGATGTTATGACTATTTTTTTCTTAATCTTATCTCTAGAAATTCATACTAAAATATTTATAAGAAGATATTTTCTTCAAAATATTATGAGTGGGGGATGTTGGGGTAGATAAGATACACATGAAGCAAGATAGGTGTGGGCTTATTAGGGTTATTAGACTCTATTCTCTACTTTTGTATATATTCAAAATTATTCCTTATAAATTACTATTATTAAAAGTAAAATCAAAGGAAAGCTTGAGGATTTTTTTCTTCTTACAGAAAGAAAATCCCTATAAAGCTTCTTAGATTTTGTTGAGGAGGAACTTTGGGGAATCAAGAAAGAAAATTACAGTTTGTTGATTGCTTATTACAGTCCAGAAATTTGTGCTTGGAGATTTGCATGTGTTAGCTCAAATTATGTGTGACAATGAGATTTGAGTAAAAAACAAGGTGGCTGCTTTCAATTTAAAATATGCCTCAATGTATATCTATTGCTGGTATACAAGATATAGGAGCTTCCATGCATGTGAAAAACACTGGGAAGCAAGACTGCAGCATTAAGTTTTACAGGATCCAGAAGGTAGGCTGCGGTAGAAGGAGCACAAAATAAACCAAAACATTCCAGGTGGTTGGCATGAGGATTATGGGAAGGACTTGCTCTTCTACTCCTCATTCAGCTATTGAATAGCCAGATCATTCTGACTATGCATATGACTGACAAGTTGCTAAGCAGATAATATTTATCCTCTTTCTTTCTTTCTGTCTATCTGCACATGCACTCCCTGCTTAAAAATTTTAAGCACTATAATAAATAAATAACCTTAATCTATTCTCCAAATGGTATTCACGGGTAACGTTTTTTCTTTTGCAAGTCTCATTGACAAATAATGATATGATTAGGGAGCATTGTCGCTCTGTGAGAATTGTGCTAGTTACTTATTTTTATCATCATAGATATCTCATCTGTATAATGGGAAAAAAAATTTTTTAGTGTATTTTGACTGTGAGAATTAATGTCTATGATGCATGCAAGACTCCTGGCATACTAAAGTAGCATGTCTCAGATAACCTAGCAGAGTGTTTATAATTAACAAAATTAATAGACTTCATATCAAAGCCTGGCTCTGTCATTTAGGAGCTGGGAGCTCTTAAGCAAGTTACTTTTACTCTCAGAGATTCAGTTTCTCCGCCTAAAAATGGATCTCACAAATCTATTTGAAAGGCTAATATGGAATAAATAAAGGGCATATTTTGATTTCTGGCAAATAATGCTCAATGCTGGTGAGTCGTCCTTTATAGGCTTTTGATGATAATTTACTAATATTATTGTTATATTTTATATGGAATTTTATGTTCTGCTCTTTTTCAATTAATATCAGAGCAGTAACATTTACCATGCCATTAAGAATACTTCATAAACGTCCCTAGTAATGGAAGAAGTACTATATTGACAGGTGCGTATGGATGCTGGAAGACCATTTTCTCCTGGAGAGACATCTCCTACGCATTTTTATGGGCCAGATTTCCTGAGTAGTAGATAGTGACCAGTTAATCATTTTGTCAAACTATTTTTTAAGGCTTCAAGTTGTCCAGCCATAGCCAAATGCCTGTATTAATTCTGTGCCACTTAATTTTACTAAATGCAGCCTACCCTTCCTATGTGTGGATGTGTACATGGAAAAGCTTTTGTCTCCTTCAACATTATTGTCCATCAGGAAAGGAGTTTCATTTTTGGCTATTTTTTTTTTACAGTAAGGGCAGATAAGCTCCTGAGTGACAGTTAAATTTGTTGACAGTATTAAATTGCTAATGCTAATGCATTTTACAATCTTTGGAACTGATTTAATATATTAGACTGCCACTCAAAGTTGTAATAAACAATACCACACTCTTAGTTGGAAATCATTCTGTCAGATCTGGAGGCTCTCAAAAATGCCTACCTATGTTCAGAGTTTACAAACACATTTTTATTTCTCTGTGGGCTGCCCCACAAACCAATGATATAAATACTTCAATTTGCATTTCTTGTCATAGGGTTTGGAACTTGCGGGGAGCTGTAATAAACACCTGGCAGGATATCTCTGAGGCTGGGAAATCATTCTCCACTTAAGGAGGTAAGGATGCTATTTCACATAAGGTAAACACATGTAAAACTTATTATCATCTAACTTCATGTGCTTGTCATGACTTCATGTGTATTTCCCAGGTTTGAATAGAGACAATAGGCACTCACAGGCAATAAAATGACAACAAAAGCAAGAAAGCTTGTCTGCTGAATAACTGAAGAAGCCTAAGACTGAGATATGATTGAGTTAAGAAAAGAAAATGTGTATATATATTTCTTTTTTTCTTTGAGTGTCTTCTTAGCTGGCAAGAGAAAGTGTTTGGGCCATCTTAGTTTAATAACAATAATAGTAATATCCTAATAACATTCCATTTATAAATTCAAAAAGGATTTTATGTATGCTCTCATTTGATTTTCACCATGAACCTGGAAAGTAGAGAGGAAAAGTAGAAAATCCATAGGGAAAAAAGTGATACATCCAAACTTACACAGCATACTATATAATATACTGTCCAATATTATATAAGACAGTCCGACATATGGGATCCAGACGAACTCAGATACTTTGCTTTACAGTTCTAATGGTTCATTATACTACAGTAACTTTCTGTGAAGAAAAATGTAATTTCCTTATATTAATTTGGATGGAACCTTTATAAAAAATATAGGTAAGTTTGGGATTTGTTCAGGGTAATGTAAATCTAAATCGATTTTAGTAAGCAAAATAACTACAGGTTGGGCATCCCTAATCTAAAAATCTGAAATTCCAAATGATCTAATATCCAAAATTTTTGAGTGCTGTCATGACACCACAGTGGAAAATTTCATACCTGAACTCATGTGAAGGGTCTGGATCAAATTGCAGGTGCAATTATTCAGCATCCCCAAGGGATAAAAGGCCCCCTCCCAGCCCCGTTCAGCTGTGATACATCTTTTCCATGC
>NW_012114910.1:2507922-2518447 GCF_000951035.1 Colobus angolensis palliatus
AAGCTCCTGAGTGACAGTTAAATTTGTTGACAGTATTAAATTGCTAATGCTAATGCATTTTACAATCTTTGGAACTGATTTAATATATTAGACTGCCACTCAAAGTTGTAATAAACAATACCACACTCTTAGTTGGAAATCATTCTGTCAGATCTGGAGGCTCTCAAAAATGCCTACCTATGTTCAGAGTTTACAAACACATTTTTATTTCTCTGTGGGCTGCCCCACAAACCAATGATATAAATACTTCAATTTGCATTTCTTGTCATAGGGTTTGGAACTTGCGGGGAGCTGTAATAAACACCTGGCAGGATATCTCTGAGGCTGGGAAATCATTCTCCACTTAAGGAGGTAAGGATGCTATTTCACATAAGGTAAACACATGTAAAACTTATTATCATCTAACTTCATGTGCTTGTCATGACTTCATGTGTATTTCCCAGGTTTGAATAGAGACAATAGGCACTCACAGGCAATAAAATGACAACAAAAGCAAGAAAGCTTGTCTGCTGAATAACTGAAGAAGCCTAAGACTGAGATATGATTGAGTTAAGAAAAGAAAATGTGTATATATATTTCTTTTTTTCTTTGAGTGTCTTCTTAGCTGGCAAGAGAAAGTGTTTGGGCCATCTTAGTTTAATAACAATAATAGTAATATCCTAATAACATTCCATTTATAAATTCAAAAAGGATTTTATGTATGCTCTCATTTGATTTTCACCATGAACCTGGAAAGTAGAGAGGAAAAGTAGAAAATCCATAGGGAAAAAAGTGATACATTCAAACTTACACAGCATACTATATAATATACTGTCCAATATTATATAAGACAGTCCGACATATGGGATCCAGACGAACTCAGATACTTTGCTTTACAGTTCTAATGGTTCATTATACTACAGTAACTTTCTGTGAAGAAAAATGTAATTTCCTTATATTAATTTGGATGGAACCTTTATAAAAAATATAGGTAAGTTTGGGATTTGTTCAGGGTAATGTAAATCTAAATCGATTTTAGTAAGCAAAATAACTACAGGTTGGGCATCCCTAATCTAAAAATCTGAAATTCCAAATGATCTAATATCCAAAATTTTTGAGTGCTGTCATGACACCACAGTGGAAAATTTCATACCTGAACTCATGTGAAGGGTCTGGATCAAATTGCAGGTGCAATTATTCAGCATCCCCAAGGGATAAAAGGCCCCCTCCCAGCCCCGTTCAGCTGTGATACATCTTTTCCATGCACAGCATGATGGTGATGCCAAACAATCACAGAGTGGCCAAGTGGATGGTTGAGATAGTGACACCTTTGCCTCCTGATGATTTAATGCAGGGGTTCCCAACCCCCGGGCCCAGGACCAGTGCCAGTTTGCGGCCTGTTAGGAGCCTGGCAGCATCCAGGAGGTGAGCAACAGGGTGAGCAAGGATTACGGCCTGAGCTCCGCCTCCTGTCAGATCAGCGGAGGCATTAGATTCTCACAGGTGCGCAGACCCTGTTGTGAACTGCGCATGCGAGGGATCTAGGTTGGCGCTCCTTCTGAGACTCTTTTAACTAATGCCTGATGATCTGAGGTGGAACAGTTTCATCCTGAAACCATCCCCACCCTTCACCGGCCATAGAAAAATCTGGCACCGGTTCCTGGTGCCAAAAACGTTGGGGACTGCTGGTTTAATGTACATATACTTTGTTTCATGCACAAAATGATTTAAAATATTGTTAAAATACCTTCAGGCTATGTCTATAAGGTGTATGTAAAACATAAATGAAATTTGTGTTTAGACATGGATCCCATCCCCAAGATATCTCATTATGTTATGTGCAAATGTTCCAAAATTTTGAAAAAGAAAATGAAATCTGAAACACTTCTGGTCCCAAGCATTTCCAGTAAGTGATATTTAACCTATAGTTCCCAAAAAATGACAACAATAGTGGGGTTGGAGACAGTAAAGAAAATAAGACAAAGGTTCTGTCACCAGAGAACTTACTTTCTGACAGAAGAAACAGAATACAAGTAGCTATCGATATCTGGTATTATATTGTGTAAGTATTATGAAGAAAAAAAGCATGGAATCTGGGGATAAAGACTGATGAAAGGTGTCATGTTAAATAGGAGAAAAACATTGAACAGAAATAAGAATAGTATGAAAGAGTCAAGGAATACTGAGGAAGAAAACATTCTAAGAAGTAGCTACAGAGGTGACTGATAAGATGGAATCTTATTGTACCACTTATTTATTGAATATTTTTCCAGAAAAAGAAGCAAACAAATAGCAAAGAAGAATCAAAATAAAACACTGGAGACTATAGATTTATTTTGAAATGCTAGCGACCATCCTGAATACAACGTATTTTCTACTTAACTTACTATCCCGTTTTATTTGATCTCTAACTCACGAAAATGCTAAAACTTCTGGAAAGGTGATCTTTGATGCTGGGGAGGGTCACCAGGAAAGACCAGCTGCCAGCGTTCCATAGCCCTCACTTGGGATTGTATTCATTACCATAGCACAGGACCCACTTCATTCTTGCAGTCTCAACAATGCTTTTGTCAACTCAAAGAAAGCAGTTCTGTGTACGTGCATGTGTTAATGGGAAGTGGGGTGGCTGTTCATAGTCTTCAAATTCATATAGCCAATGAATAAAATCAAAAGGACAATTTATTTATGTACAGTGAAAAATTTAATTGTCCATTGAAGTAGAATGTCCTTAAACTCAAAGAATATTACTATTCTTTTCTATAAAGTTCTTGACACTTAGTATGAACTTAATTAAATTCTGATTGAGCTGGATGTTTCCTTGTGGGAGGATAGACTGTGTGATTAGGCACATGATAATCAGAAGGATGAATTGTGAACATGACTCAGAGCAAAGAGAGTTCTCTTTTGGAAAACTTTATAGATTGATGCTTCTATTTATACAATATCCTTGACAATTGCAAAGTAGCATTCTGACCATTGCAAATGCTTGTAGAAAAAGAGTTCATTCTCCCTCCACCCTTGCTGGAACTTAACCAGATAGAATTGGACAATACAAACTAGCTTATGTACTCATTCTCCTCCAGAACTCCCATTGCTGACCAAATTGCCTTGGAGTATCCATATTCTTTCCTCAGATTTGTTAACACATTCCATGCATACTCGGGCACACCAGTCATGCAGCCTCTTAAAGGGGACCTAGCATATTCCTACTTTAATGAATTCTGTGCTGTATGAGGCCCCCTCTTTCAGAGGACTCTGTTCTCTTCTTGTCAACCTAACAGAAAGTAGCGAAAACAAAAATAATACAGAGTTTATTTGAGCCAAGGTAGAGGACTGTAGCCCAGGACACACTTCGAAGTTGCCTAATGCTCTGGAGAACAAGAGAGAGGCTCGTGATTTTTTTTGTTTGTTTGTTTGTTTGTTTTTGAGATGGAGTCTCACTCTGTCATCCAGGCTGGAGTGCAGTGGCACAATCTCAGCTCACTGCAACCTCCGCCTCCTGAGTTCGAGTGATGCTCCTGCCTCAGCCTCCCGAGTAGCTGGGACTACAGGTGCTTGCCACCACGCTCGGCTAATTGAGGCTCACATTTTTAAAGGGTGAATCAGGAAAAGAGGGCAATTACAAAAGTTGTTTGTCAGGAATTCTCATTGGTTTACAGGAATACCATTGATTGGTGATTGCACATACATTGTTGGCCTATGTGGTATATATCATTTTATGGCTACTTGGCATCAGTATAGAGCCCATATCTCAAACTGTCCACCTTTGCTGAAGTATTTTTTTTAAACTCCCATTAGAGGAAGAAAGGTTGGAAAAAAAAGTGAAAATTCTCAGAATACTAAAGAGGTTTAAGATTCTGTACTGGGCACAAAAAAAAATTAAAATACCAGGCACAGTTGGTAGCTCCCCTTTGCCGGGAGAGGCAACAGTTCTGTCCTGCCAAACCCATGGTTGGATTCACCCGAAAAGCAGCAGCAGGGGAGTTCCCACAAAGGAGTGCCCCAGACCTTCCCAGGAGAGGGCCAGTTGTGATTCCAAAGAAGAAAGAAGCACTCAACGCCTGGAGGATCCAGCCAAAGTATTTATTAGGAGAATTTACTTAGAGAGGTGCTGCAGCAGTCCTCACAATGGTCATCAAGAGAAAATGGGTGTTCTCTCCAGGTATGTCTTCAGAAAGGGGATCAGGATATGGAGTCTTTCTGAGGGTTTAAAGAACTTGTCTCAAGGCCAGGGCCAGATTCTTTCTGTGTTTTGGGCAACAACCTAGATTCCTTTATTAGTGCCTGGGAATATTCAGGACCTGGTTTGGGTTCAATCCTGCTAGGAAAAACCTGCAGCTGACTGAGTGACAGTTGTCAAAGCACTCAGTGACTTTCAGTCAGGACACAGGAAAAAAAAAACAAAAAACAAAAAAAAACACGGGGAAACAGGGAGATCTTACAACTTCAAATTTCTTAATATTTATCGAGCGAAAACTTATTGAATAACCTTTATGTTTCAAACTTCATGCATAATCTTTTGTGATCTAATGCTGGCATACCCGTTCCACCTTGTCTGCCACCATTCCCCTAAAACCTTCAGTCATTCTGAGCGATTACTGTGCAGCCTCACCCAACTGTTCAAAGCCTCAGATCTTTTTTAAACATTTTCCTCTATGTGGAATGCCCTTCTTGCCACTTCTGCCTAGCAGACACCTTCTCTTCTTTCAAACGTCAAGACTTTTGACTTACCCAACATTAATTACTTCTATCTTCTTAGCTCTAGTTATACTGTTATAATATCCATTACCCTGTAACATAATTATTTATTCATTTATCTGACTCACCTTAGTTTCTAAATGACTGGAGGTCAAAGACAATATCGTCCTCTTTCTGACTCCTCAGCATCTTATTCAGTGCCTAACATTCCATACATGCTGAGTAAATGTTGGTAGAAAGAATTAATGAATATGTTATAACAAAAGTAAATGCTGTAAAAGTTAATAAAAGAAAAGGTTCACAGTAAGATGGTACTAGTGGTGTGCTGGCAAATATTTAATGCCTGGATCCCCAGGAAATCAAAAGACCGCCATTTGTAACACTGGCAGGTTTTCATTATGTAAATCTCTCACTATGTCTCATTTCAACATCATGTCACTGAACATGGAGATGGGAGGCAGTAACACATTATTACATAGTAATTCCACCATTCTCATACAATATACATAAGTAATAAGTAAAACCCAGAGCATAGATTACAGCAATGTGGTAAAACAATCAGGAAGTAATGATTTTTATTATGTATTATTTTGATTTCTAATATAATTTAATTAATTGTAAATTCATATATAATTATTTTTAAAACAATGACCATGTTTAACAATTGGTTTGCAAAATTTCTGAAAATTTAAAAACCTGGCTCTCTTGAATGCTGATATGAATTAGCTTCAGCCCACCATTAAATGAGACATTTTGAGGTGAGATAGGTAAAGTAGTAAGAATATCTTACAGAAAAGGTAGCAGTTAATCTGCTCATTTTGAAGCAATTATTTCAATAAGACAATTAAGTTGGATGGAGAATATATGATCCATGAGGACGCCGATTTTGGTCAGTTTAATTCAATGTTTTATCCCTGGTGCTAAGACGAGTGCTGGACTTAGTGCTCATTAAATATTTGTTAAATGGATAACTTTTTAATAAAACCACATTTTATAGGCCTTTTGAATGCAATGCTAAGTCAACTTTAAAAAGCCTCCATTGGTGAGGTCTGGAGAAAAGGGCAGTTAATTGAATCTCATTCACACAATTTTTACCCTCTGCTTATATTTAAAAACGAAGAAGAATGGTGAGTCTCTTGCCCAACCAGAGATCTCAGTCATCTGAAAGTGGTTGGTGGAACAAACAGCATGGCAGTTAGGCCAACAGGTCAGTTTGGGGTTCTTACTAGAGTGGGATCTCACCAATGACTTAGCACATCCTTTGAAGCTAATGCAATCAAAGCTCCTTTTGGAGCTTCCAGCAGGACCCTGAAACTGCATGGGGGTAGGTTTGAAAGGGCAGGGGGTGGAGAAGACTGTCCAATGCTCCAATTACAGCAGTAGAAATAGTCTATAATTTTATCCTAGGGACATTGACTTGTGCTGCACAGAGGCATCATTTATAGAGCTTGAGCTTTGGGTTTTGTGGAAATGCTCCTGAATCTACTCTTTGCAGTAAATGCTTCCATGCCCTGAAAACACACAGAGAGCAAAAGGAAAATTACTGAACCTAAGGATTAGCTCTGTGGGTGAAGGGCAAGAAGAGGGTCAAAAAGCATCAGTTTAGAGCTGTATCCCTGTGTGTCCAGTACCCACCCTACCTGAGTGAGATCAGAAAGCCATTCAGGGACAGCCACCCTTTTGAATAATTTAGTCCTGGGAAGGAGAGGACATTGAAAGGTCGTTACGAAGTGGGTTTTGCAGGAAGACTGTCTATGCTGTGAATTACTTAATAGTAATAGTGCCTGTTTCCTTATCTGGAAAATGGGGATGCTAATACCCACCTCATATTGTCTTGGGAGGACAAAATGTTATAATGTATGAAGGGGTAGAACAAAATGCCTGTAATATAGAAAGTATTTAGTAAGTGGTATTTATGGCTGTGTATTTTTATCATCACATTACTATTATTTGTTCTGCATTAACAACAGGAAAAGGTTTGAACTATAACATAGACTGTTTAAGGAATAGTCCTGAAATATAAGGCAAAATTCCAGGCCTGAAGCACATAGGTGTGCCATGATGAACCACATTTCTTTGATTGAATTTTAATCGCTGTTATCAATAAGAGTTTTATATTCTGTGACAAAGTTGAAATTTCCATATATTTCCATATATTGGCCTATGCCAATAGTGGCAAGTGGATTTACAGAGGGAGAAAGGGAAAGCTCAGTTTTACAGCATGTTAAATTTGAGATGCTTAATAGGCTACATCAAATGAAGGCAGAAATTAAGAAGAAGAGTTATTTCTTAAAATATGGATTTGGAAGACTTGTACAAACGTACAAACGACTACAGCAGAGCTGGTCGATTCCTCTAAAACAGACATTATGGCAACCTCATTTTCTTGGACATTGATTGGTCCAAGTATGGCAATGTATTGTTTTCCTGGCTAATGAGGCATTTAAGAAAGTCTTCTCGGGGGGACTTTCTCCCAACCTGAATATAATTGACCGTTGAGCAACACAGGGATGATGGGCACCACCTCCTGCACAGTCAAAAATCTGTGCATAACTTTTAATTCCCCCAAAACTTAACTACTAATAGCCTACTGTTGACCAGAAGTGGCAAAATAAACAGGCAACTAACATGTAATTTGTATGTTATATGTATTACATACTGTCATCTCACACTAAAGGAAGCTAGAGAAAAGAAAATGTTACTAAGAAAATCATAATAAAGAGAAAATATATTTAGTATTCATTAAGTGGAAGTGGACCCTTGTAAAGGTCTTCTTTCTTATGTTCATGTTGAGTATGCTGAGGAAGAAGAGGAAGAGGAGGGGTTGGTTTTGCTGTATCAGGGGGACAGAGGCAGAAAAAAATGTAGGTATAAGTGGACTTGTACGGTTCAAACCTATGTTCAAGGGTCAATTATATATAGACAAAACCTTATTAGGTAAACACCTTTGCCTTTTAATATTTTTTCCTCTCTTTCTAGCATGTAAGGGTGCCATGGCCATTCTACACTCATGAAGAATAAGGCCAGTGTTCTAAAGGAACACTCCCCAGGAAATCAAAAGACCACCATTTATAACATTGGCTGGTTTTCAGTGTGGAAACATGGAGGCATGCAAAAACAAGAAAAGCTCATATCATTAAAAACATCTGTGAACAGCTGAACTAGTAACAGATTCCATCTACTTTGACGTTTCTCATTATGAGAGTAAAATAATCCACCATTTGTTTAAGCTACTCTAGGTTGAATTTTGTGTTACTTGGGGCCACTGTGTTTTCTAACTAATATAGGTAAGGCAACATGATGGAGAGCTATTTTTCCTCAGCATGTGTGGAGGAGAAAAAGGTAAAATTGATAGTGGAGTCATTCTGCACCCCATAAGCAAAATATCTGGGACATCTGAGCACAACACAAACTTCTTTCTTCCCGGCTCAGGGCAAGTTTATCATGCAAAAGATGGTAGGCTGTGCAGGGCATATAGGGAGCCAGAGTATAAAAGACACATAAATAAGCTGCCTGTGATAATGGAAGAATGTCATCGAAGATATTTGACATTCCCTGTACAGTTTGGGAAACTGATAAAATCATAATGGTAAACAAGTCAAGCCGTATTGCCAATCCATTGCTGCTTCTTGCATGAAGTCTGACACATATGTCTTATTGCTCAGCACAAGCAGCAGAAGGAATGAACAAAAAGAAAAGAGCAATTTCCCCACTGTAAATTGGAAAGTCTGCCAACCAGCTAAGTGATCTGCTATCAATCAGTGTTAAATTCTCCTTAGCTGCAGACAATTCAAGGGCTAACTATTACTGAGAGATTTCACACAGTGACTAATGGTATATGACAAACACATTTAAAATCTGCATAGACCAGCACCAGTTTAAAATGTAACATGAATAATAATAATTTTAAAGAAATCTTAGCATGTGAAATAAGATATAATCTTTTCTGACATAAATTACACAGAGAAGATTATAGTTCTAGAAAGGCATTTGCAAAGTGACCAAAACAAAGTCAAAAGTGTAATTCATTCAGAAGGTGACTATATTTGATGACTTTGCATATAAACAGATTTTGAAAATGTTAGGCAAATAAGCTATAAAACATCAGTCACTAAGGTGTAACCAGAAAAAAATAATCTCAGGTCTCTGATCAGTATAAATGGCCATCAGTGAGAATTCCAGACAGACACAAATGCAGCAAGACAGGCTTTCTTTCTCCCAAGAAATACAGTCCTTTTTGAGAATAATAATAAAATATTCTTTTTTTTAAAAACCAAGCTGAGGTGCAAACCTGGAAGAAAAAAATGTATAGATGAAAGACGGACATTGGAGGATTTAAACATAAAATTCTCTTAAGTTTATGGGACTTTGTATTGGGGAAACAAAAAATAATGGCACTGAATTTGGATGAGACTCTATTCCCAAACTTACTGTCTCACTTTCCCTGTAGATTTTGTGTAAATAACATGACTAATCTCCTAAGACAGTTGTGATGGGTAAATGAGGCATAATGTTGAGAACTCATTACAAATGGTAAAGGATCATGTACATATTTATTATGATTGTTTTCTCTGTTATTTGGTTCCAATCTAGGATTAAATGAGTATTTGGGTGTCAGAGGAAAAATCATTGTAATGGATAAGAAGCAGGGTATTTTTTACTTGTCTTGAACACACACATACACGCACACACACACACACACACACACACAATCCCAGCTTTTATAAAGTATTCAGATAATACAAATAAGCTTGCTGGAATGAAGCTCCTGGAAGTTTTGACAATTTAGAAATTTATATAAACAGGCAATAAGTAAAAGCAATTTTTAATCATGAAAACTAAGTTTTGTTCATTCATTTTCCAAATATTAACACATTTATTCTTCAATTAAGTCACACTTTTCACAGGTGTGCTGAGATGAACTATTTTTTTCTTGATTGTATTTTAATTGTTATTATCAACAAAAGTACATCTTTTGACGAAATTGAAATTTCCATGTATTAGTTTTGAAAATTAGTGTAGAACTCCTTCATTCTGAAGCAGTAGGAAGCAGTATACAACACCACTGAGATTTTATTTGCTATTTAAATGAAATTGATGACCCCTAGTAATTGTGAAAGCATAAATAATAATAAAAACAAATCTATTGATGGAGAAATTTAAGAATAATATATAACATTTTAAAACTTTTATCTGGTCCTCACAACAGGCCCCTAATATAGGATGAGCCGTCACTCATATTTCCTTTTGAAAGATGAGAAAATCAACTACTGAAATGTTCTTGTAAATCTCCCAGCAAATTCATAACATTGGTGTGATAAGAATTTAAGTCCTTCCACACTCTTCTGAGCTATATTTTGTTCATACCAATCCTAGTCATGTTGAAGACAACCACCCTCATTTGCTATCTGAAAAAATAGCATTAAATGCATGAAACTGTAATTTTTGAGTGCTTTGTTAAACTAAGCTTTGCCTTTTAAAAATATTCAAAGAAACTGAAACCGTACTGGTAAAACCATTTAAAATACCACTGTGGTCTTAGTCTATGCTATTTTATTATAGCAGCCCAAGCTGGCCAATACAGGGTGCAGTACAGTCCTCCAGTGAGCAAGGGAGCGGAGGAGAGCCAGGTACCAGTAAAACAGTGGTAGTGCCTGTCATGGGGAAATGTGACATGCAAAGTTATCTAGGTTAACATATTAGCTCATTTAAATCCCATGAAAATTCTGAGAACATCAAATCATTTGCCATCTATTACCAACAGGAAGCAGGCTTTGAGAGAGTAAAGGATCAGTCGGCCGGGCGCGGTGGCTCAAGCCTGTAATCCCAGCACTTTGGGAGGCCGAGA
>NW_012114910.1:2518900-2564100 GCF_000951035.1 Colobus angolensis palliatus
GGATAACAGTAGTTTGGTGAATAGATATTGCCTACAATGTTTAGGAAAATAGCACTGAATTGATAGGAGAAAAATCTGCAAGAACAAAACATGTCCAAATGGGAAAGAGATAATACAGTAAAAGTTTTAACACTGGAGAATCAAACCTTTGAACTTAAACCATGGGAGAGAACCACTGGAAAAGAGCATTCACACACATATGTGTGTATGTGTGTATGAGTATGTATACAGATATAGATATATCTGTGTATATATTGTGTGTATATATATGTATAGTTAATATTTAGGCTAATGTGTAGTGGAGTATTTCTAAGGCCAGATAACAAAGTTATTTTAGATGGATAGATAGATATAAAATATCCCAAAGAAGTAAAAAGTGCTATCATAAGAAATGTTTTCAAATATTAAATATCTTGCTGTATAACTGATAGCTCCTATTTATTCTATCTACTATCAATATGACCAAGCATTATAGTTAATACTTTATACACAGTTACATTTCATCTTTAGAGTGATCCTATATGTCATAAATTAATATCACTGCTTTCAAAAATAAGGAAACTGAGACAGAGAACTGTATTAACCTGCCACAGTTCGCACAACTCCAAACCAAGTCTGTTTAATCCAAAGTCTGACCTGTTTTATTGCCCTGTGCTGCAGGGCAGGTCTTGGCTTTGTAGTAGTTCGTTTTTATGATTTTCTGTTGCTTCTTTCATATATGTGTTTTATTTTATTTATGCTGTATTACAAGAATAATATGATCTTATGCAATGTACCATCCCATGTACTCTTGGATTTAAAGAAAACAAAAATTCCTCGAAGTGCAACATTTGCTTGACTTAGTTGATCACTATCAAATCAGATACTATGAAAAAGTAGTAAACTGCTACACCACATTAAGTATTCCATGTTGGAAATTAACAGATGGCAGCCACTGTAAGTTTCTCTTCAGCAGCTCTGTCTGCAGCATTCACAAGTGTTATACCTGCATATTTATGTTAAGGAACAGGACAGGAGCAGTGTATTGGTTTGCTGTAATTGTTCCATGATTCAGCAACTGAATCAGTTAATGACTCCCACATGTATACCAAGTCATATAATTTTAGGAAGGGTCTAGTGTGTGAACCATCTGTTACAATAAATCCACAGTGCCTTGGGAGATTACTGGGTAACACTTGTGGTGTCCCTTCTTCAGTAACTAGGCTATGCTTTTACTGCAGGTGAAACGCATAGAGAGACTGTGTTGGAATTAAGCCTCCTGAGGATCGTACATAGTTCATTTCAACTCGTGGTGGCGTATTAAAAACAACAACCAAAAGAATCTTGCTTCTGACCAAAAAATGGTGTTAAGTCTTTTCAATCTATCAGGAATTTGAAATCCCCTTTAGAAAAATATTCATAATTTAACATATGTAGCTTCTGGCTGGAGGCCTAGAGCCCCAAGGTGGGAACTGTGCCAGATTCTACACTCAGTGTAGTCACCTCTAGGAGTAAAATAATATAACTTCCTTGATATATATTTATAAAAGATGTACAAATATGACTGAAGGACCTAAAAGAAAGTGCAAAAGACCAATGTAAACAATGAGCCAATCATGTATTAATTTCCTACAATGTGTAAGTCACAATGTTAGGCACTGATGATGTAAAAATCAGCATTCATGGTCCACAGCATCAAGGACTTATAGACTACAATATGATACATAACTATGGCAAACTATCACAAGAGCTATGAAAGAGCTAAATGCAGGTTATTACTGAAATGCAAAAGCAAACAAACTACACAGACTATAGCTGGAAATAGAGGGAAGAGGATAGCTATCATAAATATTAAATCTAGGAGATGATACAACTGGAATCGAGTCTTGAAGGATCTGTGTTTTTGAAGTTCACACATGACATGCATTTTCTGTCAGGCAATGCATAGTTCATCTACCTTTCAGATATTCACTGAAGACTTCACCTGTGAATGTCTGTGGTCAAAAGCCCAGCTGAAGTCTTGTGCATTGATAGTGGAAATGCAAAATGAAACAAGCTCCTGTGAAGGAGAATCTGGCAATATCTAGCAAAATAAAATGAGTACTTACTCTTTGATCTAGAAATCCCATTTCCAGGAATTTACTGGAAGATGCTTAGAAAAATATTTAAAAGATATGCACAAGACCATTTACTTCAGCACTATTTGTGATAGCAAAAGACTGAGGTAAAATAATTTTCATCAATAGAGGCCACTTTCAATAAAATACTGTACAACTACACATCACAGTATCATGAAACAGGATAAAGTAATTCAGAATAAATCTATAAAGTACTGTAAAATGATATCCAGAAAATACAGTAAAATGAAAAGAAGCAAGGAGCTGTTAGGAGGGAAATACAATGATTCTATTTCTTTCGTGTGTGTGTGTGGTGTGTGTGTGTGTGTGTGTGTGTGTGTGTGTGTGTGTGTGCAGTTGAGCAATCTCGACTCACTGCAACCTCTGGCTCCCAGGCTCAAGTGATTCTCATGCTTCAGCCTCCAGAGTAGATGGGATTATAGGCATGTGCCACCACGCCCAGCTAATTTTTTTTTTATTCTTTTTAGTAGAGACAGGGTTTCCCCATGTTGGTCAGGCTGGTCTTGAATTCTTGGCCTCAGTGATCCATCTGCCTCAGCTTCCCAAGGTGCTGGATTTACCAACATGAGCCACCGCGCACAGCCAATGATACCATATCCTAGTAAGAGTGTATACACACACACACACATACACTCTCAGTCTTTCTCTCTCTCTCACCTCTTCTTTTCAATGGAAGCATAAATCACATAATGAAAGATAGATTACCTATGAGATGAAAAGGTCAGGGATGAACTAGACTAGACTACTTTGAATATACCTTGCTTTATAGATCTGTGAAATGTAAATATTTTATGGAATCATAAAACGATTTAATAACAAAACACTCCTTTAAAAATCAGAAGTAAAATTCAATAAATGAACAGATATCTATATATGTTATTTTCAGCAATAGTGAGAAAGTCTCCCAGGGGTCAATAAAACAAGACCTTTACAACATGTTTGTAGTAGAATATACCTTAAGGCAAAAACACTACAAAATGAAATGTCATTTTTGTTTGTTTGTTTTAGTAATCATATTATGAGTAGGAGTGTAGCTATTGCCATGTTAACATTATTGTGTATATTGCTATTAAAGGATCAAGAAAATGGGTGTTTTGCTGATATCATTGAAAACCAGGTTTCCAAATTGGGAGAAGGGAGATGTAAGATCAATGTAGTTAAAGAAAAATCCCATACTCTTGAAATTGAGTAGAAAAATATCAGTATGAATTTATGATGTATTTTATCCTAAAAACAAACAAACAAACAAACAAAAACAGACATTCTACCTGTGCCTACTGAAAAGACCTGGAAACACTGACCAACCCCATAGCCAGAAGCATCTCTTAAGGCCTAGAGTTTGGTGTATAAATACCATTCCCTTCTATTAGGAGCCAGTCTTCCTTAAAGAAGTAGCTCACTCCAGTTCTGGAGTAAGAAATACACAAATGGGCCAGGCACAGTGGCTCACGCCTGTAATCTCAGCCCTTTACGGGGCCAAAGCAGGCAGATCACTTGAGGTCAGGAGTTCAAGACCAGCCTGGCCAACATAGTGAAACCCCGTCTCTACTAAAAATACAAAAATTAAGTAGAGGTGGTGGTAGATGTCTGTAATCCCAGCTACTCGGGAGGCTGAGGCAGGAGAATCGCTAGAACCCAAGAGGTGGAGGTGGCAGTGAGCCCAGATTGTGCCTCTGCACTCCAGCCTTGGCAACAGAGTGAGACTCCATCTCAAAAAAAAAAAGAAAAAGAAATACACAAAATTATGGAGATCAGAGCACAGATGCTTTCAAAGAAAATAGGTGCATGTGAAGTCAACTTGCATAGGGTACTACTAGCAGAAGTTAGGGTAATTTAAGCATCAAGTCAGTACATTCAATAGCCTGAAACACATAGGTGTTTCAATTCACAGATTCATGATAATTCTGAATAACAAACCTCATTTATCAGTTTTGAAGGATTACAGAGAAACAAACAACACTATTTTAAAAACTGATGTGGAAAAATGGAACTACTTGTCTTTCCTTAAAAAAGGAAAAGTCAACAGGATACATGTACTATACATATATGCATTAGGGATAAACCAATAAAACTGTTAACTGTTCACACCATGAATTTTTTCTTCTTTTTTTTTAGATGGAGTTTTGCTGTTGTTGCCCAGGCTGGAGTGCAGTGGCCCGATCTTGGCTCACTACAACCTCCACCTCCCGGGTTCAAGTGATTCTCCTGTCTCAGCCTCCCCAGTAGCTGGGATTACAGGTGCACACCATCATGCCTAGCTAATTTTTGTATTTTTAGTAGAGACGGGGTTTTGCCATGTTGGCCAAGTTGGTCTCGAACTCCTGACCTCAAGTGATCCACCCGGGTTGGCCTCCCAAAGTGCTGGGGTTATGGGCATGAGCCACTGCACCCAGCCCACTCCAAGAATTTTTAAGTTCCAAGAGTATGTAGGCTACCATCTACAAAGCTACACATAAGAACTAGATTGTACTGTCCTCTAATATATCTCCAGTGATTTGCAAGTAAAGATGTCCCTATCAACCTTATGATTTGGTGAGGGTGGATATACCAGGAACTTCTTCAGATGTTTATAAAAGTGTTTTCAAGGACATGAACTTTTAAAAATATTGCTCAATAATATATGCATAAAGAATACAGGTGCAATTTCCTCTAGGAGCATAAGGTAAAATAACGAAAACAATAATATCTTGGTCCTGAGGACAGATGACATTGTTTACTATGAATAAGAGTCTAATAGTAAAAGTTGTAGTGGTAGTAGTCTTTCAAAATGAGGGATGCCTAAGAAATTGAGTTCTTATTTGTGCACCATGATTCTTAGCAGGAAAGACAAATTTGTTGTTATAATATATAACCTCTTTCTAAAAAATTTTAAGTAGTATACAGCAAAACATATGTATATAGAAAATATAGAAATAGAATAAAAATCAAACAGTGTTGTTCATTGAAAGGGAACAACATATCAACTATCCAGATAACAGTATTTATAACTGTTAAACTGAAGTTACAACTATAACCTCAGGTTCTGAGCTCCCTGATAGGCAAGGGAAAAGGGAGGATTTGGGTGTTCATACTGGTGGTCTTTATCAGAATAGAGAAAACTCTAGTTTCTTAAGGCTTTTTCTACAGTTGAACTCTTTTTTTTTTCCTTCTGAGACAGAGTCTCACTCTGTCACCCAAGCTGGAGTGCAATGGCTTGATTTCAGATCTCGGCTCACTGCCACCTCCGTCCCCCCAGGGTTCAAGCGATTCTCCTGCCTGGGCCTCCCCAGTAGCTGGGACTACAGGCACCCGCCACCACACCCAGCTAATTTTTGTATTTTTAATAGAGACCAGGTTTTACCATGTTGACCAGTCTGGTCTCGAACTCCCGACCTTGTGATCCTCCCGCCTCAGCCTCCCAAAATGCTGGGATTACAGGCGTGACTTCTAAAGCACATTTCTTTAGCAGGGACTCCAAGATATAATGAAGACTATTCTGCCCAGAATGTCTACATTCCTGTAACTATTTCTTAATTTTAATTAAATAATGCTCGAGGGCTTAACACACCAACACCAAAAAGGAAAAAAGCAAAGAAAGTGAAAGCGATTCTCCCCCTTGTCCAAAGAAAAATAGAAAACACAGTTTTATGTCTAAACACTATAGCTTCTTTTGGTTTCCTTTTCCGTATATAGTTTTCCTTTCTCACCTTTTTCAGTACTTGATTTTGACTTCTAATCTGTGCAAATGACTTATGATATCATATCTTGCATGCTTGCTATAAGTTGCCTGAAAACCCTCTTTGGAAATAGGCAGGGTTAAAAGGCAAACAAAGAGGGACATTCCTACTCTTCTACTGAGGAGAGGAGCTTGCCCTTTGCCTTTGAATGACCAAGGCAAAATTGTATTTAAGTCTCCAGGCTGAGGGGAAAGAAATCAGAAAATTAATGAAATGAAAATGAAACCCAAAAAAAAATGCCTGGAGCCTTAGAAAGTACAGAGAACAAAGGGACAGCAAGAGCCATGAATAGTAATGAGATTCCAACTACACTGATATCAGGAACTATTCTTTCCTGTCCATTTAACCAAGGCCTCCAGTCACCTCCCCTGCCCTGTTGAAAGAAACCCAATCTATTAAGTCTTCCTCAGAATTGAAACATTCAGTGACATTGGAAATTGTTATTAGCTATTTAAATTCGCCTTTTTGTGTTATTGGGGTAGATTCACGACCATTTTGAATGCATATATAAGTCTACGACCACAAATGCTAAATTGAAAAATACTTCTATTTTAAAATGTGAGAAGTATATTGCTAAATTAACTCATATACTTTTGGCCCAATTTGAACAACAGTGTCCTTTTACAATAATAATCATTATTTTTCTTAATAATTACTTTATCTACAACAATTAGTCCAGCATTCAGAAAGAGCACAAAAAGGGATAAATATGTTTTATATGTTACACTCATTTAGTTCTAAAAATAAATCTGTAGGAGAAATATTATTTCCAAGTTACAGATAAAGGTACACTGAGGCTTGGAAGAGCTATGTTGTTTGATCAAGGTCACACAGATAGTAATTGCAGAGCTGGGCTAAGGGAATGGAAATTTGCTGTGTGACCACAAAGGCAGAGCTTTTAGCAGTAGGTTCTGTCAGCTGTCAGAAACACACTGGATTTTAAGAAAGAGATATAGTATAAATTGAGTATTCAGATTTCTCAAATATTGAATGAGATACCACTAAAGCAAGCACAGGAAAGACAGCTCCAACAATATTAATGGTTATAATAACAATGCTCAGTAGTTATATTATTAAGTTAACATGTCCAGCTATTGGCTGAGCACAGTGGCTCACACCTGTAATCCCAGAATTTTGGGAAGCTGAGCTAGAAGGATCACTATAGCCCAGGAGCTGAAAAACAACCTGGACAACATAGCAGTATCTATCTCTACCAACAATAATTAAAAAAAAATAGCTGGACATGGTAGCACATACCTTCAGTTCCAGCTACTCAGGAGGCTGAAGCAGGAGGATCATTTGAGCCCAGGAGTTCAAGGTTACAGTGATCTATGATTGCACCACTGCACTTCACTCTGAGCAATAGAGAAAGACCCTGTCTCTAATATGTGCGTGTGTATACATACATATATATACACACATGTATACACACACACACATATATATGTATACACACACACATACGTGTATTAATAGATGTAACTATTATATATAATTACCATTTATAAATATAAACTAAGGACAGAGCAATGAGGTAGAAGGCACGAGATTGTAGAGTTAGCAAGTGGCAGGATCAAAATTATTAACACATCCTTAACTAAAACGTCATTCAGGAAAGATAGTGTCCTTGGTTCAACTCTATCCTCTTTTGGAACTGGGTGTGTACTCTTGATAATTGCTCAATGAACTTCCATTTCTTTGTCTGTCACATGATTTGTATAACAGTAACTTCCTTACCCTTCTCACAGTGTTGCTTTAATGATGAAATCTATCACAATTACAGTCTCATTAAAAAAACTAGAACAGAAGTATACACGTGGACAGCACAGCCAGGTGAGAAGCACTGCAGGCCTGAGGCGAGAGAATGGTAAGTGTTGAAGTTCTGTTTACTTACACTCAGGCTCTGTATTACCAACCTCTTTGAAGATCAAAGTTACCAACATTAATCAAAGGTCTGAAATGGTATCTGAACTCAAGTAGCCAAGAGAATTAGATAAGGTGACTTTAGGGTTCTTTGTGTATTTGAGATAGGGTTGCTAAGAAAAGACAAATAAACCTCCCTTGTTAATCACAATGCACATTTCCTCTTGCACCTCCATGCACTGTTCCTTGTACATCCCTCCATTAGAACACACTCAACCTTGTGGTTTTTCAACAACCATCTATTGAGTTCTTAATTTACTAGACCTTGTGGGCAAAAAACAGACACAGTTCCTACCTTCTTAGGATTTAGAATCTATAGGGACATGAGATAATCACACTACAAAATAGCAAATTATTACCAGGAAGGAGCTACAAAAAAAGAGAGATTCGTGGAATTGTGTGTAATTATAAAAGGAAGATGTTGCTTTTTCAGGGAGGAGGTCAAAGTAGACTTTCCTGAGGAAGTGCTTTTGAGCATAGATAAGAAGGTTGGCTGGGAATGAAGTACATGAGACAGGTAAATCCTACGCAGAGGGAAGCATGTACTTGAAGGGGAGTCAATGCTTCCAGACCAGGTATTCTGAGGAAGGTGACTCATCTGAAAGGTGCAAGAAGGCTTGTGTGACTGGAGCAGAGAACAGGGTGAGTTGTCTCAGGGAAGGCACTGAATGCATGGGGACCACGTCTGATCATATTGTAACTTGTACTAATGATTTCCATTTTGGTCCTAAGAGCAATGGAGGTCATGGGTTGGTTTGAAACAGGCAAGTGACATGATCAGATTTTGATTTTGGAATGATTACTTTCGCTGCATTGTGGAAAATACCCTGAAACAGGGCAGGAATTGAAGCAGCAAGAACAGGTAGGTGGTAGCTGCAGAAAGACAGGAGCTCAAGCTTAGGTGTGACCTCTAAGAAAACAGGCTGTGTTCTGTGCCTGCATTCTCAGTGACTGCATGGGCTCAAAACATTAAAATAATACTAAAAACAATAATTGTGATACAATATGATAAATGCAGTAATGGAGGCACACATTTGATATGGCAGCAGGAGGACTGCGATGAGAACTGTCAGCCCTTACATATGGCATGACAGTTAAGGATTCAGCTTCTGAATCACATGAGTGGACCTGTGTTTTAAGCCTGGCACTGCCCCTATAACTGTGTTAGCTTTGGTTAAATTCTTGATTTTTCTGAGTAGCCTCATTTTATATATGATAAAATCGAGAATCTACTTCATAGGGTTGTTATGGAGATCAGGTGATGTAACCAAATCAAAGTGCTTAGCCAAGTGCCTGAGGAGTACTGAGCAGTCACTGAATGATCATTTGATATTTTTGTTTTATGCTGTTTTAATAATCATTACTTTTACTATTATCTATAAGGGAAAATAATTGATCTTGATGAATGAGGAATAATTCAGCAAATGAACAATAGGAATCATGTGTCTACCAAAAGATCAGAATGCAACATGTAAATGACTGTTATTTAGCATTGAAGAATGAATATATCGTTATATAGTGTCTGAAGAAATCAAGAAACTATAATAAATTAAATGGAATTTGACAGTCAACTCTCAAGGCTCATAACAACTTCACAGCTTTTAAAATTAGTAAGAGAACACAGAAAGGTAAGTAACTGGCTGGAAACCAAAGCTGAGTCCAAGTTCAACACCTGCCACGGTGAATCAGCTGCCATAATCTGCTGCTGCTTCCTCATCCATCTGTCTCTGCCTTTAGCCCCAAGGGGCTTTTAGTAGCGATGATCGCCTTTAACATTTTGAGAGTTCTTCCTCCACACTATTTTGATTCTGTCCTTTGCCACCAAGTGAAGAGACTCAGAACAGAAATCCTCCATAGGAAGAATAAATTTCAAGAGATCTCTTGTACAGCAAGGTGACTATAGTTAATGGTGTTATATTGTATTCTTGAAAAATATAGAGTGGATATTATATGTCCTTACTACAAAAATGGTGCGAGGTAATGCATTTGTTAATTACTAGACTAAACCACCCCACAAAGTATATGTACTTCAGAACATTATGTTGTACATGATAAAAACATACAATGTTATCTGGTAATTTAAAAACATAAAAATTGTTTTTTAAAAAATCCTCACAGAGTGCTTTGCATTTTGACCTTCAGTGCTTCGCATTTTGACCTTCAGTGCTTCAGCTCAATTGCCTTTTCGGGCAAACACTATTTACTACTATTTATTTATTTATGGAAATTGTGTGAAGGTACCAACCAAACACATCCTAGCTGTCTAAATATAACTCTCTATATCCATGGAACTACCTACCAATGTCCCCACGAATGACACAAGCAAGGACTGAGGGCAAGGATTCTGGGGGCCTTGATATTAAACAGAGAGCAAGAAAATTCCAGCTTAGCCCGAGCTTTGGAGCTCAAGATCTAATTAGGCAACATTTCCAGTTTGGTTGAGGGGTGAGAGGAGAGGGAGGACTTACTCTACAATGCTACATATCTAGCACTCTAATTCTAAAAAGAAATACTGATTTATAATAAAATATACAGGTCAGTGGTAGGTCATATTTGGTGACAATTACAGTTGTTACATCATTAGTTTATAATTCTGCAACTGCACTCTCAACCAAAGAAATCAAATCAATAGAGAGTAAAAAACAAAAATAAAAAGAATTTGTGTCATTTCCCAAGGACTTAAATAGTTATTTATTGCAGACATAAGAACTCAAAGCTGAAATTGGTTTCTTAATTCTCCCCACAGTTGCTGTAGTTAAGACTGTTGCTTTTTATTTGGAACTGTGACTTCGCTTGTAGTTTTGTCTTCTTTTTTCCCGTAAAGACTTCATAAAAGCTTAAGGGGCTAATATTTTTTGGTGTGTATGTGTGTGTTAAATATTAATGGCAGTTTGTTCTGAGAGTCAGCCTTCCCTATAGAGTCTTTAAAAGCTGAATTATACCAAAAGTTATGACATTACACAAGAGGAGCAGCAATCTTTTCCATAATGAAGTCATTTGTTCATCAGTCTTAAAATATTCAGCAGCTCACTTATGCCTCCCCTTCCTCCTCCCTTCCTCTGAGACAAGAGAGCGTTAGAAATGCAAAGGACACACCAGTCATTACTTAGCACCCATTTTAGTTGGAGCTCCCCCTTCCCTTTGATACCTGACTATTGAACATAATTACATTAAGGAAAAAAAAATAGGCCTTTTCTCTGAGCATAAACACACATTTCAATGCTCAGTAGCAATTGGTGAGAGGAGCTCTTTTAATATTGGAACAAGCTGGATATGTGTTGAACACCGTTTTGGTTGGATGTGCCAGGGTAAGGTGTGAGGATGATGTAATGGGGTGCCCACACATTAAGCCCTTGAGTACTTAGGATGACTTGTTCTCTGCCCTAAAGAAGTCAGTATCTGCAAGTATTAAAATAAACTCCTGTCAATTTGTAGATATTTGCTGAAAGTCTCCCATGTTCTGAGGACTGTACTCTGTGTGAGAAAAATTACTATGAATAAAGCATTGATATTATCAGGAATCTACCATTCATGGAGGAGATGACCATGTGCAAAGTTTTAGGGGGATAAAAGGACATCAACTAACTTATATATAAAAAGGAAATAATTTGCCCTATACAACTGGGTGTAACTGAGTACCACCATTTTTCTAAGAGATAGTTTAATAATTTTTTCCTCTTTTCTTGACTTTGCCTCCCAGTTCCCCACTTCCTACTTTGCCCTTTAGAAATGCAAATATAGCCTTTTACCTCCCATTCACCAGTCACTCCAGGGCAAGTTTATCTAACTACTGCTTACAAGTTCCAGAAAGAAACTCTCACCCACTAGGAGGTTACCTTGAGAGATAACAGACCATTTCTGAGATTCCCTCCCACCAGGAGACTGCCTCAAGAGATACAAGACTCTCTCCCACCTGGGGAGTTTTCCGACTAGTCCTGCCCAGGAAGGCACCAGCAGTCAACCAGCTTAACTGCCCAGTAGATAAAGCACCAGAGCTAGCATATGGACCACCCTCCTTGCTCTCTTCCTCCCCTGCATTTTAAAAAGTGCCTTCTTTCTTATCCAAAAGCAAAGCAGTACCCTTAAAGCCGGAAGCCTGTATAACTTCCCCTAAGCTAGCTTTAGAGTAAATCACTTTCTTTATACCAGACCTTGCTCTTGTTAACTGCAAGCAGCAAGTAACTAACCTGCATTTCAGTTGCATGGGCACTCCAAGGTCTATCTTTAGAAAATAATCGTTCTCAATAGCTCTGGCCAAAACCCTGGGTTGAGAGTGAGGAGGCACTAGGGCAAGGGCTCTTATTAGTCAGCCTTAGGACATCTCCCCAGCCTTGAAGCAAACACTTGTAATCCAGGGATTGACATTCCCACCAGAAGAACATGAAATGAGGATGTAGTCATTTTCCAAAGTAAAATTAGGGTACTGATATGGTTTTGCTCTGTGTCCTCTTCCAGACATCATGTTGAATTGTAATTCCCTGTGTTAGGGGAGGGACCTGGTAGGAGGCAATTGGATAATGGGGGTGGATTTCCCCCTTGCTGTTCTTGTGATAGTGAGTTCTCATAAGATATAGTGTTTAAAGTGTATAGCACTTCCTCCTTTGCCCTCTTCCTCCTGCTCTACCATGTGAAAAAGGCATTTGCTTCCCCTTTACCTTCTGCCATAATTTTTAAGTTTCCTGAGGCCTCCCCAGGCATGCTTCCTCTACAGCCTGACATACTGTGAGTCAATTAATTTTTTTTTCATAAATTACCCAGTCTCAGGTATTTCTTTATAGTAGGGTGAGAATGAACCAATACAGAAATTTGGTATCAGAGAAGTGGGCCACTGCTGTAAAAATACCTGAAACTGTGGAAGCAACTTTGGAACTGGGTAACAGGCAGAAGTTAGATGAGTTTGGAGGGCTCAGAAGAAGGCAAGAAGATGAAAGAAAGTTTGGAACTTCCTAGAGACTTGTTGAATGGTTGTGACCAAATGCCAATAGTGATATGGACAGTGAAGTCCATCCAGGCTGAGGTGGTGTCAGATGGAGATGAGGCACTTTTTGGGAACTGGAGTAAAAATCAATCTTGCTATGCTTTATTAAACCAACTGGCAGCATTTTGCCCCTGCTCTTGAGATCTGTGGAATTTTTAAACTTGAGAGAGATGATTCAGGGTATCTGGCAGAAAAAATTTCTATGGGGCAAAACATTGAAGATGTGGCCTGGCTGCTTTGCGTATACTCATATGTGTTCACAAAGAGATGATTTGAAATTGGAACTTATATTTAAAAGGAAAACAGAGCATAAATGTTTGGAAAATTTGCAGCCTGGCCATATGGCATAAAAGAAAAATCCATTTTCTGAGGAGGAATTCGAGGCTGCAGAAATTTGCGTAAGAGGGTCTGAATGTTAATAGCCAAGACAATGGGGAAAATGCCTCCAGGGCATTTCAGAGCTGATCATGGCAGGCCTGGAGGCCTAGGAGGCAAAAATGGTTTCTTGGGCCAGGCCCAAGGCCCCACTGCTCTCTGAAGGCTTGGGACATGGTGCCCTGTGTCCCAGCAACTCCAGCTCCAGCCATGGCTAAAAGGGGCCAAGTTACAACTTGGGCCATTGTTTCAGAGGGTGTAAGCCCCAAGCCTTTGCAGCTTCCACGTGATGTTAGGCCTGTGACTACACAGAAGGCAAGAGCTGAGGCTTGGGAGCTTCCCCTTAGATTTCAGAGGATGTATGGAAATGCCTGGATGTCCAGGCAGAAGTCTTGTTACAGGAGCAGAGCTCTAATGGAGAATCTCTACCTACTAGGGCAGTTGCAGAGGGGAAACGTGGGGTCAGAGACCCTGCAGAGTCCCCACTGGAGCACTGCCTAGTGGAGCTATTAAAAGAGGGTCACAATCTTCCAAACCCCAGTATGGTAGATCCACAGGCAGCTTGCACCGCACAGCTTAATAAGCCATAGGCACTCAATGCCAGCCCATTAAAGTAGCCATGAGGGCTGTACCCTAAGAAGTCATAGGGCCAGAGCTGCCCAAGACCTTAGGAGCCCACCCTTTACATCACTGTGGCCTGGATGTGAGACATGGAGTCAAAGGAGATTATTTTAGAGCTTTAAAATTTAATGACTGCCCTGCTGGGTTTCAGACTTGCATGGAGCCACTAGCCCCTTTGTTTAGGCCAATTTCTCCATTTTGGAATGGGTGCATTTACCCAATGCCTGTACCCCCATCATATCTTGGAAGTAACTAACTTGTTTTTTATTTTACATGTCCATAGGCAGAAAGGACTTGCCTTGTCTCAGGTGAGACTTTGGATGTGGACTTTTGAGTTAATGTTTGATTGAGTTAAGCCTTTGGGGGACTTTTGGGAAAGCATAATTTGTTTTAAAATGTGAGAAGGTCATGAGATTTGGGAGGGGCCATGGGAGCATTCATATCATTTATGGTTTGGCTCGGTATCCCCACCCAAATCTTGTGTTGAATTGTATTCCCCAATGTTGGGGGAGGGACCTGTGGAAGATGATTTGATCATCGGCCAGATTTTCTCCTTGCTGTTCTTGTCATAGTGAGTGAGTTTTCATGAGATCTGGTTGTTTAGAAGTATGTAGCACTTCCCACTTCACACTCTCTCCTCCTGGCCATGTAAATATGTGAATATGTGCTTGCTTCCCCTTCACCTTCCACCATGATTGTAAGCTTCCTGAGACCTCCCCAGCCATGATTCCTGTAGAGCCTGTAGAACCATGAGCCAATTAAATCTCTTTTCTTTATTAATTACCCAGTCACAGGTAATGCTTTATAGCAGTGTGAGAATAGACTAATCCAGGTGCTATAAGCAAAAAAAGAAGAAAAACACTGACTAGTCCTAAACAACAATGTACTCTTTAAGAATATCTAATCCATTCCATTTTTCCCAGAAACAAAGATTCCTTTAAAGGCAGATAAGTAGGAACACGCAATACCCACATTTAAGTCATACATTGTACAACACTTTATATTTTGCAAAGTACATGCAGTATTGAGACCAATGCTTAGAAGACTGACATTTATATTTAACATAGTGGGAAGGTGAGTCATATACCCAAGACCACAGAGTTTAGCATTCCAAAATTTCAACCCCTACTTTATTACTGTGAGCCTGGTCCAAAAACAAAAAAGTAAAAGGTAAAATTTCCTTAACTTTTCTGGGTCTCAGCTTCTTCATTTATGAAGTGGAATAATACAATGACATATAAATTAATTTCCTGGACTTAGATAATTGACAAGGGTTTAGTCAATGCATCATATAGACAGGGACTTCTGTTTCTGACCATAATTAAACTGGCATCAAACTAGGCCTCTCAACTAAACAACATGAAAGTTGGATAAAATTTATGAGACAATAGTTCTTAGGTAGGCAACGCAAGCATGAAATCTCAAACAGAAGGAAAACTCTTGAGGCAATCACCACAATCCCCCAGCTCTCTAACAAGGAACAATTTCCTAAAGCAGCACAGAAACAATTCCAAGAATAATATAGCAGTACTTCTGAGATTAGATTTGAGGGGAACTCGTGGGTAACATGAACGTTTGATGAAAAGGGAATGGGAAAGGAGGAACTTTTGCAGAGAGGAAGGCCCAGGAGTCTACAAGGAGGTCTCACACAAGTCCCTGGAAGAGGACGGAGATGCACATAGGCAGGTCAAGATCACAAGGCTTGCCCAGTCTCAGCTGCTGTGAGGTTAATAGGAGATCAAAAATACTAGAGGATAATCAGTCACACAGAAGAGCCAGCTGGAAGACTTTATAATTCAGGCCCTGTCAGACTAAAGAGATCTTCTTCATACCCTGTTAAAATACCTGCCACTCAGCAGAGATCACAGAAAGGTCATGACTAGACCTTTCTGTCATGCCCTAGAATAAAACCTATCCTACACTCATTTTTACAAAGCATAAAACAAGTCCTAAAACAATCTTCTAGGAATTTGAGCCTCAACAGTACTGAATCATTTGAGAAACACTGTACAGAAATTCCCACTTACAAAGTATGAAGCCAAGCCTATATAAGTTTAAGATGATCAGGTAGTAATTGAACTGACTGCTAAAAAAAAAGGGTCAACATTCTCCAGGGGAAAAATATAAAAATCTAGACTTTCCAAAATGAAAAAAAAATAAATAAAAATAAATGAAAAACAAAAACCAAAAATCTGTGATTCCTGATAAAGAAAAAAAGTCAACAGAAATTGAACCTGATGGTCCATGGTGGAATTGGAAGACAGAATATAAAGCATTATTATAAATATATTCAAGAATTAAAGGAAAATGTGGTCTTAACAAAGAGAGGGCCCTTCATCAGAAAAGAAAAATAAAATTATAGTAAAAAGATGCAAATGGAAATTTGGAAAACCTAAAGCAAAATAACTAAAATGAAAAATTCACTGTAAGAACTTTAGATCAGATTGGGAAATGAGGAAAAAAGTCAGTAAATCTAAGGACAGATTAATAGGACTTATCCAATTTGGAAAATAGCAATAAAAATTTGGGAGAAAAATTAACAGAGCCTAAGAGACCTGTGAGATAATGTGAATCACCACCTGAAATAAAAAAGAAAAACTGGAGTAGAAAATAAATGAAGAAATAATGTTTGAAGTCTTCAAAATGTTGATGAAAAATCAGATAAACAAATAAACAAAAAGTCTGACTTACTGGTTCAAGAATCTTTAGCAAAATTCAAGCAGGATAAAGAGAGAACCACACCTAAGCATATAATAGTGAAACTCCTGAAAACCAAAGATAAAGGGAAATTCTTCAAGGCAGCAAGGACCACTAACCTCCTACCGCACCACAAAAGTCTCAGATATATCATGTCTATAGGAACAGGAATGGAATGAATACAGACTTTCTTATCAGAAACAATTGATAAAAGAAGATAATGAAATAATATCTTTGTAGTGATGAAAATAATGTTTTAAACTTTCAACACAGAATTCTATATCTAAAAAATATTTTTTTTCAAACATTAGGGTGAAATACAGATAATTTAAGATAAATAAAAGTACAGATACTTTGTCACCAATAGATATGCACTATAAGAAATGTTAAAGGATGTCTGAAAGCAAAAGATAAATGATACCCAGGCAAAAGAGAAGGATGGAAAATTGAATCTACAGGAAGGAATAAGGTGCACTAGAAATCATTTTTAAAATAGACAAATATTTTTAAAAGTGTTTTTCAACTTATAATTTATTTTAAATACAGCCAGCTATTTAAAGCAAAAATATAATTTACAGTATTTAGAAGTAAAGGGTATGATGACAATTGCACAAAGGAGGTCACACATAGAATTACAGTGTGGTAGCATCATTACTTTGCAATGTGGGGTATGTGAATGAGAAGCAAGAAACAGGAAGTGGTAAGGAAAGGAGGAAATGAGCAGGGCTGGGGGTGGGGAAAGAAAGTGAGTTAGGAAGTGAGAAAGGGCCAGATGTGAGGCACATAAAAATTAATATATGGACTTTTTTTTTTTTTTTTTTGAGATGGAATCTGACTTTGTTGCCCAGGCTAGAGTGCAGTGGCACAATCTCAGCTCAGTGCAACCTCCACCTCCTGGGTTCAAGCAATTATCCTGTCCTAGCCTCCTGAGTGACTGGGACTACAGGTGCCCACCACTAAGCCTGGCTAATTTTTGTATTTTTAGTAGAGATGAAATTTCACCATATTGGCCAGGCTGGTCTTGAGCTCCTCACTTCAAATGATCCAACCAATTCGGCCTCCCAAAGTGTTGGGATTACAGGCATGAGCCACCGTGCTCGGCTAAAGTATGGCTTTAGGTATTTTTTTTTTTTTTTTTTTGGATACGGAGTCTTGCTCTGTCACCCAGACTGGAGTGCAGTGGTACGATCTCAGCTCACTGCTACTTCTGCTTCCTGGGTTCAAGCAATTCTCTTGCCGCAGCCTCCCAAGTGGCTGGGATTACAGGCACATGCCACCATGCCCAGCTAATTTTTTTTCATATTTTTAGTAGAGACGGGATTTCACCATGTTGGCCAGGATGGGCTCAATCTCTTGACTTAGTGATCCGCCCACCTTGGCCTCCCAAAGTGCTGGGATTACAGGTGTGAGCCACCACGCCCAGCCGGCTTTAGCCTTTAAATAGACCTTTAAAATGTTCATCAATTGGTGAATAAACAGACAAACTGTGATATATCTGAACAATGAAATGCTATTTAGAAATAAAAAGTAAAAAAGTGATGATACATTTAGTAATGTGGATAATCCTTAAAACATTTTATTCTAAAATTCTGTTAATACAACAGTTTGATCACTGCAAAACTGCTGGTACAGTAATTAGACTTTTGATTGCCAGAGCTGGAGACAGGGGAAGAAGATTGTCAACAAAGATTCCTGAGAGACAGTTTTGGGATGACAGAACTATTTTCCATCTTGATTGATACATGCCTGTATACATGTGTCCAAAGTCACAGAACCATATATCTCTAGTGCATTTTGCTGTATGTGAATAAAATCTCAGTGAATCTGATATAAAATTAAATTAATGATTTCTGTTCAACAAAGAACAATATGGACAAAGTTAAGAGACAAAAGACAGATTTGGAAGTGATACTTGAAATATCTAAAACCAACAAAGGATGATTATCTCAGATATACAAGGAACTTGAGTAAGTCAACATCAATGGAACAATAGGCAAATTATAGAAAAAGTAAATTTACAGATAAAATAATCCAAGAGACTAAAATGTGTATGCAGAGATGCTCAAATGTATTAGTCATCAAATAAATATAAATTTAAATAAGAATGCAATAACATTTTTTTAAAAATGTATTCAATCAGCAAAAATTTAAAAACAGGATAATGTCAAGAATTGGCAAAGATGTGGGGCTATGTTAATCCTCATACCCTATTGAAGGATGTAAGGATTAATAGAGGTATTCTGAAGCTAATGTAACAATACTTGATCAAATTAAGTATAGTGAAACTCCTTGGCTCAACAATTACATTCTTAACTATTTATCTCAAGAAAGTTACATATATTCTAAAACAGCAGTCTCCAACCTTTTGACACCAGGCACTGGTTTTCTGGAAGACAATTTTTCCATGCACCAGATTGTGGAGGGATGGTTTCAGGATGACTCAAGTGCATTATATGTATTGTGCACTGTATTTATATTATTATTACTCTGTAATATATAATGAAATAATTATACAACTCACCATAATGTAGAATTGGTGAGCTTGTTTTCCTGAAACTAGATGGTCCCATCTGGAGTTGATAAGAGATAGTGACAGATCGTCAGGCATTGGAGTCTCATAAGGAGTGGGCAAACTAGATCCCTTGCATGCGCAGTTCACAGTAGGGTTTGTGCTCTTATTAGACTCTAATGCCACCGCTGATCTGACGGGAGGTGGAGCTCAGACAGTAATGTGAGCACTTGGCTGGCTTGCCCACTGTTCACCTCCTGCCATGCCGCCCAGTTCCTAACAGGCCACAGACCAGTATTGGTTTGTGGCCCTGGGGTGGGAACGACTGTTCTGAAAAGAGCACTATGAGGTTGTTTATAGTGTTATGTGTGGAATAGTTATAATTTGAAGGCAATTGTAGGGTCTATTACTGAAGAGTGAAGATGTATGGTGTGTATGGCATGAAGCAATGTATAATTTACAGTATGAATGGAGTGAAGAGGTGAATTGTGGTAGATATGTGCCACAGGACACCATGCTGCAATAAGTAATGGACTATATGTACATATAGAAATATGGATATATCTTAAAAACAACATAGTGAAGAAAATAAGAAAAACAGAGGTGTAGTTTCATTCATGTAAATTAAAAATACATATGCATACAGAACAATAATACACATTTTACAAGAACTTACCTAAAAAACGATATACTATTAAAGAACAGCAAAATGGCTGCCAATTGAAGGAGGGAGGAATAGGCCTACTAGGGAATACATAGAAAGAAGAGAAGAGACTTTCACAAACTAATGGTGATAACGTGCCTTAAACTGAAACTATGCTTAACTCAAGCATCTTTACCTAAAGTGAAGAAGTAAAATAAATATGCTTGAATTTCTAAGAAAAAGAAAAGAAAAGAAAAGAGATTAAAAGGATACAGGGTACATAGAGTAAGCATATAAAGACACATGTGACCATTTTAACTCCAAATTAAAAGAGACATCAAGATAAGGAGTTTTATGAGAGATAAGGGAGGAGATTATATAATGGTGGAAGAAACAATTTACTGGGAAGACATATCAATCAAAAACACGTATGCTTATAATAACTAAGCACCCAGTGCATGAAGCACAGACTGATAGAACTAGAGTGAGAAATAAGCAAATATAGAAGAATAGCCAGGGATTTTAGCATCCCACTCTCAGTAAGGGAAGAACAGGTAGAAAAAAATCAGTAAAAATATATATAATCTAAATCACTCTATGAATTACCCTTACCTCACTGACCAAGTACAGAAGGGGATATTCAACAAATTAGACCATGTTGGGAAAGAGAGGCAAAAAAAGTCTCAGTACATTTCAAGAAATTAAAATCTTTATATTTTCATTTATTTATTTTAAATTTATTTTTATTGATATTAAAATCTTACAAAGTATATACTATGAATACAACAGAATTGAATTTGAAATCGGTAACAATAAGGTATTCAGACAATTCTCAAATATTTGAAAATTAAATAACATGCATCTAAATAACCCAGAATCCAAGAATAAATTACTAAAGAAATTAGAAAATATTTTGAATTGAATGCTAATGAAAAAACAACACTAAAATCTTTGTAATTCAGTTTAAGTCATTGCAAGAGGGAATTTTCTAAATCTAATTAAATATTTAAGAAAAAGCAAAAAGGACTGAAATCAAGCACTATATGTTGCTCTCCAATTTAAGAAGCTTGAAGCTTAAGAAGCTTAAAGAGCAAACAAAACACAAGAAATGTTCAAGATAAGAGCAGAAATCAACAGAATAGAAAAGAGGCAAGCAAAAGAGAAAATCAATTCGGAAAAAAATTGCTAATCAGCATCATGGTGAGTATCAAACATTCAAGGAAGAAATAAGACCAATACACAAACACTTTTAGGAAATCAAGAACACTTCCACCCTTCTTGAACAAGGCCAGTGTAATCATGCTATTAAAATCTGACTCCAAAGAAAAAATTCCAAGAAACTTGCAGATCAATATCTCTCATAAAAATAGATGCAAAAATCTTTAAGAGTATGTTAGAGAATTAAATCTAGGAGTACACAAAAAGGAACATATATTATGATCAGGCAGGGTTTATCCCATACATGCAAGCTTGATTTAGTATTCAAAAATCAATTATTATAAGCCACCACACTAATAGAATAGAAAGTTACATGATCATGTTAATAGAAAAAGAATAGCATTTGATGAAGTCTAACTCCATTCCTTAAAAAAATAAATAAAACCTCTTGGTAAACTGTAAGTAGAATAAAATTTTATTAACTTGTTAAAGAGCATCTATTAAAAAATCCTACAGACAACTTTGTACATAATGGTTAAAGACCAAATTATTTCTCTCTAAAATTGGAAACAAGAAAAGTATGTTCACTCTTAAAATTTGTATTCAGTATTGCATTATCCATTGCAATAATACAAAAAAGGAATGAAGTCCATAAAAATTGGAAAATAGAAAGCAAAACATAATTGTCTGAATAGTATATCATAAGGAACACACCAAAAAATTGCTAGACTTAGTAAATGAATCTACAGGGAGATGTCTAGAAGTTCATGGAAAAATGAAATTAAAAGATAAAAATAAAAATAATAAACTTTATTTTTAACATAAGCTCCATCCAGGCCAAGACACTTAATTAAGCGATGATACCAGCCATTTAGTTCATCCCCAAAGAACCTACGGTCCTAGGAATTTAACCATGTCTAAAGAGTCTCTTTTGTGTTATCAACTGAAGAAAAATTGGTGCTCTTTAAAGATTTTTTTAAGACTAGGAAGAAAAAGAAGTCAGAAGGAGCCAAATCAGTACTGTAAGGTGTATATCTAATGATTTCTCATAGAAACTCTCACAAAATTACCCTTATTTCATAAGAGAAGTGAACAGGAACATTGTTGTGGTGCAGAAGAATGCTCCAGTGAAGCTTTCCTGGGCACTTTTCTGCTAAAGCTTGGGTAACTTTCTCAAAACACTCTCATAATAAGCAGATGTTATCATTCTTTGGCCCTCCTGAAAGTCAACAAGCAAATTGCCTTGAGCATCCGCCCAAATGGTTGTCATTACCTTTGGTCTTGACCTGTCTGCTTTTGCTTTGACTGAGCCACTTCGACTTTTTGGAAGCCATTGCTTTGATTGTGCTTTGTCTTCAGGATTGTACTGGTAAAGCCGTGTTTCATCTGCTGTTACAAGTCTTCAAAGAAATGAAACCTTCTTTGCAAAAATTATAACTGAGGAAATTATGACAGTGAAAGAGACCTCACCTCACTGACTCCATCTTGCTTCTAACCTCCAAATTGCACTTGTTCATTCATGGGCATAGATCTAACTAACTTTAGGAAGAACTTAGTTTATAGTTTAACATTGAAACAAAGATGGTAACAGCCCTTTCCCAAAACAAAACCCCTTCTTGCCTGGGGCCTAGACCACCTTTGCAGGACTAACAAATTAGTCACAAGATTAGAAATTATGATTTAGGAGTCACTGTTGTAAAATTTTGATGTCAATGGTTGAGATATTTTGCAGACCCTGTGTTCCAATGCACCAGCTGATACCACCCAGATAGATTGATAAACTGGCTCATCTGATCTGTGGTCCCAACCCAGGAACTGACCCAGTGCAAGAAGATAGCTTCGACTCCCTACAATTTCATCTTTGGCCTGACCAATCAGTATTGCCCACTTTCCAAACCCCTACTCACTAAATTATCCTTAAAAACCCCAATTTGTGAATTTTGGGGGAGACTGATCAGAGTAATAATAAAAATCCTGTCTCCCTTACAGCCAGTTCTGGGAGACTTAAACTCTCTATTTCAATTCCCTTGTCTTGATAAATCAGCTCTGTCTAGGCAGTGGGCAAGGAGAATCCATTGCATGGTTTCAGAAATGTTTCAGGATCTTGTCCTCACTTGTATATAATTTCAATTGAAAGCTCTGCTCTTGTCTTCAGCTAATGTGGGCACAACAATTTTGGCACCTGTAATGTGGAAAGTTTGATCAACTTTAATTTTTCAGTCAGAATTGTGTAAGCTGAGCCAGCAGACATGTCTGTGGTGTTGGCTAAAGTTAGTGCTGTTAACTGTCAGTCCTCTTTAACTAGAACACAAACAATGTTAATTTTTTTCTCGTAACTTGATGTTGATGGTCTGCTGCTGTGGGCTTTGGCTTCAACATTATTTTGTCCCTTCTTAAAATAAGTTATCCATTTCTAGACTGCTAATTTATTTGGGACATTGTCTCCATTTTTTTTGTAGAAGATCAATGGTTTCACCATTCTTCCATTCAAGATTCACCATAAACTTGATGTCTGTCTTTGCTTCAATTTGAGCAGAATTCATATTGCTCTGATAGGAGCTCTTTTGAAACTGATGTCTTATCCTACTTAGTGCCTCAAACTAGATTCTGTTCAGATGTGTTGTAACAAGTTAGTCCAAATTTATTTTGGTGCAAAAATAATTTGAAATTCATGCTTAGGTTTTTCATAATAGTTTCCATGAACTTTTTGAAGTCCCCTTGTAAAAAGATTGCAGGATATAAAGTAAATATACAAATGCCATTCATGTTTCTATATTCCAGCAAAAAATGATTGGAAAACAAAAAAAATTATAATAAAAAGTGAATTTCACCAAAAACATTAAAATCCTCTATACTAAAAATAGAAAACTAGTGGGAAAGAGTCATTGCTGAGAGAAATATTAAAAAGTCTACATAAATGAACAGATGTCTCTCATTTACAAATTGAAAGATTCAATATTATTAAGATGCCCATTCTTCCCACATGAAATCTCACTGAAAATCACAGCAAGCGTTTTTGTAGAAATTTCCAGACTGAGTTCAAAATATTTATATGGCACATTATAAAGGATCTAAAATAGTCAAAAATATTTTGGGGAAAAATCAAAGTTGAAGTGCTTACATTCCCTATTTCCATTAATCATCACAAAACCACAGTATCCAAGACACGATGGTATAAACATAAAGATAGATATGGATAAATAAAAATAGATAAACCAGAAATATAATTTTGCTTCATTTATCTATATATCTGTCTTTATGTTTATACCATCGTGTCTTGAATACTGTAGTTTTATAATTAATTGATTATATATAATTTTTATAAACTTTACTGGAGTAATATAAACAAGTCACATCCTACAATTTATCTATTTAAATTGTACAATTAAATTATTTTTAGTATATCCACAAAGTTGTGTAACAGTCAACACAATCAACTTTAGAATATTTTTATCACTCCAAGGAGAAACCCCACAGGATTAAAAGTCTGTCTTCTTTTTCCTTAAACATCTCCTCCAGCCCCAAGCAACCACGAATCTACTTTCTGTTGGCACAGAGTTGTCTCTTCTGAACATTTCATATAAATGGAATCATGCAATATGTGGTCTTCTTTTGTGACTGGCTTTTTTCACTTAGCATAGTGTTTTCAAGGTTCATCTGTATTGGGCATGTATCAGTACTTCATTCCTTTTTTATGGCCAAATAATATTCCATTGTATGGATGTACCACATTTTATTTATCCCTTTATTAATTGTTGGACATCTGGATTGTTTTCACTTGGCTCTTATGAATACTGATGCTGTGAACATGCATGTATAAATTTCCCTGTGGACGTATGTTTTCATTTCTCTTGGGTCTGTATCTAGAATGTAATTGCTTGGTCAAATGGTAACTTAATGCTTGACATCTGGAGAACTTCCAAACTGTTTTCCCAACAGCTGCATCATTTTATACTCTTACAAGTTGTGTATGAAGAGTCCATTTTCCCCACAAAAACATAGTTATTGTCTTTTTTAGTTATAGCCATCATAGTGGGTATGAAGTGGCATCTCCTTATAGTTTTGATTTGCATTTTTCTAATTTTGATCAATTGATTTTTGACAAAGGTGCCAAAACAATCCAGTAAATAAAGAGTAGTCTCCTCAAAAACTTGTACTGAAACAACTGGCTGGGACTACAGCCAGTATAAACAGACATATAAACATACACACACACATAAACACACATTAATGTGACCCTTATGTTACAGGATTCAAAACATTTAAACTTGTATCATAGACCAAAATGTAAAAGCTAAAATTATAAAACATCCAGAAGACAGCAGGACAGTATCTTTGCTAATTTGTTGTAAACAATTATTTCTTACTACAAAATAGCACCAAAAATTAATGTGTTTAAAGCATTAACAATTAATAAATGAAAAATATATAAACTAGACTTTCTCAGAATTAAAACCTTATGTTCTTCAAAAGATAATATATAAAATTCTAGAATAGGGCAAACTATTCTTTAGTGATAGAAATCAGATCAGTGTTTACCAGGTGAGGCAGGCATCATGAACTTTTCTTGGGTGATGGTAGTATTCTCTACCTTAATCAAGCAGTTGTTATAAAATGTTACAGGTGGCTGGGTGCAGTGCCTCACACCTGTAATCACAGCACTTTGGGAGGCAGAGACGGGCAGATCACAAGGTCAGGAGATTGAGATCATCCTGGCCAACATGGTGAAACCCCGTCTCTACCAAAATACAAAAAATTAGCTGGGCATGGTGGCGCATGCCTGTAGTTCCAGCCACTCGGGAGGCTGAGGCAGGGGAATCACTTGAACCCAGGAGGCAGAGGTTGCAGTGAGCCAAGATCACACCACTGCATTCCAGCCTGGCAACAGAGCAAGACTCCGTCTCAAAAAAAAAAAAAAAAAAAAAAAAAAAAAGAAGTATACATGTTTGCTTTACATTTAAATTTTGTGAATTTTATTACATGGAAATTATACTTCAGTAAACTTTACATTTTTTAAAAAGGACTATGAAGCAGTTGTTCTATTCTAAGCACTGTGTTGTGTGCTGGATACACAATGATAACAGAAACATGGATAGCCCCTGGTTACATGAAGCTTATAGCCTAGTCTATTTTATATGTATTGTATTACCTTATTTAACTCTAACAACAATTTTGTAAGGAGATGTGGGCTGGAATTATTATTCCCTTTTCAGAATTGAGGGAATAATGGCTTAAAAATGTTAAGTGAAGGCTGGTCACAGTGGCTTATGCTTATAATCCCAGCACTTGGGGAGGCCAAGATCAGTGGATCACCTGAGGTCAGGAGTTCGAGACCAGCCTGGCCAACATGGTGAAATCCCGTCTCTACCAAAAATACAAAAAAATTAGCCAAGCGTGGTGGTGCACGCCTGTAGTCCCAGCTGTTTGGGAGACTGAGGCATGAGAATCGCTCGAACCTGGGAGGCAGAAGTTGCAGTGAGATCATGCCATTGCACTCCAGCCTGGGTGACAGTGAGACTCCATCTCAAAAAAAAAAAGAAAGAAAGAAAGAAAAGATAAAGAAATGTTAAGTGAGTAGCTCGAATCAAAGAGAGAAAGGACACAGCAAGGGCTTAGGCCCAGATTTTCCAACTCTAAAGGCAACCTCTTTCTACAAAGTATAAAATGAGCCATTTTACCATTTCACAAGTATCTACACAATACACACACACACACACACACACACAATAATAAAAGTGTAACTTATAGGAAGCAGTGTAGTTCAGACAGATTTATCTGTATTTTAGCTCCATCTCCTCTTCTTTCCAGTTTTATTACTGTGGAAAATGTTCATAACTACTTTGAGATTCAGTTTTTTTCTCTTGAACTGGGAAGAACTATCTATGTGTAAATGCCAGAGATGTTACAGCTAATCTGGTTTTAGAAAGTTCCTTCTATACCTTCCTTTATGCTTATAAGAATATGCATAAATACATATATATTGTTATTGCAGTCTTTGATAATGGAAAAATTCATATATATATATATCTATATATACACATATATATGTGTGTGTGTGTTTGTGTCCATAAGAGAGACAGAGAGCATGTGTGTGTGTGTTTGTGTGTGTATATCTCAGGCATATGCATTTAAGCTCAGTATAACATACATCATTCGAGTCATTATGTAAATAACTCATTATTTTTAATAGCTACATACTTATCATTGTGCACACAACTGCATTGGTGCTATTGGTTCTATAGGATGTATTCTTTAAAAAAGATGAACTGCTTGCTGAAAAGTTACACATTTGTACTTTTAACAAATATTACCAAAGTATTGTCTAAAAGTTTGTGGCGATTTGCAGCCTACGATGATGTATATGGGTACATAGTCCAAGTCACTTTCCAGCTGTGATTTTCAGTCCAAATAAATAAAGCTATACTTGTCATGTCCCACCCACTGCAAGCTCAGTGGCTCCATCTTCCTTTCCATCTTCCTTTATCCTAGCCAAGTGTCATCATGTTGCAACTGAGCTATACTAAGCCTTCCCTCAAACACAGGGACTCTGAGCAGAGAGCCAGTGTGCCAGGGTCCACCGAGCGAGAACAAGAGAAGCAGGCTTTTGCTGCAGTCTAGCAGCTCATGTATTTACTCTTTTCCACCTGTCTGAGCTAATGAATCTGCTGATCTCAAGCAGAGGATTACACTAAGCCACTCTGTAATGCTCACTTGACTGAGGATGAACTCAGGATGAAATGATGTTTGTAATTTTTTTTTCAGGAATTGCAAGCCATTGAATTTGTCAAATATTTATATTGCACAACTGTTAGGTACCAAGTGCCTACAGCATGTATCTCTCTGGCTCTCTATCCATATCTATCTATTAAACTCTACTCTTTTGTCCCATACTATTTTCAAAGGGTTTACAGATACAATCTATAACCAGACAGGATATAATCTCATGTAACAAGGTCCCAAATGAGAGTACTGATAATTTTATTTTGCCTACTGAGACTATATTCAGTCCTTGTATTAGTCCATTTTGACACTGCTATAAAGAAATATCAGAAGCCGAGTTATTTATTTATTTACTTGAGATGGTGTTTTGCTCTTGTCGCCCAGGCTGGAGTGCAATGGCATGATCTCGGCTCACTGCAACCTCCGCCTCCTGGATTCAAGCTATTCTCCTGCCTCAGCATCTGGAGTAGCTGGGATTACAGGCACCCACCACCACACCCAGCTAATTTTTGTATTTTTAGTAGAGACGGGGTTTCACCAAGTTGGCCAGGCCGGTCTTGAACTCCTGACCTCAGGTGATCCGCCCACCTCAGCCTCCCAAAGTGCTGGGATTACAGGCGTGAGCCACTGCGCCCGGCCAAGACTGAGTAATTTATAAAGGAAAGAGGTTTAATTGACCACAGTTCCACATGGCTGGGGAGGCCTCAGGAAACTTACAATCATAGTGGAAGGCAAAGGGGAAGCAGGCATCTTCTTCACAAGGTGGCAGAAGGGAAGTGAGAGAGCAGGAAAAAAAACTGCCATTTTTAAAACCATCAGATCTCATGAGAACTCCCTCATGATCACAAAAACAGCATGGGGGAAACCGCCCCATGATCCAATCACCCCCCTCACTCGATATGTGGGGATTACAGCTCCCTCCCTCCACACATGGGGATTACAGTTCCCTCCCTTGAAACGTGGGGATTACAGGTCCCTCCCTCGATACGTGCAGATTACAATTGGAGATGAGATTTGTGTGGGGACACAGAGCCAAACTCTATCACTCCTTTTAGTCATAACCATAGACAGGGCCCAAATGCTCCTTATTTCCTGTTCCCTTTTCTTCTTTCAGTTTCTACTCCTCTTCACTTCTTCAAAGGCTCTAACGTAACCTTGAACCTATTATTTATAATTGAGATTGTTAGGATTCACCCTGGTTCCAATTTGGATGGCAATAGGTAAACTTTAGTGAGGAGCATCTTTAAGCCTCTGCTTTGTTAATAAGAATGGTTAGTGGGCATAGAAAGAATGAATAAGACATATTATTTGATGGCACAATAGGGTGACTACAGTCAATAAACTGTACATTTTTAAAATAACCTAAAGAGTGTAATTAAATTGTTTGTAACTCAAAGGATAAATGCTTGAGGAGATGAGTACCCCTCTCCCCATGATGAGCTTGTTTCATATTGCGTGTCTGTAACAAAACATCTCATGTACCCCACAAATATGTATATATATACCTACTATGAACCTTAAAAAATTAAAAAATAAGAAAAGAAAAAATCATTCTCTATAGAAATCTGGAATACCCAATATTCTTCTAAAATCTCTTTTCCCATAAGAAATAGGAGTGGGCAGGAACCAAGTTCGGGAAGAAAACAGAAAATCACATCCTTCCATGTTTAGATGAATGAGTCACAGTCCCTGATCTCAAAGAGCTCCAGCAAGATGAGAGGCATACACAACTAGTGAAAAGGACACAAGCTCGAATGGGACAAGGATGGGGAGTCAGAATAAGGAACACAGGGCAACTTGATAACCCAGGCAATTGAGTATCTTGCCTAGATTTAATTGACAGGAGAAGGCTACATGCATGAGCTGGGCCTTCAAAGAGGGGCAAAACAAGAAAAGGCAAAAAAAAAAGGACATCAGTGAAAGCAGAGTGGCAGTAAGGAGCACAGCACCTTGAAGCATGTGTTGCTTTGTGAACCTAAGACATCATAATTAGATAAAAGTTTCAAATTTAGATTAGTGGATTATGTTCGTATAGATGTCACCGGAAGAAACCAGAGGATATTTTGTTAAGATAATCATGGGGACTTTTTTGCGGTGTGTCATTATTTCTCGTTTTTTAGCTCAAGCTCCAGTGCACACACTGAATCTCAATATTTCCAAAGATCTCTGCACACAAAAGAGAATGAGAGGTGATTTACAGTCAGGGAAACAAGCCACTTGGTACACACTCAGAAAGTGGCAATTCTGGGCATTGTTAATTCTGACCCTGTGGCTAGAAAACCTGAGGACACCAGCAGAGGCAAAACTAGCTCTTCCAGCTCAAAACCTGCAGGGAAGTATCTTTATAATATTAGGGCCCAATGAGCCCTTGATTCCTTATATATTTGGGAAGATGCCTAGAGGCCTGGTCTGATAAACCAGGCTCTCTCTGTCCTGAGCATATAGACTAGGATATGATAGGTGACAGGTTAAATTGCTGTTAATGCTAATGAAAAGTCACATCTCACTTTCTTTACAATAAAGACGATAAGCCCTTTTTTGCTAACACTGCATGGGGGAAACTGAAGACAATAACAAAAGTGAAATGAGGCTTATATACAAAAGTGAAAAAATAGTCATCTACAAAAATAAGACCTTTGCCAAATCAATTGTTTTTTGGTAACTAATGTGTGAACAAATGAACAGATCTGCTTGCAAACATCAAATGTGAAGTCAGTGCTTCATTCCAGATAATGAAAATGACCAGCAACAAGATCCATTATTAAACATTGCTGGTCAATCTCATAGTAACTGTAGCAAAAACAATGTTATAGAACAGTGTTTGTTTCAGGTTTAAGTTGTGGTTGCCAATGTTATAAAGAGTGTATAGGAATAATGGGTTTGGAATTGCAGATGAACTGGACATATAGAGATCCATAGGTCTATTCCTTGGGACCACTGCATGTGTTTACTGCTTTTGTCCAGAATCTGACCTCATTTTTCCCTCAGTCTGTTAATAGAAATGATCATTCATTTTCCTCTTGTTTTATTCTGTGAGGTATGTGTGTATGTATTTGTGCATGTTCAATATGTGTCTGTGAGCCACGAGTGTGTGCATTTGAGCACTTGAGTGAATATATAGATATCAAGTGGCAGGTGGAAAAAAGTTTTCAATACTAGAAATGGAACATCCAAGATAATCAAGCTTTATCACGATACTTCAATATATCTTTGTGTTGGGGTCTGTTGTGTTTTTTTGTTTGTTTGTTTTTCTTACCTAAAGCCACATTATCAGGGGCAACTTTTGTTAACCCAGTTTCCATGTGCCAGGACTCAGAATTAAATGTGTATAGACCAAGCCCATGGAATGGGGAGGATGTACAATATTATCCTTACCTTCAAACAATTTGTCAAGCAAACAAAATATGAGAAATTAGCAAACTATTAGCCATCGTACTCTTCATTGTAGAAAAGAAAAGGTGCAGATATTGAAATTTATATTTACTTTTTTTCCCATATTCTTTTTTTCTGGTCCTTTGGTTTATCTTCCTCCCACTGACTGACTTAGCTTTGCTTTTCATGGAATATGTGATCTTGATAATCTCGCTGCTCAGTAAAATCAATATCACATTCCCATAGACGGCATTTATATGCCACCTTGGGTGGAAGATTGATAAAAGTGTTTCCAACACCTTTAAAATCACAGAACTTTAGAACTGGGAAAAAATAAATTTGAAAAGGATCCAGTTGTGCTGCATCATTTCTAATGGGTTATTGAAAAGCAACACCAAACATTGGTGGCAAGGTTTGGACTAGAAACCAGCAAGATCTATTTAATTGTCATCCAGGGCTTTTATTGCTATCTCATTCCTTCTGTCCTATATTCATACATGCACTTAAACAGTGTTTAACTGCTTACCTGTACACATTCCAACAAGAACTATAAAATAAAATGTATAAATTGAGACCAATAAGAGAAGAACACCTGTCCTCAAGTAATGCAGTCCTCAACTAAAGACGTGAAACTAACAGTTGTAGTATTCCATGGTACAAGAGAGCTATCATAAATCACTTGTTTCTCACTATAACTCTACAAGAAAAAAAAAATTGTAGAAAAAGTGCACGGAGATCAAAGACATGTATAATAAAAAGTCAAGAAAAACATAAATACTTATCATTGATTATAAGCATATGCTATCCTGATATGTTTTGGCTGCGTCCCCACCCAAATCTCATCTTGAATTGTAGTTCCCATTATCCCCACGTCATGGGAGGAACCAGGTGGAGATAATTGAATCATGGGGGTGATTTTCCCCATCCTGTTCTTGTGATAGTGAGTTAGTTCTCATGAGATCTGATAGTTTTATAAGGGTCTTCTCCCCCGTCGCTCTGCACTCTTCCTTTCTGCCGCCAAGTGAAGAAGGATGTGTTTGCTTCCCCTTCTGTCATAATTGTAAGTTTCCTGAGGCCTCCCCAGCCCTGCAGAGCTGTGAGTCAATTAATCCTCTTTCCTTTTTAAATTACCCAGTCTCAGGTATGTTTTTATTCACAACATGAGAACAGACTAATACATATTCTTTATGGAGAAAACAAAGCCATCAAAAATAATTGAAGTTAAATTGAATTTCTACATGCTTTGTAATGAGTCATGTGGCAGAATATTTTTGCATCATTGCTTATTATTATAGAATGTTTATCTTGGGGAAGTAATTCTGTTTTTCAGGGCACAATTTTGTCCTCTGTAAAATAAAGGATATAGGTTTAATGTCTGTGGTAGGCAGAATAGTGGCTCCCAAGATGTCCATATTCTAATTCCCAGGACCTGTGAATATGTTATGTGGCATGGCAAAGAAGAATAAAGGTTCCGAGTGAGACTGAGATTGTTATCAGATAGCCTTAAAATAATGAGACTATTCTGGAGTATATGGGTGGCCCCATTGTAACTTCAAAGGGCTTTAAATGTAGAGGAGAAAGGCAGAAGAGCCAGTGTCAGAATAATGCAATGTGAGACTCCACCAGCCACTTCTGCCTCTGAAGATGTAGAGGACCACAAGCCAGGGAATGTAGGCCATCTCAAAGCTAGAAAGGTCAAGGATGTGTGTAGTATCCTGGAAGGTCCAGAAGGAATGCAGCCCGGCTTGTACCTTCACTTTAACCCAGTGAGACTGATTTTAGACTATCACTATATGATAATAAATGTTCCAATGTACCACTTCCAAGTTTGTGGTAATTTGTTACAATAGTAATAAAAACTTAACACCGTGTCCAAAGAGCTTTACAGGGTTATGATGACAGTTTTCTCCAAACCCAGATTCTCTCTCTTTCTGTCTCTCTCTCTCTCTCTATCTTCCCCCATCCTTACTTCCTCCTTCACTCCCTTCCAAAAATCTTTGAAAACTCCCTCCATTCTACCTTACCTTTGTTTTATAGGCCTCCCTTACTCCTTTCTCATTTCAGGCCTTTTTCTTTCTGTTCTACATTAATATTGTTTCTATTCCACTAGAAATTAATGAAATCTTCCTTGGTTCCTCTCAGTTCTCCCTTTCACCCATTCTCTTAGTGAGTATGACAAGGTTCAGTAATCAAGAAAATAAAGATCAAATATTACTTAGGAAGAGGAAAGTAAGAAGTTGTGAATATCAATATTCATTTACTTATATATTTATTTCTCATCACAATAAATTTTCTGAAGAAACTAGTTTAAAATAAGAGATAATCATGCCTACTCTATCAGGATCTTGTAAGGTCACAACTAATTTATAAATAATTACTAATAATATAGAAGATGCTTAGAATTATAAGCTAATGAAAACATTAATTTGAGTTCAGGTTCAGTATCTTGAAATCACCATTTTCAAAGCTTGTTGAAATTTCTTTACATTTATCATGAAAGATATGTATTAAAGAACAAAAAGAAAGAAAACAAATATAAAATGATATAGAAAAATGCTCAGTTTTGTAAATAATGCATTTTGAATATACTTGAGTTAGCCATTTCCTTGAATTTATCAAAGCGCAGTATTCAGTAAAACTGAAAACTAATCCTGTTTCAAACATGGCTCAATGTGCATTGAAGAAAAAAAGAGATAACCAAGTATGTAGAAGCACATCTGAATATGCATTCAATATGAACTAATAGCAGCTGGGGAAATAAAATGCTTTTGATGCAGATGGACAAGTGTTCTATAGAAAACATTTTCATCCTTTTTTAATAGAGTTCTCACTTTTAATGCAGACATAATCTTAAAGAAAATATCTAAGAATTCATTGCAAAGTTCTTAGAAAAATCCATCAGGTTTTTAAATTTTCTCTCTCTCTGTCTCTGTCTCTCTCTGTGTGTGTGTGTGTCGGTGTGTGTCTGTGTGTATGGTGTGTGTCTATAGAAGACACATATATTCCATAGAAACAGGTTAGTTTAGAAAAGTTGATTTTCAAGCAGTCATTTAAGACTCAAAATATTGTTTCCCATCACTTGATCTGGCAATCTAAAAGCATATTTAACTAACAATTACAATACAACAGTAGATTTTATCTGAGGAAATAAAAAAGAATGTTGTAATTATTGGATCAATTAACAAAATTAATCAGTGGGTAGTTAGCCTTCTGGAATACCTATTTTAAAAAATGTGGAATTTACTGGGTACTGCATATTTGAAAATATGTGAATGACATTCATTAGTATTTTATGTTTAGAATGTTAGAGGTATGAGTGAGGGAAATTCCTTGCCTGTTCAAGGGATGTATGACTCTAATTCCGTAACTGTAGCTCTTTCCACAATAACCTCTTATCAGAACAAAGCAAGCCATCATCACTACATTTCAGCAGACACTCTACATACACCATTAATTATTTATCCATTCAATAAAATGTATTGAGCACAAATAAAGTGTCTGGCAATATGTTGTTTCTTTCTCCACAACAGCCTTGTGAATAGAAGATTGATGTTCCCATTTTAGAGATGAGAAAAGTGAGACTCAGCATTTTCATAACATATCTAACTTTCTACATACTCACTATATGACTGAGAGAACGTGTCATCTCATTTAATCCTCACAACAATCTGATGAAGTCAGTATTTTTATTACTCTTACTGTACTGAGGAGCAAACTGAGAAATACAGAGTTAAGAAACTGGCTAGAAGTTAAATAACAATTTAGTAATGGAGCCACAAGCCAATCCTGAATTTTGTTTGATGCTGGATCCCAAGCTTTTAAACTGCATGTTTAAGTTATTTGTCAACAATGCAAAATTATTAAGAAGTAAAGTTTGGGCTTGAACCCACATTTCCCTTTCATTTTATTTACTTTATTTTGCTGTTTAATTTAATTTAATTTAATTTAACTGTATTTTATTTCATTGAGTTGGGATCAGTTCTGTCACCCAGGCTGGAGTACAGCAGTGTGATCATAGTTTATTGTAACTTTGATTCTCAAGCTCAAACTATCTTCCTGTCTCAGCCTCCCAAGTAGCTAGGACTATAGGGCATGTGACACCACACCAAGCTAAATTTTTAAATTTTTGTAGAGATGAGGTCTCGCTATGTTGCCCAGTCTTGTCTCCAACTCCTGGCCTCAAGTGATCCTCGACCTTCCAAAGGGATGGATTTACAGGCATGAGCCACTGTGCCCAGCTTGAACCCACATTGCTTACTTCAAAGCCTAATGACCAATTTCATGAAGGAGGTAAGACATGTAGCCCAAGCATTATAATACAATATGAAAAGTGCCTTAAACAGTGTGTAAGGGGCTAAAGCAGAGTAGGCTTTACAAAGCAAGTTTATTGAGCTGAAATTTCAGGGTGAATGTAAATTAAATAGGAGACAAGTAAAGAGAACAGCATTTCAGCAGTGGGAAGACGTTTCCTAGTGGCATAGGCACGTGAGAGTGAATATTCAGGGGACTACAAGTCTGCAAAATAATGGAAACATAAAATTCATCATTGGAAGTGGCAGTAAATTAGACTGGAAATATAAGTGAAGATCAATTTGTATACTCCCCTTGTAAAGTTGGTGATTTCTTGCTTTGAAAAGAATAACTAATTTACCTGGTAAGAGCCAATGGCTCTTTACCTTTACTTTGAAGAAACGGACAAATAATGGCTTTGCAATGTAGTTAGGCTTTGTTTTTTCTCTTTTCTTTTTTTTAAAACAAATCACAAACTTTGAAATAGTTAAAGTATAACACACATAGAGTACACTGCATAAGTCACCAGGATACAGTTTGCTGAATTCCCCAATTCTCCAATTGCACACGTATGCATACCCAGAGCAGCCTAAGAAACTGAATTGACCAGATCCCCAGAGTTGCCCTGTGCTTCTCCCAACCAGTGCGTCCATCTCAGGGCAACAATAAACCATAGCCTGATATCTAATACCATGGATGGGTTTTTGTTACTTTTGAAATTTATGTAAATGAAATAATACAGTATGCATTATTTTTGAGTCTGGTTTATTTCATTTAACCTTATGCTTGAAAACCATCTTCTGAAGTTAAGTTAAAAAAAACTTTAAATATATAATGCATTGAAATGATTTTTAAAAATTCAAATAGGATAAAAAGATTACAGTGAAAAACTCTTGTCTCTCAACCCAGTTCTCTACCTCCCTTCTCTGAAGATAACCAACATTAACAATTTATTGATCATCTTTGGAAAGAAATTTTAGGTATAAATAGGCCTCTGAATTGTCATTTTTCTTCCCCTGCACATACCACACATAGAATAAATGTCCTTGGGAGATGTACTAAATATTTCCTGAGTCCTACTGTTTGTTCATTCCTATTATTCCACTCATGTTAAAGAATACAGTGATGTTACTTTGAAAAGACTATAACTCAGTTTGGGTTTGATTCATGTTTTGTCGTGATTAGATTCAGCTTATGTACTTTGTTGGCAATAATACTACAAAAGAGATATTGTGTTTTTCTTAGTACATTATATCAGGAGGGACCTCATGTAGCTTTGTGCCATTACTGGTGATGTGAATTTCAGTCCTTTAGCTAAGGTGAAGTCAACCAGGTTTCTACAATATTACCAATTTTCCTCTTGTAATTAATCAGTAATCAGTGAGGAGATTCTTTGAGACAATGTATAATTTTGTTTCCTTGTCGAGTATTCATTCAATGGTTTTAACTTCCACTGATGAATTTTGCTTGAGTTAGTCATAATTATAACAACTAAAAACTGATATTATTAAGTTTATTTTTATTGTTCTCAAGGTCTGCTGCACTCACAAACCAGGTTATGTCAGCTGGACTATGTGGTGCCTTTTGTACCTGTCTGCATCCTGGCGTCCATTTGCCATCTGCAGAGGGCTCAACTTGCAGTCCCAGAGGAAAGGTACATTTCCAGAAGAGAGAAGGAAAGATCTAGGGCCCAAGCTAATGACATCAAGTACTCTGAATTTGTCTTGGTGTCCACCTTGTTTTGGTTCCAGAGAAATGACACAGTTGCTAATGAGGTTGGTACTACCTTGCATAGCTTCTAAACCTCAAACTTACCTTGGAGATTTTGTCCCTCGCTTTTTCTTTGTTGTCAGGTCTTATTGTTGCCTTTTTCTGGACATGAAATCTAGATCTTGGATTTTGAAAAGAAATTTGGACGTAAAATCTAGATCTTTGATTTTGAAAAGAAATTTGACTATGTATTCCCAAATTCTTTAGCAAGTTGTTTTCTGGACTTAATCCCAGACTTAGAGTTGTTTATAAATACCTTGATGCTAGGGTGTGATTGGAAGAAGGTGTAAGTGTTAAGACACTGCCTGGCTATTCTGCTTGGAATCTCCTCTTCAGGATATTCTTGGTCTTGGCTTGACTCTAAGGCCTTCTCAGGTCCTGGTCTTTGCTGGAATCAGCACCTCACTCTTCAATTCTGAAACCAAATCTGGATTCTAGACCAGATTCTTTTCTGTGTTGATTTCTAAAGCAAGTTTTCATTTGTTAGCATAACCTGGGTAAAGTTTTTTGTTGAATGAAATTTTCCAGCTGATCTGTGAAGTTGGTGCTACTGCACCTATAATTTTTTGCTACTATCTTCTTTGGAGAGCTGTCCTCAACTAGTCCATATTAGAAAAGTCTTGGTACCTATGGATTCAACTAGGCATCTTCTGGCTCAGTGTTCATTGTATGCACAGTTATGTGTAAGCACTAGGAACCGAGCCTGAAAAGTACCTATGAGGCAAGATAACTTTCTTGGTTATTTGTTGGAATGTCAGAAAAAGTCTTGAGTGGTTCACATGAAAACTGTTAATTTAGCAAGAACGCAATTTAGAGAGGGGAAAACCTAGCTCTGCTCACTGACGCATGTGCAAGATGAGATGCTGGCAGTGGAATTGTGTATTTATGATAATTTTGCTATTGCAGGGCAAGGGAGGCCGTCTACCAGGGAATTGCAGTAATTAGATGAGGAAAGTGATGGTTCCATAAAACTCAGCTAAAATGTTACAGTGGAGCAGAGAGAAATGAAGAATAAAGAGTATTTCCCAAGTCAGAAAAGATTGTTTTATTGTCTATTTTACAAGCATAGTTAGGATGTTAAATTGGAAGCAAATCTAGCTGGAAAGCAGTAACACACCAGATTTGGCCATCAAATTAATTCTGTCGTAATGAAATGTGAAATTTGACTGAAATGAAGAGGAATTGGATTTAGGCTGCTTATGCTGGTGGCTTTCAATTATAACATAACATAATACACATCCTTTTGTAAAACATAAAAATAAATGCTGAGCAAACAGAGGCAACTACTGAACAACAACAACAACAACAACAACATAAAAAGAATTGCCAATCCAGACATTTCCAATGCTTACCTGGGAGGTCATCTGAAAAATGAGGGGATCAAAATACATAATTTCTAATGTCCTTTACAGCTCTGCTATGAATGCCTGCAGCCATAAATTTAGGTCTTAGGAAAGATCAACGTGTCATGACACACAATAAAGTATTAAAGTTGGCAGGCCGGGCGTTGGTGGCTCAAGCCTATAATCCCAGCACTTTGGGAGGCCGAGACGGGCGGATCACGGGGTCAAAAGATCGAGGCCATCCTGGCTAACTCGGTGAAACCCCGTCTCTACTAAAAAATACAAAAAAACTAGCGGGCGCCTGTAGTCCCAGCTACTCGGGAGACTGAGCCAGGAGAATGGCGTGAACCCGGGAGGCGGAGCTTGCAGTGAGCTGAGATCCGGCCACTGCACTCCAGCCTGGGCGACAGCGCGAGACTCCCTCTCAAAAAAAAAAAAAAAGAAGTTGGCAAACAATTTACTTCTTTATAAGTTAAACAGGTTCAGCATTATTCCTGTAATGATGGCATGCTTGCTGTCCTGATTTTGACTATACTTTCTTAAGATAGAAATTGATTAAATTATAGCTAGTATCCTAGGCCCATGTGAGCATGGGTGCCACTGGAGGAGTGGAGATATGTATGCTACTCACTTATGTGTTAGCCCCAGAGCATAGCAAAATTTCTGTGATTGTTTGTAGGACTTCTCTCCATACTTTTTATCAGATTTCTTCCTTAAGAGAGAAGAACCGGACAGATCTTTATGCATTTTATTTGACTTTTCTGCACAGGAATAAATTAGTGAGACAGTGCTATAGTTTGTATGTTTGTTCCTCTCAAAACTCATATTGCAATTTTAATCCCAATGTTGAAGGTAAAGGCCTAATGGGATGTGTTTGAGTCATGGGAACAGACTCCTCATGCCCTCTATTAGTTCCCAGGAGAGCTGGTTGTTTACAAGAGCCTGTTACCTGCCCCTCCTCTTTCTTTCTATGTAATCCCTAAACATGCTGACTCTCCTTCCCCTTACATCATAAGTGGAAGCAGCCTGAGGCCCTCACCAGAAGCGGATGCTAGCACCATGCTTCTTGTATAGCCTGCAAAGCCATGAGCAAAATAACTCTCTTTATAAATTACCCACCACTAAGTATCCCTTTATGGCTAAACAGACTAAGACATGAAATTGGTACTTAGGACTGGGGAATTGCTATAAAGATGCCTGAAAATGTAGAAATGTCTTTAGAAATGGATAATGGGTTGGAAGAGTTTTAAGGGCTCAGAATAAGATGAAAAGATGAGGGAAAGTTTGGAACTTCTTACATATTGGTCAAATCATTGTTACTAAAATGCTAATAGAAATATAGACAGTACTGGCTGCACTTGGTGGTTTATGCCTGCAATTCTAGCAGTTTGGGAGGCTGAGGAAGGAGGATCTCTTAAGGACAGAAGTTTGAGACCAGCCTGGGCAACATAGTAAGACCTTGTCTCTAAAAAAAAGAAGAAGAAGAAGAAAGAAATGAAAAAATATATACACAGTAAAGGACAAGTTGATGAGGTCTTGAATGGAAATAAAAAACCTATTGGGAATTGAAGCAAAGGTCACCCTTGTTACACCTTAGCAAAGGACTTGGCTGCTTTGTATTCATTCCTGAGGGCTTTGTGGAAGGCTGAAGTTGAGATAGGGTATCTGATGGAAGAAATTTGTAAGGAGCACAGACTTCAAGAACTGGCATAGCTATTTTTATCAGTTTGTGATCATATGCAGCAGCAAAGGAATGGCCTAAAGGTGAGATTTATAATGAGAAAGGACACAGAGCACTAAAATATGGAATATCTGCAGCCTGGCCATGTGGCAGAGAAGGAAAGAGCATTATCAGGAGAGGACTCTGAGGGTGCTGATGAGCAACAACTTGCTAGAGAGATTAGCATGCATAAATGGATATCAAATGTTAATAATCAAGAAAATGCCAACAAGGACCTGAAGGCATTTCAGAAATCTTCAAGACTGACCCACCTGTCACAGGCCCAGAGGCCTAGGAGAACAGAATGGTTTGGGGAGCCAGGGCCAAAATGCTACTTATCAGCACCATCTCAACATGCTGCTCCCTATATTCTCACTGCTCTGGTTCCAGCCACAGCTCAAACAGCTCCAGGTACAACTCAAGCTACTGCTCTGGAGGGTGTAAGCAATAAGCCTTGGTGGCATCCATGCAGTGTTAAGTCTGCAAGTGCCCAGAATGGAAGAGTGATAGAGGCTTGGCAACTTCTACCTAGATTTCAGAGGATGTATCAGAAAGCCTGGATGCCCAGGCAGAAGTTTGCCACAGGAGCTGAGCCACTATAAAGAATACCCACAGGGGCAATATCTAGTGGAGCCACTGAGGTGGGGCTATGATGAGGACCCATAATAATCAAGCCACCAGTAGCATGCAACTGCAGCCTGAAGAAAGCCACAGGAATTCAAATCCAACCTGTGAGAGCAGCCACATGGGCTGTGCCCAGCAAAGCCATGGGGATGAGGCTGCCCAAGACCTTGAAAATTCACCCTTCACACTAATGTGCTCAGGATGTGAGACATGGAGTCAAAGGAGATTATTCTGGAGCTGTAAGATTTAATGTCTGCCCTGCTGGGTTTCAGACTTGTGTGGGGGCATGTTACACCTTTCTTTTGGACTATTTCTCCATTTTGGAATGAGAATGATTACCTAATGTCTGTTATACCATTGTGTCTTGAAAGTAAATAACTTGTTTTTACAGACTTATGGCTGGAAAGAACTTGCCTTGTGTCTCAAACGAGATTCGGGACTTTAGACTTTTGAGTTGCTGCTAGAACAAGTTGTGGGACTTTTGAGGACTATTGACAAGGGGTGATTGTATTTTGCAATGTGAAAATGACATGAGTTTGTGTGGGGAGGATAGGGAGAGGAATGCTATAGCTTGAATGTTTTGTCCACCACAATCCATGTTGCAATTTGATACCAATGTTGGTGGTATGGTCTAACGGGAGGTGTTTGTGTCATGGGGGCAGACTCCTCACAAACATATTAATGCCCTTACTGAGGAGAGGGAGAGTGAGTTCTCCCTCTATTAGTTCCTGGGACAGCTGGTTGTTATCAAGAACCTGGCACCTCCCCCTTCTCTCTCTTGCTTCCTTTCTTGCCATGTGATCTCTGTACATACCAGCTTCCTTTCACCCTCCACCAGGAGTGAAAGCAGCCTGATGCCCTTACCAGAAGCAGAGGCTGGCACCATCTTTTTGGACATTACGCAGAACCATGAGCTAAATAAACTATTCTTTATAAATTACTCATCCTCAGGTATTTCTTTATAGTAACACTAAACAAACTAAGACAGAGAGACTGTTGAACTGCATTAAAAGTTCACTCTTCAAATCCAAAGCAAGGGGAAAAAAACATTAATTATGCCTTCTGTTTTAAGTTTTTATATTGATAGCATGTTAAAATGATAACATTTTGGATAGGTTGAATTAGATACAATATATTATTAAAATTAATTTACCTGTTTTTCTGTAATATGCTTACCAGAAAAATTTAATTATATATGCAGTCTGTACTATATTTCTATTAAACCATGCTAATCCAGACAATCCACAGAATAGCACACTGTCACACTAATTTAGTGACAGCATGCCCACTGCAACTGAGGAGCATGTGTATTGCGTGTCATAGTAAGCCACATAATCTCTAGAGGCTGGGAGGACCTAAAAAGTTTCAGGAGCTTACTACATTGGTGAAATTTTTGGTGTGGTGCATGCTTGGGCATCCTCCCCAAAGTAAAGGGTATCTTACTGCACCTTATACCACCCATCACTAAAAGAAAAGTATATTAGAAGATCTCTTCAGTTATTGGAGATATCCCACACTTGAAAATATTGCTCTAAAAATGTGTTTATTTGGTGACAGAAAAGACAATTGATATGATTTGGCTGTGTCCCCACCCAAATCTCATCTTAAATTGTATTTCTCATAATCCCCAAATGTCATGGGAGAACCCCAGTTGAATCATGGGGGAAGTTACCCCCAGGCTGTTTTATGATAGTGAATGAATTTCATGAGATATGATGGTTTTATAAGTAGCTTTTCCCACTTTGCTCAGCACTTCTCTCTCCTGCTGCCATGTGAAGAAGGATGTGTTTGCTTCCCCTTCCACCATGATTGCGAGTTTCCTGAGGCCTCCTCAGCCACACGGAAATGTGAGTCAAGTAAACCTCTTTCTTTTTCAAGTTACCCAGTCTTGGGCAATTCTTTATAGCAGCATAAGAACAGACTAATACAGTGAATTGGTACTTGTAGTGGGGCGCTACTATAAAGATATCCAAAAATGTGGAAGCAACTTTGGAACTGGGTAACAGGCAGAGTTTGGAACAGCTTGGAGGGTTCAGAAAAGGATGGGAAAATGCAGGAAAGTCAGAAACTTCCTAGAGACTTGGAGGGCTCAGAAGACAGGAAGATGTGGGAAAGTTTTGAATTTCCTAGAAATTTGTTGAATGGCTTTGACCAAAATGCTGATAGTAATGAGGACAATGAAGTCCAGGCTGAGGTGGTCTCAGATGGAGATGAGAAACTTGTTGGGAACTGGAGTAAAGGTGACTCTTGCTATGCAAATAGATGGGTGGCATTTTGCCCCTGTCCTACTGTGATGGTTAATACTGAGTGTCAACTAGATTGGATTGAAGGATGCAAAGTATTGTTCCTGGGTGTGTCTGTGAGGGTGTCTCTAAAGGAGATTAACATTTGAGTCAGTAAACTAGGGGACACAGATCACCCTCAATCTGGGTGGTCATGTGTAACCAGCTGCCAGCATGGCCAGGATAAAAGCAGTCAGAGAAACATGGAAGGACTAGACTGGCTAAGTCTTCTGTCCTCCATCTTTTTCCTGTGCTGGATGCCTCCCGCCCTTGAACTCCAAGTTCTTCAGCTTTTTGACTCTTGGACCTACATCAGTGGTTTGCCAGGGGCTCTTGGGCCTTTGGCCACAGACTGAAGGCTGCGCTGTCAGCTTCCTGACTTTTGAGGTTTTGGGACTTGAACTGGCTTCCTTGCTCCTCGCCTTGCAGATGGCCTATTGTGGGACTTCACCTTGTGATTGTATGAGTCAATACTGCCTAGTATACTATTTTTCATATATGCAGCTATCCTATTAGTCCTGTCCCTCTAGAGAAACCTGACTAACACACCTAGAGATCTGGAACTTTGAACAAGAGAGAGATGATTTAGGGTATCTGGCAGAATATATTTCTAAGCAGAAAACCACTCAAGAGGAAATAGAGCCTAAAAATTCAGAAAATTAGCAGCCTGATGATGCAATAGAAAAGAATACCCCATTTTCTGGGGACAACTACAAGCCTGCTGCAGAAATTTGCATAAGCAAAGAGGAACCAAACATTAATCACCAGGACAATGGGGAAAATGTCTCCAGAGCATGTCAGAGACTTTCATAACAGCCCCTCCCATCACAGGACCAGAGGACTAGGGAGTATAAATGGTTTCTTGGGAAAGGCCCATGGCCCGCCTGCTCTATGCAACCTCAGGACATGGTACCCTATGTCCCAGCTGCTACTGATGCAGCTAGGGCTAAAAGGGGCCAAGGAACAGTTCAGGTCATTGCTTCAGAGGGTGCAAGCTGCAAACCTCGCTGACTTCAACACGGTGTTGCAAGTGTGGGTGCACAGAGTTTAAGAATTGTAATTTGGGATAGATAAAGTCCCTATCTCCCTGGGACAGAGTATCTGGGGGAAGGGGCAGCTATGGGCACAGCTTCAGCAGACTTAAATGTCCCTGCCTGACAGCTCTGAAGAGAGCAGTGGTTCTCCCAGCACACCATTTGAGCTATGATAATGGAAAGACTGCCTCCTCAATTGGGTCCCTGACCCCTGTGTAGCCTGACTGGGAGACACCTCCCAGTAGGGGCTGACAGACACCTCAGAAATGAGAGCTCTGACTGGCATCAGGTGGGTGTCCCTCTGAGACAAAGTTTCCAGAGGAAGGATTAGGCAGCAATATTTGCTGTTCTGCAGCCTCAGCCAGTGATACCCAAGCAAACAGGGTCTGGAGTAAACCTCCAGCAAACTCCAACAGACCTGCAGCTGAAGGACCTGACTGTTAGAAGGAAAACTAACAAACAGAAAGGAATAGCATCAACATCCACAAAAGGGATGTCCACACCAAAACCAAAAGATGGAGAGAAACCAGCACAGAAAGGCTGAAATTCCAAAAACCAGAACACCTCTTCTTCTACAGAGGATCACAACTCCTTGTCGGCAAGGGAACAAAACTGAATGGATAATGAGTTTGACGAACTGACAGAAGTAAGCTTCAGAAGGTGGGTAATAAAAAATTCCTCCGAGCTAAAGGAGCATGTTCTAACCCAATGCAAGGAAGCTAAGAACGTTTAAAAAAGGTTAGACGAATTGCTAACTAGAATAACCAGAGTAGAGAAGAACATAAATGACCTGATGGAGCTGAAAAACACAGTATGAGAACTTCGTGAAGCATACACAAGCTTCAATAGCCAAATCAATAATGCAGAAGGAAAGATATCAGTGATTGAAGATCAACTTAATGAAATAAAGTGAGAAGACAAGATTAGAGAAAAAAGAGTGAAAAGAAATGAACAAAGCCTCCAAGAAATTTGGGACTATGTGAAAAGACCAAATCTATGTTTGATTGGTGTACCTGAAAATTAGGGGGAGAATGGAACCAAGTTGGAAAACACTCTTCAGGATATTATCCAGGAAAACATCCCCCAATCTAGCAAGGCAAGCCAACATTCAAATTCAGGAAATACAGAGAACACCACAAAGATATTCCTCATGAAGAGCAATGCCAAAACACATAATCATCAGATTCACCAAGGATGAAATGAAGGAAAATTGTTAAGGGCAGCCAGAGAGAAAGGTCGGGTTACCCACAAAGGGAAGCCCATCAGACTAACAGCAGATCTCTCAGCAGAAACACTACAAGCCAGAAG
>NW_012114910.1:2565266-2608195 GCF_000951035.1 Colobus angolensis palliatus
ACAACATACCAGAATCTCTGGGACACATTTAAAGATTGTGTAGGTGGAAATTTTATAGCATTTAACGCCCACAAGAGAAAGCAGGAAAGATCTAATATTGACACCCTAACATCACAATTAAAAGAACCAGAGAAGCAAGGGCAAACAAATTCAAAAGCTAGCAGAAGACAAGAAATAACAAAAATCTGAGCAGAAATGAAGGCGATAGAGACACACAAAATTTTTTTTTTCAAAAAATCAGTGAATCCAGGAGGTGGTTTTTTGAAAAGATCAACAAAATAGATAGACCACCAGCCAGACTAATAAAGAAAAGAGAGAAGAATCAAACAGACACAATAAAAAATGATAAAGGGGCTATCACCACCAATCCCATAGGAATACAAACTACCATCAGAGAACACTATAAAAACCTTCACAAAAATAAACTAGAAAATCTAGAAGAACTCCTGGACACATACACCCTCCCAAGACTAAACCAGGAAGAAGTCAAATCTCTGAATAGACCAATAACAGGTACTGAAATTGAGGCAAAAAAAAAGTCCAGGACCAGACAGATTCACAGCTGAATTCTACCAATGGTACAAAGAGGAACTGGTACTATCCCTTCTGAAACTATTCCAATCAACAGAAAAAGAGGGAATCCTCCCTTACTCATTTTATGAGTTCAGCATCATCCTGATGCCAAAACCAGGCAGAGACATAGCAAAAAAAGAAAATTTAAGGCCAATATCCCTGATGAACTTTGATGCAAAAATCCTCAATAAAATACTGGCAAACTGAATCCAGCAGCACATCAAAATGCATATCCACCATGATCAAGTCGGCTTCATCCCTGGGATGCAAGGCCAGTTCAACATACACAAATCAATAAATGTAATCCATCACATAAACAGAACAAACAACAAAAAACACATGATTATCTCAATAGATGCAGAAAGGACCTTTGAAAAAATTCAACAGCACTTCATGCTAAAAACTCTCAAAAAACTAGGTATTGATGGAACGTGCCTCAAAATAATAAGAGCTATTTATGACAAACCCACAGCCAATATCATACTGAGTGAGGAAAAAACTGGAAACATTCCCTTTGAAAATCAGTACAAGACAAGGATGCCCTCTCTCACCACTCCTATTCAACATAGTATTGGAAGTTCTGGCCAGGGCAATCAGGCAAGAGAAAGAAATTTCCTGACATAACTTGCCTTCTTCACCTCCCTTCTTTGAAGCAGTCGTAATCAGTCCCTTTCATAATAATTATTATCATGCCCTCTAGATTCTGAGAACTCAATAACTTTCTAATGTTGATCAATTAAAATACTCTCCCCATTCCTAAGTATATGCATCTACTAATTAAGGGAGGTAAAGCATCCCATAAACTAAAAAGTAAAACCATAGTCTCATATTTCTTATGACCTTGTATAACACTACAAGACAAGCCACCTAGACTAGTTCAAGAGCTACCCATGTGGGAGGAAGATCTAGAATGAATGGTTGACAAGATGGATGATGACTGTTATTCCATTTTTATTACTATTATTTTACTTACAAAATACAATTTTAGGATTATGGATGATACGAGGGGGGCATTAGTGAAGGCATTTCAGGGGAGGTAATGTTAGAATTGGATTATAAAGATGAGTAGGAATTAGCTAGGAAGAAAACAGGAGAAGGAGGATAGTACAGACAATGAGAATAGAACAATAAGAGAGGTCTCAAAAATGGGGCAATGTGTGCATTCTCATGTCTCTTATAAACGCTTGAAACTAAACTTATTTGTGCCATAAAAAAGATACTTAGATTCAAATTTTTATTACATAAAACTTCTTAATTAGAAGAGCATAGCGAGATTTATACTTCTTCTCTTTCAGACTATTAGTAACATTAGGGCAGAGACTATGTCTCTTTTTATTACTCCTGTTTCTCTATTGCTTTGTAAATATTATTCAGCTCTGTGCCCTTGTGATTATTCTACATATTCCAGTTCATCAGTAATTTTATGTTAAGCCATGATTAAAATACTGTTTTATTTTTAATAACTTTAAATTTTATAACTCTAAACTCTAACTTGAACTATGTATTTGTAGATGCAACTGACCACTTGACATCTCTACTTGAATGTCTAACAGGGGTCTATTTGTTAAAGAAATAAACAAACGCCTTCTAGATGGGTTCATGAGGCTTCTGGGGGGTGTAGCACATAGTACATACTTAACAAATTCAAACAAACATAAAAAAAGGTAGCTCGGCTCAAGAAATATGAGTTTATATTTATTAGGAAAGGAATAAAAACAAAACTAAGGTAAAATAGTTTAGAACTTAAGAACGAATTAATTTTTTAATGTAAATTTATTCCTAATCTAAGAACTTTGTCATATATAGTATATTTTAAGCAACTGGGAAAGGACTTATGTGTATGTATATGTCTTTACATGTATGTGTTTTAGGGAGTTGACATTAGCAGAAAGACAGCAGAAGAAACTAACATGTAGAATTGGCCAGTAGATGGAGTATTTCAATCTAATGTAAGAATCCCTCTCTGAAATGTAGAAAAATTAAAAATGAAATGAGGTATTTGGTGAAGTCTCCTCTCTTTTAACATACTTCACTTCTGAAATGAGATAAATATACGTTTTCCTATTTTTTCTGCTAAATATAACTAAAAATCTGGGTATAATATATAAACAAACACAATACTCTAATATGGAAAAAAAAAGACCATTTAGGGACTGCAGAACCCAAGAAACAACATGATGGCAAGTTTTCTGGGTTTTCTTTTTGTCTGACAGTTACCAGGATTCAAACTGAAGAAGTCAGCATCCAGGAAGCATCAATAGGTGCAAACAAATAAATCCTTGACAAAATGGTAGACTTAAGCCCTAACATATTAATAAATACATTAAATGTAAATGGCATAACTACACAAAGAAAAATACAGAGGTTGGTAATGCAGATTTAGAAAGTAACTCAACTTTATACTTTCTACAAAAAACACACTTTAAATATAACTGCATAGGCATCCTGGAAGTAAAAAGATGGAAAAAATATATATCATGCAAAAATCAACAAAGGAAAGAAAAAGTGGCTATATTAATATCAGATTAAATAGACTTCAGAGCAAAGAAATTACTAGAGACTAAGAGGAACATTGTAAAGGATTAAAAGGCCAATCAACCAAGAATACATAGCATCTTAAATGTGTATGTACCAACAAAATAATGCAAAAAGGTGAAGCAAAAACTGGTAGAACTGAAATAAGGAATAAACATATTCATAATTATAATGAGAAACTTCAATGACCTGCTATCAAAAATTGATAGAACAACTACACAGAAAATCACCAACAATACAGAAGAACTTACATACACCAAGATTGAATCAATATATGCAGAACTATCTACACAGTAACAGCAAGATACACATTATTTTCAAGTGTGCATAAAATACATAACATAGTACATCATATCCTGGACCACAAAACAAACCTCAAAAAATTTAAAACAATTGAAATCACATAGAGTATGCTATTCAACAAAATTGAATTAAAGTAGGATTCAATAACAGAAAGATAAGAGAAAAGTTACCAAATACTTGGGACCAAACACATGGGTCAAAGAGGATGTGCCAAGGGAAATAACAAAAAATATATTAAATTGAATAAAAATACAATAAAATAAAAATACAATATATCAAAATGGTTGCAACACAGCTAAAGCAGTGATTCAATGAAAATATATAGCAGTAAATGTAAACATTACAAAAGAAGAAAAGTCCCAAGTCAATAATCTGAGCTTCTACCTGAAAAACTTAGAAGAAAGAAGAGAAAAATAAACCCAAAGCAAGCAAGAAGAAAAAACTAATAAAGATAAGGGCAGCAATCAATAAAATTTAAAACATGAAAATGACAAAATTAGTAACACAAAGAGCCAGTGCCTTGAAAATATTTTAAAAATTGAGAAAACTCTATCAAACCTAACAAAGAAAAAAGAAGATACAAATTACCAATATTGGGAATAAAATGTGGACATCACTGTAGAAATTACAGACATTAAAAGGATAATAAGAAATACTACAAACAACTCTACATAAATTTGACAACTTAAAATAAGTAAACCAATTTCTCAAAAAATATAATTTGCCATAACTCACTCAGTATGGAACAAATCACTTAAAAATACCTATAAATGTTAAGAAAATAGAATTTCTAATTTGAAGACTTGTAAAATAGAAATCTCCAGGCCCAAATTGTTTCGGTGGAGAATTCGAATTCTGCCAAATATTTAAAGCATTAATGTAAATTCTACAGAATCTTATCTAATAAAATAGAAAAGGAGAGAACACTTAAGAATTCATTTTCTGAAACTAGCATTATCTTAATACCTGTATTAGTCAGTTCTCCCAATGCTATAAAGAACTACTTGAGACTGGGTAATCTATAAAGAAAAGAGGTTTAATTGGCTCACAATTCTTCAGGCCGTACAGGAAGCACAGGTGAAGAGGGATTATTCCACTGTCACATTGCTATAAATAACTACCTGACACTGAGTAATTCATTTCAAAAAAATTTTTTTTAATTAATTCACAGTTCTGCAGGCTGTACAGGAAGCATGGCTAGGGAAGCCTCAGGAAACTTACAATTATGGCAGAAGGTGACGGGTAGCAGGCATGTCTTACGTGGCCAGAGGAAAAAGAGAGGAAAGGGTAAGGTGCTACACACTTTTAAACAACCAGATCTCAAGAGAACTCACTCACTATCATAAGAACAGCAAAGAGGAAGTCTGCCCCCATAATCAAATCACCTCTCACCAGGTCCCTCATCCCAACATTAGGAATTACAATTCAACCATAAGATTTGGGCAGAGACACAAACCTAAACCATATCAATACCAAAACCAGAGAAACACAGTACAGAAAATAAAACTACAGGATAATATTATACATAAATATAGATACTGAAGTTCTTTAAAATATTAACAAATACAATTCAACAATACATAAAAAGAATTATACACCATAACCAAGTGGGGTTTATTCCCAGAAAGACTGTCTAAATATTTAAAAATTAATCAATGTTATCCACCATATTATCATACAAAATAAGAAAAATCATATGATTGTATCAATCAATGCATAAAAAGCATAAATAATCATTTATAATAGAAACCAAAAAAAGGGAATAGACAGAAATTTCCTCAATTCCTCAGCTCAACAATGGGCACATTTAATAACCTATAGTTAACATTATACTCAGTGGAGGAAGACTGAATGCTTTCCCACTAAGGCAAAAAAAAAAAAAAGGTTGGGGTAGGGGCAAGCATGTTTCCTGGAAGTTCTAGCTAGTACTACACCAAGAAAGGGAAATGGAAGAAATAAAGTGCATTTCTGTATTCTAGCAATAAATTCAAAGCCTCAAAGTTAACAATATAATGCCACTTACAGTTGCTCAAAAAATAACATTTCTAGTGCAAATTAAACTAAATGTGTACAAGACTTTTATGCCAAAAATTATATAATCAAAGATCTATATAAAAGGAAAAACATACTATGTTCATTGTTTGGAAGATTCAATATGGTAAATATGTCAGTTCTCCCTAAATTTATATACAGGTTTGATGCAATTTCTCTCAAAATCCCATTATGATTTTTGAGGTATATATAAGATTACTTTAAAATGTATATGTAACAGCAAATAAATTACAATAGCTATACAATTTCCAAAAGGAAGAATACATTGGGAAATGTTCTACCTGATTTTGATACATATCATAAAGTTACAATAATTAAGACAGATAATAATACAATAATAAGCAGACAGATAGACAAATAGATCAATTAAACAGAATGCAAAAGCAGAAATAGACCCACATAAATATGCCTCACTAATATCTGACAAGCATGAAAAAGCATTTCAATGAAAGAAAGTTACCCTTTTCAACAAATGGTGTTAGAGTAATTGAATACCCACAGGTAAAAGAGAGAATCTCAACCACACGAAAAAAATAAAAATGGATCATAGAGTTAGATGTAAAATGTAAAACTATGAAACTTTTGGAAAAAGAAAAGAAACATAGAAGAAAATCTTAAATCTTCAGGACTGAAAGCTAGGCAAAGAGAGAGTTTTTATACTTGACACCATGAGCACCATCCATGATTAGAAAATTCAATAAATTAGACTTCTTTATCAAAATTAAAAACCTGTGATACACCCTATTGAATGGATAAAAAAACAAGCTATACAATTTAAAACTACACAAACTACAAAATCACATACCTGACAAAGAACAAGTATCTAAAATATATAAAGAACTCTCAAAACTCAATGGTAAAGACTCAAAAAATGCAATTAGGATATGAACAAAAAATCATGAAGTGATATTTTACCAAAAAACATACATAGATGGCAAATAAATACATGAAAAGATTTTTAACATCATTAGACTTTATAAAATTCAAATTAAAACCACAATAAGGTACCACTACACATTTATCAAAATGACTAAAATAAAAAATAATGACAATATCAACTGATGGCAAGGATGTGAAGAAACTGGATCACTCATACATTTCTGGTGGGAATGTAAAATGGTACGACCACTCTTGAAAATCATTTGGCAACTTCTTTAAAAAAACTAAACATGCAACTAGAATAAGGCCAAGCAATTGCACTTGTGGGTGTTTATATCAAATAAATGAGAAATCATGTCTCACTAAAACTAGTACACAAATGTTTATAGCAGCTTTATTTGGTTATTTCCAGTTTTTGGAAATAACCGAGATATCCTTCAACAGGTGAGTGACTAAACAAACTGTGTACATCCAGACCACAAATAATCTCAGCAATAAAAAGAAGGAACTATCAATGCACATATCAACCTGGATAAACTTGCACAGAATCATGTGACATGAAACAACAAAAAAAGCTAATCCCAAAAGATTACCTGCCTACACTGATATAACATTCTTGAAATGACAAAATTGTAAAAATGGGTAACAGAGTAGTGGTTATAAGAGGCTACGGAGAGGATGGGGGTAGGAGAAAAGTAGGTGTGGTAACACCTAAAAGATCCTTGTGTTGATAGAAATGTTCTGTATCTAGGGCCATATAAACATTAATATCCTGGCTGTGATACTGTAGTACAGTATTGCAGATGTTACCAGCAGGGGAAGCTGGGTGAAGGATACACAAGATCTTTCTGTGTTGTTTCATGTGATTTCACAATTATTTCAAAATAAAATGTTTAACTTAAGAATATAGAGCTGGAGGCCATTATCTTTAATGAACTAATGCAGGAACAGAAAACTAAATACCACATATTCTAACTTATAAGTGGGAGCTAAATGATAAGAACTCACGGACACATAGAGGGGAACAGCACACACTGGAGCCTATCAGAGGATGAAGGGTGGGAAGAGGTAGAGGATTAGGGAAAATAACTAATGGATACTAAGCTTAATACCTGAGTGATTAAATAATCTGCACAACAAACCACCATGGCACACATTTACCTATATAAAAAACCTGCAAATGTACTCTTAAACTTAAAATAAAAGTCTTAAAAAAGAATAGTATTTAGAAGTCAAAAAAAGAATATGGAAGGAGAATACAGATCAACAGAAATTAGGGTTACTTTAACAGAGTTTAGTATAATGGGTGAAGATTATACTAAAAGACCTCTGGTATTGCAGTCAATCAACACAAAAGTCTGTAAGACAATCATTTTATAGACATTCAATTCAATTCAGACATTTACAAATCTTATTTGTAAAATGAGATAAATTATTTTGTTATTGCATTTGGAACAGTAGAATCTCCATAAATATATGTTGAATGAACATATGCACGTTTCATTTTATGAATTTCAATGAACTACACATATTTATAGAAACATTGTTTTAAATAATAAATCATATAATTATAATTTAAATATATTCACATATAATATAAAAAGCAACATATTAAAATTCAATTAAAACCTCAAAATCTTATCCAAATAAAATAGGAAATTCTTCCCCATTCTGCATTTAATTTATAAATGCAATTTTAAGCTATTCCTTATAACTAAAGAAGGAAGAAGGCTAATGGAATCTCTCAGTACAATTCCTAGGTTTGCAGACAAATAAAAGCACAAGCTAATATTCTGTCCTCCCCTCAGGTTGAGACATGTTCCATCAATTGGATATTTGCTATATTTCTTTAGAACTTCACCCCAGACTCAGTGCACTTGAAGAGAAGACTTCTAAAATTTTAGTTGAAAATATTGCAATTGCAATTCTTACCTAGAAGTGTCTTTTCCACCAAATCAAAAGTAGCAAAAATGTAGAGGAACTCTCCTTCTGCTATAGCATTTTGTAAGATTTTACTTCAAGGATTGGAAAGGCAAGAACAACAGAACTGCCAGAAATTTTGTGTATCTGTCCCTCAAAAAGAACATTACTCCTTATGAAATTTAGAGTTTGAATAAGAATAATGGAAATCTAAAGATCTAATGCATGATATAAGGACTATAATTAATAATAGTGTATTGTATTCAAGAATTTTGCTTTAAAAAAGGATATCTTAGCTGCTCTCACCACAGGGGGAAAACTGGGTAACTGTGAGATGATGGATATGTTAATTTGATTCACCATAGTAATCATTTTACTATATGATTTTCATAACGTCATATTGTATACCTTAAATATATATAGTAAAATTTATTTTAAAAATAAACAAATAATACCATGGAGGGAGAAAAAGAATAATGGAAGTCTTTGAATAACAGGAGATTACTTATTTCATCAAAATGACTCCTATGGTCAGACTGTGCCAAGGTTTCTTCCATTTGATTACAGCTACAGAAAAACTGGAAATGGTAGAAATTAAATCAACAGGTGCCTTTTAAATATTCACGTAATACTAGTCACTGTGGAAATGACTGCCCAAGTATTGCCCAAGAAGAAAGAATGCTAATAGCTAACAGCTAGTAAAAGCCTATTGCGTGGCAGGCAGGTGGTAGGTGATTTACATATATTACTGTATTTAATCTACACAACTTTATAAGGTAAATACTGTTATAAACCTAGCAAAATTACTTAGATTCTATATGAAGAAAAAGTTCACTAAATTTAATTGTATAAATATGTACTAAAAATCAACTATGTGTCATTATGATTAGGAGCTTTATGCAATTTTTTAATCTCTTAATACTTACCAATTGGTTGTGAAGATTATTGCCCTTGATTTTTAGATGAGGAAATTGAGGCTTGGAGGTTAAATTATTTGCCCAACTGGTAGAGGTGAGGTTTGAATCATGGCAAGCTTACTCCAGAACCAGAGCACTTAGCCTGACACTACACTGTCTTCTCCCTCATCTACCACCTCATCACATTTCCTTAGTACACAGAGGGGCTTTCTTGGCCTTTGGCAGCACCTCAAAGCCTAAAACTCTCTAACTCTGCTCCTTTAGGATTTTGATCCTAAATTAAATATCAGCTTAGATAAAAACAAAAAGAATTGTGGCTTCTTTGAGGCATCATTCAACCTGTGTAAGCTGCTAAAGCCCATTGGCTCATAAGGAAGCCCTGTGGCAGCCATGAAAATGTGCAGGTCAGCTCTCTTGCACAGAGAGCAGAGGTAAATGACAGCCCAAGTTGCTATCTTTCTGGATCTATCACAGCAATTATATAACTTACCCAAAGTCAAAAAGACAGTAAGCAATAAAACAGTCTGACTGCAGTTCAAGGTCAAAGTTAGCATGAGGCAAGGGAGACAATTCTGGTACAATACTTAATAAGACATTCATTCTCAAGTTTGTGCAGGTGTTGATTCTGCAAGTATTGATCTCGCACTTGTACAACCCTAAGAATAAGCACCTCCTTAAATCTGCATCCTAGGCCCCTCTTTGCCTTATCCTAGTCCTGGCCCTGTCATGATCAACACTTCAGAAAGAATCAAACTTTCATTGATGATTGTAGACCCTCTCCTTGCAGAGTCTCCATGCTAAATATGTCTATGCACACATATAGCTTAAAGGGAGCACTACCTCTCATTTTCATCTTTAAGCTAATCTACCCGTTCCCTGTTTTCACTTGGGAATATGAGTATAAACAAAATATGGAAGCCTTATCAGTACCATTTGTCAAAACTTCAATACATCCTGTGACACCTGAACTTCCTCCAAATCCTCTCCATCTCCTTTCCTTCTCCTTCCTCTGCTTTGTTCTTTTCTGTGACTTTAATCGTGATTAGTTCATGTCTCCCACCAACTCAAAGTCTGGCTACGTCAAAATACTATTCTTTCCTTTCTTCCTTATTGTTATTAGAAATCAAAGGAAGGAAGATGCAGCATTCTTTTTCTGTTATGAACTTGTCTGTTGTTGAAATAAATTACACAACTTCATTCTCCTTGATGTTTTTAAAGAATCTGAGTCAGTGGCACCCCACAGCCCACATACCTTAATCACATATTTTATTATACTTCTAAATACATAATTATCTGCAGACCTGGCTACTGATGTAAAGCTGTATAAACTTCTGGTTTTTTAACTGATTACCTGAAACTGAGATTACAAAGGTAGAGACGGAAACTAATGTCTCAACAAAATGGCTCATAAAAGGAGAGTTTACTTAGGCACAATGATGTTCACTGGGAAATTTAAGGTTCATGAACCCACCCTTTCATTTCTTGTGCCCCCAGTTTAATACCAAGTGTCTTCAGTTAGATACTTCTATTATTAAAGTTTTTTTTTCCCTTTTGGAAATTGCAATTCTGAAAGGCTTACAGTATTTTTTATGGCCTAGAAGTTCCACTCAATGATATAACATCATGGCCTAATATTTAGCATAGAATATGGAAAAACACCAGAGAGGAAAATTAAGTTCACCAAATGGGACACTGGATTTCTTCATGAGCCAATGATAAAATGAAGACTCTTATTAAACTTATATAACAAAAGTTCCAGTCTCTAACTCTAACTACTTGAACTTGTTGATTCCTTCTGGTCATTTTTTGTTCTTATAAAGGAAACAGCATGGAGTTGGTATATTGTAAAAAATAAAACTTTAAATAATGGAGGTAAAGTAATAGCCTTCATTTATATTTGCATCTTGCCCAATCAATCATGCAGCCTCACTAACACAATCAATGGGCAACAACAACATTTATATATAATTAATTCTAAAAAATCAATTACATCATTATGAATTTTTTTATTTATCTCAGAATATAATCTCCAAAGACTTTAATCTCAGTGGGATAATTATTTATTTGGAATTACTTTTGATCTTCCAAATAAGGCCACTTATTTTTTCCCATCAGGAAGGCCATCCCAAGTTTGAGCAGGCGTAATTTAAATTCCTTTCACAGTTATATTTTAAATGTTTATTACTGAATTTATTTATTGCAAATTTACAGTGGTGTTTGCCAAGAGATTTTTTACCTTTTTTATATCTGCAGTAATTTTTGTCCATTTTCAAAGTGCCAAGTCTGAAAGTGGGCACATCACACCTGCCTTTTTATTTTATTTTCTCTTTATTTTTAACACTAACTTTTCCTCTTCATTTCCTAGTGGCTCCACTGGGATCCCTAAAACACAATTTACAGTTGCTGCAAACCCATAGCATTGCCTTCCAATCACTACATGTTGCTGCTTTGGGATTCACAACTTATGCCTCTTCCTTAAAAATGTTAAAAATATCTTATGAGATGTGATGTGTTTCCATAGAGACTCAGTAGTATAAATCATTTTGTATATATCCTAAGTCATTATGGAACTCTTAGGGAAGAGGCTATAATTTTACTAGACTCTAGTGTTTTTGTATATACAGTTTACAAGAAGGTAGAAAGTGACAATAATGATATCAGCTTCCAGAGAGAGCTAGAGACCACATAGAGGAGTTTGACAGGAACATTAAGGATCCAGAAACTTTGTCATTTGAAACAAAAAAAAAATTCATATATAGCACAAAGGTTAAAAGGGCTTTTTATCCTAAATAACTTGAGGATAATATTTATATCAATCTTCCTAAGTACCTTATATTCTCAGTGCCTCGTATATGTAACTATTCATTCAGCAAATACTTTCTGAGCAACTACAAGTCTCAGAAATGACAGAGGTCAAACATCTCATTTCCAATGCCTTGAGGAAAATGGTCTGTGATTCTGTCATTCAACCTTTATCAACTTGATCTAATAAATGTTTTCGTTTGTTTAAATTTTTCTCAGCTTGGCATTTTTTTTTTTTCATGTTTCAGCTGTTACTCAATTATATGAACTCTAAACTTTTAGCCTAGTGCTAAGCTTCCTGGAATGCTCTTCCTTCAGTGAGAAATGCTTCTGGAAGAACTGAGACTGAGAAGAGAAAGAAAGACTGTTCTCTTCCTTGAAAATCCTAGTAGGTGATCCCTCCAATATGTAAGGATTAGGTCAAGGAAGAGGATCTTTTAAGTACTACCATACGTCTAGCACCACACTGAGACTTATGGGGATTCTAAGAGAAATGCATTCATGTGAAACATATAAATGATTTAGGAAATGGTAGTAATTATTGTAAGAGAATAAAGAATTTAGCTTTAGACAAAATAGTGATTTTGTCTGCTCTAAAGGTTAGAGAAGTTAGTCTTTAGAGATGATGTTCAAGCTATATTTTAAGAGTAGATAAAATTGGGAAAATTGGAATATGTGGAGCTCTAACAGAGAGATAGTTGTGGTTTTCAAGGCACTGGGGAATAATTAGGTGTTATGATTTAGCTGAGGCTGGATCTAGGTTTCACAGTTTGAAGCTGAGGAAAGTCAGATTCAATGTATGGACAATCTCCTCATTCTCCTTCTTAGGAGAGATCAAGGTCTATTCTAGATAATCCACTGTCCTCTAACTTTACATGGGTCTGTCAGTAAGCTCTGCTCTGGTCATGACCTCCATGGAAGAAGATAAATAGAAGAAGTGCAGACTGCTAGGAAATTAGCCATAGAAATCTATCAGAGACATGAGCACCTCATTTCTAGTTCAAATTGTTTTTTCAGCCTCCAGGATCTAGCTTTCCAGCCACAGCTCTGTATTTCTATTCTCAATCTCAACTGTTTGACTGATACCAACATTTGAATTACAAGCCATGAGTCCTTAACACTATGCTACGCAATATCCAAATATCCAGTGTACATAATGTTGACAGTTTCTACACTTCTAGAGTTTTTTTCTGAAGAGAGAAGATTTTTTTTTTTAAAAAAAAGCAAACAAACCCAAGTCATATACAAAAGCGATAAAGACAGATGGATAGATATTCCAAAATTGTAGAGAATCTGAGACCAAAAATGGACAATCAAGAGAAAAATGCAAAAAGCTGAATCTGTTCACTGAAGCCATTAATCAGGATGTTTATTTATGTGTAAAAAAATTCCTTCAATGAAAGAAACAGGCTGGATGATAAAGCTATGAGTGAAGAGGCTTAAAGCATCACATGGATTTTTCCCTCCATTTTTCTGGCACTTAATAGCTGAAATCTTTTCACGGAGCACACATTTCAACAGCTATGCAAACAAAGTCAAAGCAATCTGTCTAATTGAATCTTCAATATTCAAGTCAATTTGTGAAATATCTTACAATTGCCTTTCAATTTGTACCCCAAGTCTTGTCTGAAGGTGATAATGGTGATGAATGTTATTGCAGGAGGTAGGCAGTTGTCACAATTTAAAAGCCCTTCATTCCTGACATAGTCTAACACAAGACAAAAATGAGCTTGCCCTTTAAAGGCTGTGACCATTTTCCTCTCAAGTTGCTCTCTTATACAAATGAATCACTCTCCAGTGATTATGCTGAAATGAACAAAGCAAAAAATCTTCAACTCTCACATTCTGCAGAAATCTGAACTCATGCTAGGAACTGCTGGCTTGACTTCTCACAGAGAAATAAGAAGGTCAAAACACCAGAATTGTTCAGCAACTAAATTTAACAATAGGAATGGCTCTCAATGCTTCCAAAGTCTCAGGGGCTATTTCTGAACACTCCACTCAACACTTTAGAATTTGCATTATCAAACATAAAGATCTACACCCTTACTGAGACCTCTTCATCCTATTCCAGACTGTGTAGGAGAATTATACAGCTTAATAAATTGATGTCTTGTATCTCTTTATTTATTGACTCTAAGCAAGGTTGCTGGTTAGGTTTCATCCCAAGTATGGAACCAATGATATAACCTAGTGGCTACCTGTTCTGTATTCAATAGAATATAGAACAGTGCATACAGTACATACGGAATACTTAGAATGTCCAATTTGGAACTAGAATAGATAATAACGGAAGCCATACTCTAATGTGTGAGAGATTCGGTAATTCAATCTATCCAATATAAAGGCCTATGAGATAGGAATCTAGGTTGTGAAACCAAAATCCTTAGGTTCTTACTATATTTTACATAATTTTTCTAAACCTCTCCTTCCTCAATTGTGACTGAGGATACTTATATTTATCTTCCAGGGTTGTTGCAGATCCCATTAGATAAGGCAGCATAAAGCACTTGGCATGATACCGGGATGACACCTGCCAGTATATTTACAGTTATTCCCTTTCTTCACTATTAACATCTTTAAAATTGTACAGTTCAGTTCTTCAATGCAAATAAACTATTACAGCTGTCTTCCTCATCATTGTTGCCATCATTATCATCATTTAAATTTACATTTTCCAAAGCATTTTACATTTATTATCTCATCAAACATTTACTGCTTCAACACTTCTAAGAACAAAAGCAGCTCTGGTAGTATCATCTTTAGATCGACAGCTTAGGTCACAAAATAGTTCTTCCTTATGTTAAACGGATACCTATCATCCTGTAAGTTTCATTCATTAGTCTTTGGTCTCTCTTGCTCGAGTATTTTTAAACATCTCATATCTTGATACTGCTTCTCTATAATAGCTCCTATGAAATCTAAAGGTTATTATTGCTACATTCTTCAAGTCTTCTCTGAGAAGTTATATGCAATCTTATATAAAATTATATGACTCTTGTCATGCAGACTCCCAGGCATTACCCCTAGACTCAGAAATCTGAATTTTTTGCTCACAATCCCAGAATCTTGACATAGGTGGTCCAAAGATGCACAATGAAAGGACTAGTGAGAGGAGTTAGTTAGCTTGCTTTAGGTAGACAGCAAGGGAGGGGTCCCTGGAAAGCCCTTGACCCATAGGCTGGTGCCTCAGCCCCACATAACACAAAAAAGCAGTCTGGAGTAAAAATCAAGCTGCAGGCACCAATAAGGGAACTAGCACAGGGGCTTGTGCCTAGAGACATGCCCGCAGTTGCACAGATGGGAGAACCTCCAGCCCACTCAGAAAAAAACACGCACAAACCACTGGCTCACTCAGATAAGGGAATAGGCCTGACATAGAAATGTCTTTGCTCTTTGTTCTTTGCATAATCAGTAGGCTCCTTGGGAAATGTTTCTTCTCCTTTTGTGGGCATGAACATGGAGGGCTCCAGTGGGCACTTTTCTTTTTGGACTATGAGCCCAGCCTCTATGAATCATCACTTAAGCTCCTGATTGGTCCTGGGCCAAGGTCCTAGGCCAAGCTGAGTAGCCCCTACAAATTATCACTTCACCTCCTGATTGGTCCCAGGCCAAGCTGAATCTGAAGACAGCCTGCAAACTAAGCACACTCCTTCCACTTCCCAGTCCATAAAAACTCCAGACCCTGGCCTCATAGTAGGCAACCCATTTGGGCCCACTCTCCACTAGTGGAGAGCTTTCTTTATTGCTTATTAAACTTTTGCTCCAACCTCACCCTTGTGTCCCTGCTCCTTAATCATCTGGGACATGAGACAAAGAACTCCCAGTGTTATCTCAGACAATGAGAGACTGTCACATCTTGGAGCAATGGCAAAACCACCACACTTTTGTTGAATATCCACAGTTTACTTCTGCAGGTTCCCTCTTCCCACTTCTCCCTCTGCTCTGTGTTCTCATAGGCTGAACACAGACTATATCCTTAACTCTTAGGCTACTTTTTAGATTTATATGACTGGAAGCACAAGCAGGAGATCAGAGAAAAAGAGCTGGATGGGCTCTGACCAAAGGGCAGCTCCTCTCAGGGGCCCAGGTTCTAGCAAGCACTTCAGGTTTCCAGCAATCACTTCTTTCCACTGAACTTTCACGCTTCTGAAAGAAAAAGAGTCTTTGTTCTCACTAGTCCAAGGGAGTGGCACTATCCCCAGTGATTTCCCTATACTTTGCCCCACTTTTGTAAATAGTAAATTTATGAAACTCTCCCCTACAGTACCCAGTTAGATTGTACTAGTCTTTTTATGCTAGGTTCCTGGCTGATATACTGGTTTAGACAAAGCTGGTTCAAATCTCCCTTCTCCACTTGTTCAGCAGTGTAGCCTTAGGGAAGTTATGCCCCAGAAGACTCAGTTTCCCTGCTTTGAAATGGGATAATAAGAATGCCTCCCTCGGCTGGGCTCATTGACTCATGCCTGTAATCCCAGCACTTTGGGAGTCCAAGGCAGGCAAATCACTTGAGGTCAGGAGTTTGAGACCAGCCTGGCCAACATGGTGAAACCCCATCTCTACTAAAAATACAAAAATTGCCTAGGAGTGGTACTGGACATCTGTAATCCTAGCTACTCAAGAGGCTGAGGCAGGAGAGTCACTTCAACCTGGGAGGCAGAGGTGGCAGTGAGCTGAAATCGTGCCACTGCACTCCAGCCTGGGTGACAGAGAGAGTCTCCGTCTTAAAAAGAAAAAAAGAAAAAGAATACCTGCCTCCTGGAGGAGTTACAATAATTAAATACATTGTTATATGAATTACTTACCTAAGAGCCTGGTACATAGTAAACATTTGATGAAATTTAGCTAAAATTAAATTATAACTGAAAGTCATTTTTCCAGCTTAAATCAAAAACTACTTAAACTTTAAACCCAGAGATGCAAAAGGAGAATTTATTTACAAAAATAAAAAAAACTGTAATATATCAAAGGGAGAGAAAAATATAGCTTTAAAATAAACAATATTTTAAATAATATTTCAATAAAATAAATTAAACATATTTCTCACTTTTATCTCAAAAATTTCTGAAGCTACAAAAATCTTTTCAAAATAAGTATCTGATGAGAATTTAGGAACACTTTTCATTAAGGGGAGTTAGGATTCTAAATTAGAAATATAACAAGCTTTAGCTGATGTTTTAAAAAGTCCATTAAGGTAAGAAGATCCTCAATACTAGTCATATTCATTGATTTAGTTTGATGAAAGTCAAAGATAAAAAATGTGGGAAAAAAATAAGGATTAGATCAAATCCTATATAATCTTTCCAGTAGGATTACTTACATCTGAGGGTTTTCTCTCATCTTAAGATAGCACCTTGAAAATACTGGGCTTACTGGGAACAAGAAGATAACATGAATCTTTTCAAATTTATTTAATATTTAAAAATAACCCCCAATGGCGACATGGGAAAAAGGCTTACTCTGAGAATAAACCCTGGGGCAACACTCCTATTCACATTCATTATGTGTGCCAGCACCATATCATTACTTCAGGTTCAAAGCAAAATCAATAGCAAATCATTTGACTTTGTAATAGCAGAAACGCAAGACGCCACCAACTTAATCAAAGAAGGCTGTCTTAGAAAAGGTAGCCACATACACCATGTGAAAATACTTGAATGCTTTCAGCATCAATTGCCTAAAATCTAGCTTTTTTATGTGACTGGATATGTGAATATAGTATTTTTTTTATTATTTCAGGACTGCCTTGATATGAATCCTAATATTTGACAAATTACCTCTCTTGGAGACGATGTGAGTTAGTTTCTGCTTTTATAAACTTGTCACAAGCCAAAGAAAAGGTAACAGCCACCAGCCAAACAAGGAGATATTTATTTCTCATAACTGAAAAAGGGATTTATTTTCAGAAATCTCATACATATGAACAGAGATGGGCCCCAGCTTCTGGTGGCTTCAAAAAAGTATTAGCAATAAGCCTATGCTCCCTATTTTAATACTTTCTCTATATATAATCAGTTCACTTATGTGATTCAATTCTCATTCTATTAATAGTTGGACAGAAAGGAGAGGTTAGCCATTGGCTGAGCTGACATCTGCACAGCCTAGTTTGGATTTATAAGTGGTCAATCCAATTAACATAAAAAAACCATAGAGTTCTTGAGGGCAACAATAGATAAGCCTCTTCACACTTGCTGAGATATTCCACAGTATGTCTTCTGATGAGAACCAGAACCACTTCCCAAATGACAAAGGCAGGCTGGACCTCCTATCTTAGGCTTAAGACTAGGAGGGAGTGTGTGTTTGTGTGGGGGAAATCTTTGGATAGCTTACATATTTTATAAAATGATAAATTATTTAAACCTCAAGGAACTGGAGGCAACATGTAATTTAATCTTTAAGATGAGGATACTGAGGTCCATGGAAATACAAGACCTGCTAAAAGGCTTATATTTGTTTAAAAACTATAATTAAAACATCTGATTAATCTAATTCATGTATTTGTCTTTATTTCAGTTGCTTTCTTACCCTCTGATTAAAATTTTTCTTTTCATATGCTAAGGGCATTTTCTTTCTATAATGACTTAGAATACATTGACTATCTTTGTATGCCAGAGTAGATTAATAAATTAATAAATATGCATTATGGATTTAGAACATAAACAAATTACCAAACAAGACATTGGGTTAATAATTTATTATTGGGTTAATATATTTATTTTATATTTTATTTATTTTAATATATTTATTTTATATTTTATTTTAATTAAATATGTATTTAATATTTTATTCAAACATATATATAGTATACACACACATACACACACATATATATATATAATATTCTGGTATATGTCAGAAAGGAAACAGATACTGACTTTTGAGAGCAAATGATAGAAGAATAGGACCTGATAAGGCAATTCTGCAAGATGTTCTTACAGTTGGAGCTAATATCTTGAAAAAAGTTACTAGATCATCGTGAATTAAAGGTGAATATGGGGAGTCTTTCCACATAAAGGAATTAACACATGAAAAGGCTTAGAGATAGGAAAGGCAAATCACCGTTGAGCAGAAAGCCAAGAGTAATGTGGTGCCACTTGCAGAAAGGCCATGCAAGCCTTTGTGTCTATAGGGATTATGGTCATAAAAATACAAATTGTATGTATGTAGTTAAGATTCCATGGTAGGTTCCCATGGCTATAATTTTTTTAAAAATGCTAGAAATACACCAAGGATGGAATGAAGGGAGAGCAGCACAGATGGGATAATATGCTTTTGTTTGGTTTTATTTAGTAGAAATAATGAGTTTGACTTCATGTAGCATGAGTCAAAAACGCTTTGAAACTTCCAAGTGGGCAATGATGTAGGGAGCTATAGCTATATACAAAGTCCAATGTGTTAGAATGAGCTGAGAAGATAACTGGATATAAGGAAAAGGAGGAACGAAGTATAGACACACTCAGGATCCCTGCCAACCTCAAGATCAAACCTATGAGTCCTATATGTAGGAAATTAAGGTGAAGTTGAAACTATTCATTATTACAGGAAGGACACACTCAGGATCCCTACCAACCTCAAGATCAAACCTAGGAATCCTATATGTAGGAAATTAAGGTGAACTTGAAACTATTCATTATTACAGGAAGAACTAGGCAGAAAGAGAGCTCAGTAGCAGGTAAGCCTCGTGGTATTAGAATTACCGTATGGGACAGGGGACATAACCAAGAAGCATGGACACTGAACCCACCACCAGGACACTGCAAGCACAGAAGTTAGACAACTCAGTTCAAGATGACTGAGAATTTTCTGGTGATACAAAATTAGTTGTGGCTTTACTCAATTTGAAGGAATGAGAATTATTCAATCCTCTAGCTTCTCACAGTACCAAATTAGACCAGATTACAGCTTCAAAAAGTTACTTGGCCCAGGTAATGTTATACAAGCTCCTTGTAGATGTGTTATACATGTTTTTAATATAATAAGCTTGACCTTGGCCACTATAGACATATATATATTTCTGGATACTATTGCTTATAAAAAGGCTTTGAGTAGCAATTGGCCTTGTTCACCAAACTAATAATGTAATGATAACATGCTCTGTTTTGAGAGGATATCTTGAGTTAAATTTTTTTCAGTTTCTTCTTCAGATAAATGTATGTCTCTCATCCCAAAGAATGATGAGAACTACTGAATCCAAATTGCTTCACCTCTCATAAAAGAAGTTGAGAAAAAAAGCCAAGTACGGTTATGGTTATTAGCTTGTATTAAGTGCTTTGTAAAATAATACAGTAATATTAAAATATATCAATAATGACAGTTCTTAGTCTAATACTCCTGATTACCAATAGATATGTGAGAGATAAGCTTTAGTTTTAATTTTATTTTTATTTACCTGCATATTTTTCTATCAGTTCTGTTCATAACATGATTTTGCTATTTTATCAGCGTGTTTATGGCCTGCCTTCCATGTGTCAGGCACTGACGTAAGTACTAAGAATTAAGAAAAAAAAAAGAATAATTATGGTTCCTGATTGTAAGCATTTTTAAATTTAAAACTAGAGTTATAGCTACTGAAAATCCTTCTGGAAATAGGTTAAATAAAAATATTTTGAAATACTTCATTTCTTAGACTGTACCATCCAGAAATTTCTAGTCTTGTAAGAATTTCTGTAAGAGTTCCAAACTCTTCTTCCCAAAGATGGGCCAACTTACAAAAAATTATCCAAATAATTCAAATAAGGAGTAGATGTAGAAGAGAATGGATTGGGTATTTCTTAAGCAATGCGTAGGACATATTTAAACCTTATAAGAAAAGCCTTTGATGCAGACATTATCTGTGTAAAGGTGAGAAAGGAGATTCAGAAAGGGTATTAATTGCCAAAACCCAAGCAACTTGTTAATATAAGAGCTGAAATGTGAGTCGTTTCTCTTCAAAGTTCGTTTCCTTTCTCCTACACCACAGGGTTTTACATTGATATGAAAAAATTTCTTTAAGATTCCTTTGAGGAAAGCAATATGGAATGAACATTTTCGTAAAAAGTGCCCATACACCTGTAAAAAGTGACTAATCTTCTGTGTCACCTTCTTTCAGTTATAGCTTTTGTGATATTGCCTGAAGCTTCTGACCAAATACTAGAAGAGCTCTTAAAACAAATCATGTTACAAGAAAAAGTGCCTGTTTTAGAAAACTGATCAGATAATCCCTTTACCAAAAGGAAAACATACAATAATGGAATCCACAGGCACTGCAGCTAAAGGCAGGGTCTTCAGCCCTATTGAGGAGAGTTGCTTTGAAGTGCAGTGTTGCTATGTACGTGGAATTGATCAAGCCCTTTATTTTCCTATGGGTCTCTATCATGTTTTTATATCATGTAACATGATTTCTTAGCCATCTCTCTCTCTCTCTCTCTCATGCACACCCATATAAAGGTGTTTATGCAGGCACTCTTTATGTTCACTATTTCTACGTTTTCTCCTAGTCATATTATCTTAGATTATAATTGACTCTTCAGAGTACAGTGGGGACCAGGTGAGTGGAGGTTGGTGTGGCCTTGGACTATAATTGACTCTTTAGGGGGAAAAATAGATACATTTTCTGAAATCCATAAGTTCTGGAATTGTGGCTTGCTCACTAACTTGTTTGAAAAAGCCTAAGATAATAAATGTTAATTGAATTAATGGATTAATGTATCCTTTTAGATAAGGTAATATGCAATGTCAAATCTCTAAGCAATTTAACTGAGGACAGCATGATTCAATTTAAATTTTAAATTTTATCATATTTTAAATCCAGTTGGTGAAGTGGATTAAAGATAGGTGGGAGTGAAAGCAGAAACACAGTTACAAAGATAACGGTTCAGATGGGAGAAAAAAGGACCTTGAGGATAAAAATCATTTTTACACATGAAATTCATTATTATTTTTGAAAAGGTAATGTAGATTACATTTTCTAATATAATATATTTAAATATATCTTCATGAATACCACAAAATATTTCATGGTAGATAATTATATCATCATTTTCCAGTAGTTGACTCAAGGTCTCACAGCTGGACCTGTGATCAAATTCCAACTTTACCATTTTCTGTTTCTGTTTCATGAAACCCTTGCTCTGTCAATGATGTTGAAGTACCTACAGTGATTACATACAAATGAATATTGAAACTGAGGCAGGAAACTTGGGCAAGTGCTAGGTTCCTGCTGATGCGACAATCCTTTTTTTTTTTGAGACAGAGTCTTGCTCTGTCCCCAGGTTGTAGTGCAGCAGTGCAATCTCAGCTAAATGCAAGCTCTGCTTCACAGGTTCACACCATCCTTTTGCCTCAGCCTTCCGAGTAGCTGGGACTACAGGCGCATGCTGCCACGCTCGGCTAATTTTTTGTATTTTTAGTAGAGACAGGGTTTCACCATGTTAGCCAGGATGGTCTCCATCTCCTGACCTTGTGATCCGCCCACCTCAGCCTCCCAAAGTGCTGGGATTACAGGCGTGAGTCACCGTATCCGGCCAAGAATCCTCTTTTTAATTCATTTGTACTATATAAATCTATAAAACTCTGTAAATAATATAATCAAAATTCTGTTTCTGACATTAAATCTCAAAATGGATGAGCCAGATCTATGCCATTTTTCTCTGTTGAAATAATTTTTAATACTTTCAGATTTCCTTTATGCAATAGTTATTTCAATGGAACATCTCAGATTATTTTTCATTTGGTGAAGTAAGGCCAACCTTGATGGGGCTGAATAGGCTGGCATTCATGGGGCACTTTTGCCAGACTATAATGAGAATAATTGGTCTCTCAAAGCTGTCTACGCCCTAATCCCTGCAAACCATGAATACATCACATCATATGGCAAAGGGAAATCCAGGTCGCAGATGGAATTGAGGTTGCTAATTAACCGAACTTAAAACAAATAAGCTGAGCATGGGGGCTCACACCTGTAATCTCAGCACTTTTGGAGCTGAGGTGAGAGGATTGCTTGAGGCCAGGAGTTTAAGACGAGCCTGGGCAACATAGGGAGACCCTATCTCTAAAATCATATAAAAACATAAATAAATAAATTATTTTGGATTTTCTGGGTGGGTCCCCTGTAATCACAAGTGTATTTTAACAGTGGAGGAGAGAGGCAGAAGAGACAGAGTGATGCAATATAAGAGACATTTAACTGACCATTGCTGGCTTTGAAGACAGAGGGAGCCACATGCCAAGGAGTGGGGGCAGCCTCTCGAAGCTGAAAATAGTTACAGCCTCCAGAAGGAACCAACCTTGCTGATACCCAGTGAGATTAATTTAGACCCCTGACCTCCATAACTGTTTGATAATACACTTGTATTTTTGTAAGCCACTACGTGTTTGATAATTTGTTACCACAGCAATAGGAAACTAATATACTAACTCTGATGAAACTCTTTAAAAAATAAAAGATTTTCTTCTCATAAATCATAAGGCAGCAGGCTCAATCTCATATAGACCTGCACTGGGCCCATCTGGCATAACCCACCACACCTCCCAAACCTACTGAAGTGACTAAGCTGAACCTAATGGTCAGTCTCCTTAGTATGGAATAAAAAAGAAATCCAGACATGAGTAAAGAGAGATTTTTTCAAAAGGTTATTGAAATAAAAGAAAGGAAGATTATATTAATAGCAATAGGGAGACTATTGTGACCATGATATCAGCAAAGATCCCAGAGGTCAGGCAAAATTATCTTTTCTTTTGTAGAGAGGAGTCAATGAGTGCTTAATAGTCATGTTTATAAGGCAAATCATGTCTTTGTATTCTGTATTTTTGATGCTTTGACAGTTGGGCCCTTGCTGGCCTGGAGGGATTGGCTCTCCCAGAGCTAACCAATTCCTAGAGACAGTAAATAATTCACATGTTAATGAACACATTTTTCATATGCAAGACAATCAATCTGGAGCCCATGCCTTTACCACCTCCTTTATTAAGATCTCACAGGGCTTTACACATGGACCGCTATTCCTCTGACCTAATCACCCCAGGACTAGGCACCAGACAAATAGGAACAGCCAACATGCTGCAGAGTTTGCTGAAATTATTCAGACTAGCCACCTCTACACCTGCTTATCCTGCCTCCCCATTTCTTCCTGCAGAAACCAAAATAACGGCTTTTGTTACTGGTTTCCCCCTTGTATTAGTCCACTCTTACATGGCTATGAAGAAATACCCGAGACTGGGTATTTATAAAGGAAAGAGGTTTAATTGACTCGCAGTTCTGCATTGCTTGGGAGGCCTCAGGAAACTTACAGTCATGGCAGAAGGTAAAGTAGGCACCTTCTTCACAGGGCAGCAGGATGGAGTGAGAGCCAGCAGGGGAAATGCCACATGCTTATAAAACCATCAGCTCTCACGAAAGCTCACTCACTATCATGAGAACAGCATGAAGGAAACCACCCCTATGATTCAATTACCTCCACCTGGTCCCATCCTTGACATGTGGGGATTACTACAATTCAAGGTGAGATTTCCATGGGGACACAGAGGCAAACCATATCACCCCCCACTTCCTCTGCCTCCTGATGAACCCTGGTGCTCCATCATATGGCCCTGCATGTCCTTCTGTGCCTCTTGATTGTAGGGATCAATGACTAGAAAAGCCTTTTTTCAATGCCAATCACTTTTACATCTGTGTATTTTATCACACCTGATTAAAACAAATCTCAGGTACCCTTTTAAAACAAGGCCAGAAAATATTAGGTGTGGGGAGTGGTATATGAGGGTGATGTGATTGGACAGTTGTTACAGAATGTTTTTCCCTGAGGTCAACCAAGCCTAGGAGGGACTGTTAAAGAGGGGTTGTTCCTTATTTCGATACTCAAGGATAGGCCAGGGTTCACAGGCCTGAGTTAAGGAGAGAAACTTGATTAAAATTTACATAAGTTAATGGACATTTTGTCCCGATAGGTTAGTAGAGACAAACCATTCAGCTAATTGCTTGTGAGACAAAGAATGGAAATGCGGAGGATCGATATATCTGGCTTTGTCATAGGTACAAGAGGTAATCTTTGACTCTTACCCAAGCCATATGGAAAAGGGTGGTCCTTTGCACTAAGCACTTCCAGGAACACAAAATGGATGGGAAGATTTCTTGGCTGTTCCTGTTGTCCCTGTTTTTCAGGAGCACAGGACTCAGGTAAAGTTTGATATTGTCACTGGCCTTTTTGGAATAGCAGCATTCTTAGCATTGCAGATCATATTATTTAAATCTGCCTTTTTACTTTTTTCTCTACTTGTGATGGCTTTAACAGTGGTAATGCTGTGGGATAAAATAAAAACTATGTAAGTCGTAAATATTGTTTGTGAGCTTTCAATTAGACGCAAAACCAGTTTTGCTGACACAACTAGGGTTCAAGTAAAACAAAATGAAAATTTATTCTCATATAAATTATTGCATTGTTTCTCAAAAATTTTGCAGAATATTCACTCATTTTATATGTTATCAGACTGGGCTTCAAAAAGTTAAAGCAGCCTAAATCCTTCCTGATATTTTTTTCTAGGTCTAATACAGATGATTTTAAAATAAGGATACCTTTAGGTTTCTAACTCCCCAAACCATTGAATGGTCTGTTTCACTCCCTTAAAATGCTGTGCCTCAATCCCTGCCCTTCTAAGAGTGGAACTATATAATCGGTTCATTGCCCAATGTGCACGACAAGGCAATACACCAAGACACCAGGTTGCAGGAGAGAAAGAGGTTTAATTGTAGAGCTGCCAAATGAGGAGATGGGAGGAGACCTCAAATCCATCTCCCCAAAGAGCTTGGGGCTAGAATTTTTAATGATTTTGGAGTGGGCTAAAGTGTGGAGTTTGTAGATTGATCGAAGGGTGCAAGGTGAAGTCATGGGACAGGAAGATAAAGAAACTGAATTATCATGCTGATTTCATTCCTCTGTGAGAGTCTTCAAACTGGATAGTATCAGCTATTCTGCTGGAATTCAGGATCTGAAAAACATCTTAAGCAATTCTTAAACAAAAGCCTTATGATTCTAATGTCAGGATCCTATCTACAGGAACAGTGACGTACAAGTGGTCAAGATCTGGTGTTCCTGTGACTTTCAGTTACAAGGAAGTGGGTCAAAGTGTAGTCTAAGTAATGCTTAATTATGAATATATTTCTGTCTAGGATTCTGATTAACCCTGTGAGGATGACTTCAAGAGTGGGCTGATTGGTGAAAGAGGGATGGACTGAGAAAGGAGGGTGTGCAAAGAATTAACTTTGATGTATGGACTTGCCTCCCTTGGAGTCTCAGTCACAGAACAGAGAGGAAATCATAACATAATGAAATTGCATTCATGCATATTCACTTAGAAGATATTTTATTTATTATTAACAATATCCCAAGTCATCATGATTTAGCTAATAAACCAGCAAAGAGCAATTCATATTAAGATTGTTTGACTTCCTGTCAAATAGCTACATTCTGGTACATGCAGAAAGAATGAAATAAACAACTTAACTGAGAATTAATGAATTGGGAAATACCTGCAAAGCTTTGTCTATCATCTGGGTTTTTGGAAGAATTCCAAGTAGTAGTCTTGATTTTGATTAATATTACAATTTATTCTGTTAAAGAAGTACCTCATAAATACTCATGAAGCATTTTATTAGATGATTGTAAATACTTAAAATCTTATTTTGCAGTCCTTTTCATCACAAAGAAAAAGAGGAGCAGGCTGTGAGCAGTATTTCATTTAGCCTTGTTCATTGACGGCAAAAGTCACATCACATGTTTTAAAAACAAAATGTTTCAATACTCATGCTGTCATTGCACAAGGTTGTTGTTCTTGTAGGCCTGCCTTGCATGAATGTGATGTATAGCACTGATCCTGTGATAACACGTCCTCCCCTAAACCCTCTAGTGGCATGTCTTCCCTAGGGTCATCACAGCCATTTGTTAAAGACACATTGTCTATTTGTGTTAAAGACACAAAGTGTCTATTGACAGCAACTTAGGCAAAAGGCAACAGGATACGCCAGCAGCTCAGAGGGAGAAGTGCTAAAAGCAGTATCTCAAAACCATATCCCAGGAGGACACTTTTGCAAACCTTAAAGCTTTAACCGTTCTTGCTCTCCTTCACATTGCAATAATTAATCCTTCTTTTCTGTCGACTCGCCCACCACCACCACTACCAGCACCAGTGCCCTTCCGGTTTCTTCCCTCTATACTCACATCCTCATTATTATAACATTGCACATCATAAAACAAACAAACAAAGCCAGACTTGCATTGGCCTCTCAAAGGGAGAATGAATAGTGACTTACGGTAATTTTGTTTATCTCAAGAACAAGCAGAACTTTGAGATGCCAGGCCTTGCAGAACCTCTCAGTCACCACTTACAATTTCCTTTCACATTCAAGATGACATGGACATCTTTGTGCCAGGGATATTTTTGTCTCCAGCATCCATTTATAAAAATAAGTCAGTTAAAATCCATTTGAACCACCCTCTTCCTTTACTTAAGCTCATCTGGACCTGCCTTTCTTCCTTTCTCCTCCATGTTCAAACAGATATTTAGGTCTCTTGTTTGTGAGCTCAGCCTGATCCATTTGGTTCTATTACAAACCTGACCCTTCCATTCAAGCCCATTTGTTCGCCATATGAAAAGGCTCTGTGGATCTTGCACTCTCATTCCAGAAATTATTCAGATCATTCTCCCTGCTTTGAGGCTGGCCTTGAATTGACCTCAAGTGATCTGCCCACCTTGGCCTCCCAAAGTGCTGGGATTACAGGCATGAGCCACCACACCCCGCCCTTTCTCCAAGATTTAACTCCTGGTATGCGTCCTATGCATAGAGGGTAATAAAATTACATTTCAGAATAATCTTCCACGGTCTTCCCCCTCTGGGAAGAACTATTTTCCTATTAACTCTTCCATGCACAGAGATAGATGGATAAATCAGATATAGCTCTTTCCTTTCAGAGCATCCATCACTCTCTTTGTATTCCAGGATTCCAGCCTTGTCATGGTGATGACATATTTTCACACAAAAGTGTGGTTGCTTTTTGTAATGATTCAAATAATTTTGGAAAACAAATCATATGAGACTTCTCTCCAAGATAGTAGTTTTCAACTTTTGGTGTTTTTTTTTTTTGGCTATGGACCTCTTACACTCTTAAAAATTGTTGAGGATTCCAAAGAGGTTTTCTTCATGTGGGTTATATCTGTTGATATTTAATGTCTTAAAAATTTTAATGAGGAATTGTTTAAGGTTTTATTTATTAATTCATTTAAAAAATAACAATAAACCCATTAAATTGTCTTAGTCCATTTGGACTACTCTAACAAAATACCATCAACTGAGTGGCTTATTGTCACACATGTCCATGTGAAGAGACCACCAAACAGGCTTTGTATGAGCAACAAGGCTGTCTATTTCACCTGGGTGCAGGCGGGCTGAGTCTGAAAAGAGAGTCAGCGAAGGGAGATAGGGTTGGGGCAGTTTTATAGGATTTGGGTGGGTAGTGGAAAATTACAGTCAAAGGGGGTTTTTCTCTTGCGGGCCAGAGTGGGGGTCATAAGGTGCTCAGTGGGGGGAGCTTCTGAGCCAGGAGAAGGAATTTCACAAGGTAATGTCATCAGTTAAGGCAGGAACCAGCCATTTTCACTTTTTCACTTCTTTTGTGATTCTTCACTTGCTTCAGGCCATCTGGATGTATACGTGCAGGTCACAGGGGATATGATGGCTTAGCTTGGGCTCAGAGGCCTGACACTTATAAACAATAGAAATTTATTGCTTACATTCCTGGAGGGTGGAAGTCTGATATCAGGGCACCAGCACCATTAGGTTCTGGCAAAGGCACGATTCCTCTCAGTCTTTTTCTTCCTCCAACCTGACACAGACCCAGGGGGTCTCTCTTGAAAGGGCACTAACCCCATTCATTTGGGCTCTATCCTCATCACCCAATCCTCTCTTACTATCTCCAAATACCATCACCTTGGAGGTGAGGATTTCAACATATGCATTTTGGAGGGACATAAACATTCAGACCATAGCACATGTTAACATAAATAACATGTTAACATCTACAAAAAAGGAGTGAGAAATGCGGCATTGTTTTATACTTTTCAAATTTTAATGTCTCAATAAAAGACCCTGGAGTCTCATAACTGCTTCTGTGTTCAGTCTATTGCATGTCCTTTTGGTTGAAATAAATGAAGAAAATTTGGCCCCACAAACACGTGTCGTTGAAAGGGAAAACTTCCTCAGACCCCTCTTAGAGAATGTCTGCTCTGGGAAAAACAAGAGGTATATTCTAGTAGCTCTGTGAAATTCTGTATTCAAAAACAGATTAACCAAAAGGATAAATTCATCCTTTCACCAAGCAGTTACTAAATTCATTGGAATAAAAACGGTTATTGACCTGAGGGCATATTATGTTGGGTTTGAATTTCAAAATCGTAATTAAGGTTTATTTGCTTTTCTTACTATTTTCTGAGTAGCGTTGTTTCATTACATTTAAGTTTGCCCCAGGGCTGAGACACTTAACTTCTCCAAATGCTGTTTAGTGGTTGTTCCTTTCCTCATCTCTAGCTTCCTGTGCATAAAAAAGAAGTCTAAAGGGGAATCGGGCTGCTCCTCTGTCGGAACTGCCCGGGGATTTCCTCACCCATCTTCCTGACACTCTGGGATTCTTCTTCATGCTTAGTGCACCCTTGCTCTCTAATTCTCTCTCACTCTTTTCAGGAATCATCTCAGCTAGAAACTTAAGTATAAGGTCTGTTCACACACACCAACTTTGCTATCTGTTATCGTCTAAGGTCAAGGTAACAGAAGTGAGTGAGATTTATAGTGCATATACTTTGCATTCTGATAAATGCAAATAACTCCGTACTTTTTATTCTTTTCACAGCAACCGTTTTGTACTTGAACACTCTTTCCACAACATATCTAATCCAGAAGTCATCAGTATAAATTCTGCAGATTGAAAAACGCAGTGTATCTCATGAGTGAAGTATAGTTATCTAAACTGTCGTCTTCAACATCTACCAATATTCTTTCTAGCACAGTTTGGAAAATCTGGATCTAGACTACACCTGCCAGAACCTTTTAGAAATAGTGTTGGCAAGTCCCCTGTGGTCACTTAGTGTAACTGGAGTCATTACATTAGTAAGACCTACACTATCCTTCAGGCTTCATATGTCCACTTTTTAAAAACCACATAGCAACCTATTTCATACACACATTGGGTAAAAATTAACACTAATATGGAAAAGCATGCAGAACACAGAACGGAATGTTTATCTCTGACCAATTAAAAAATTAAATCAAGCAGCTTGGTTTTTCTTTCCAAAATAACCACTCTTTATTTTGCTCAGTTTCTGATGTGTTTAAAAAATAAGCAAACAAAAATTAACACAATTAGAAAAGGGTCCTGAATTCTCAGGAGAATTTTATGAGCAAAAAGAAAAAGTTGCATATCTCCTACTGAGAAAACTTTTCTTAGATACCTACACATGACCAACATGTAAGAAGTATGTCTATGGGGGACAGGATAACAAACTGTGATTAGTTCTATTATAATATTGATCATCTATTTCATGCAAGGAACTATTACAGGCGTTTTGGACGAGTCAGAGCATAATAAACTATGGTCTGCGAGATTGCATGGAGTTTATGCTTTAATCAGAATTCATGGCTATAGATAACTAAAACTGCGAAATCAAATTACGGCTATCATGGCAAATATCCAAGTATATTGAACGAATAAAGAGAAAATAAAAAGTGATTCCAACAAGGGCTAAGATAGGGTTTATAAAGAAAATGACATTTGATCTGCTTTATTTAGAAGTTCCTGAAGCTTGGCCAGCGAAGTTGCTCAGTTAAAAAAGACAATGGATCAAAGATATGAATATAAAAAATGCAGAGTATCTTTAGGTATATCTGGAGGAAAGTTCTGCTTCAAAGATTTGTTGATTAGAGCCAATGTATTCTAAGGAGCATTTTCTCTTACGAACTGTATTCACTCAGAATTAGATTAAGGACTTTATAGGCCAGAAGTCATTCGAACTCAGTACGGATGAGCAGTTGTCAGAAGTTAATAACTTGCACTGATTATTTATGATCCCATTGAAGTTTCTTTAATTAAGCTGGCTTTCATAATCCCTTTCTAATGCCTTATCAGCTTGATTCTTATCTGTGTAAGTGCTGGCTGCTGCAGACCAGGGGGTCTGTTAGGAGACTCAAGATGATACAAAAGAATTTTAGGCTTAAATGAACAATTGATTAGCTAGCTAGTCACTCAGCATGGTTAGGGCAAGATTGGTCTCTGTGACTGAAGGCTTTTATCCTGAGATTCGGGTACACAACGCTCCACTGATGAAACTGGAGCAGTTGTCCTACCACTGTTAGACAATCCTTTGCTGCATCCAATGCATGGGCTTAAAAGAAACCATCTTGGCTGCTCTCAAGCCAGTCTTCATATTCCTTTTCAGACTTCTTAATTTATTTTTTTACATTTTTAGAGACAGGGTCTCACTCTGTTGCCCAGGCTGGAGTACAGTGGTGCAATCATCGTTCTGTGCAGTCTCCAACTCCTGGGCTCAAGAGATCCTTCCGCCTCAGCCTCCCACATAGCTGGAATTACACACCTGGCTATTTTTAAATTTTTTTGTAAGGACAGGATCTCACTATGTTGCCCAGGATGGCCTCCAAAACCTTCAAGTTATCCAGAAATCTCCCAGCTCGGCCTCTCAAAATGCTAAGATTAAAGCCATGAGCTACCACTTCTGAGATTTCTTAAAGTAGGCTCAATGATTCTATCTGTCCTGAATTTGCTAGTGTTGAGCAAACTTTTTCTGTAAAAAGCCAGATAATAAAAATTCAGGCTTTCTGGGCTATATGGTCTCTGCTCACCTCTGTCATTGTAGCACAGAGGCAGCCACAGACATCTATAAGTGAGTGGGTGTGGCCAGATTTGGCCTGGGGGCCATAGTTCGCTGCCCTTTGTACTAAGCTATCAGGTTTGTGTAGTGAAACCTTTAATAAAATCTCAGAAAAGCAAAATTAAGAAAGAAAAGGAAAATAATTCTAAAGGTACAAAGAGAAAGTACAACAAAGAGGTCACAGCTTCAAAGCAGCTGATACCAAAGAGAGAGAAAAAAGAAAAGGGAAAGTAACTGATAACACAAACACAAAAAGAGAAAGCCATTCTGCTTCATCAGCTCCTGTTTTATACCTCAAAACAGAGTTTGCCAAACATCTCTCATGATTAGATTTACTGGGAGTCTCCTTAGACAGGCAGATCCTCAGACTCTAACCCTGGCCTCTTGGATTAGGGTCTCTACAGTAAAAACCCGGGGATTATCATATTTGACAAGATTCCTAAGCAAGTCTTATATACACTCAAGCTTATCTATTGCTGTGCAGCCTCAGGAACATACTTGTCATTATTTAGCTCCTTAATTGTTAACTAGCAGTGTGCAGTGTCAGGAAAGAGGGAAATGTGTTGCCCACTCCCTTTGAATTGATGTTTTGGTCTGTTAATATCCTAAATTCACTCTCATCTCCTAGGCATTATCCTTCGACTTTATTCATTATAATTAAGGGCCACCCTTATTAGCAAACACAACTGATTCTGATTTCCTAACTCAACCAGAATCAGAACCTCAAAGCTTTCTACTTAACAGGATTCTTTCTGCTGAGTGTGGCCTGAGCAGTAATGAAACGATTTTTTAATTACGAAAAGATTCTTGATAACAATTTTCCTATGTGCATCCCTTTAAGGCAATATAGTTTGGATTCTGGAAATACTCAGTGGTGGAAAAAAAATCAAGAAAAAATAAAGAAAATATCTAGACAAATGTGAATTATGAAACAAAGGGAAAAAATCCTTAGAAAAGAATGCTTTTGGTTTCTCTATGTTTGAGGCAAAAACAAATGTACAGTAAGTTGAGAGACAGAACAATATTCCGTTTTATTATACTTCTAAGTTAGAAACAAACTTGGAATTTTGGATGATACCTTGGGGTGGGTGTGTGTGTGAATGGATTCCATCACCAAGCAATTTGATACTGAAAATATCAATTCGGAGACATGACTTTATAGAAAGATGAAGTTATCAAGCTTACGAAATATTAAATAATATTTTTAAAAGAATTAGCAAAGGGTTCAAATAATGATGTCTTCCCCTAATCTGGTGCCTTCCTACCAAAGTGAAGTTTTATATTCTTTTAAGCAAATTTGTTCTTAGGAACAAAATTCAATACAAATTGGGCTCAGATTTAACTTCTTTTTGTCCTAGGGATGGATTTGAGAAGTGACTTCTGGTTTCTTTGATTTTAAAATAGCTTTGAATGATCTCCTCTTAAGGATAGAGAAATGGTTTTGCAGTCTTTTGTTGTTTTCTTGTTAATCCCCTAAGACTTCTGAATTCTATTAAGTAATTTTTATCTCACTTGTCTTTTTTTTCTTGCACACTTTTCTCCACTGGACTTTGGGATTTATGCAAATCTCATCAGAAGTAGACTATCCTGTTTAAGAATAATATTCATTCTTTTATACTTCTGTTTTAACCTGAATTTCTTGATCCAATCACTTTTGGTCCAGAAGCTCAAGTTGAACTTGAAGAAGAGTTATTTATTTCTCAGGGGATATGCTTAGATCATTTTTTTTCTCTCTTCTCAAATGACTTATTAAAATAGATTTCTGGGGACTAATTTATATTAATTCTAAAGTATGACTCTGAGGGCATGAACATTAATTGAAAGACTATTTTTATCACCTTATGCTCTCCTTAAAAAATAAATGACATTTTTCTTACATTTAATTCAACTTTTACTTTAGAGTATTAAATGTCAGAAATTATACTTCTGTGTATGTGTGTCTGTTTAATAATTCTCCAACAAATGCAATTAGTCTTAAAAGAATCAGGTTATAATGGGTTTCTTTGAATCCCACAAACAAAATCAATAATATTTGATGAGGCAAAGATCCCTGGAAGTATTTTAGCCTTAAGTAATAAGTAGTTCACAAATTTACCCACCGGTTAAAAAGTAGACATATTTGAAGCCCATATAAGCAAATCATTTAATAATTTAGATTCAAGGTTTATAGCACCAATGCATGTAGAAACTATAATTGATATATTAACCTTTAGCTTCAAAATGAAGACACATGCATGTGTATGCTCATTGCAGCACTATTCACAACAGTAAAGGCATGGAATCAACCTAAATGTCCATCAGTGATAGACTAGATAAAGAAAATGTGGTACATATACACCATGAAATACTATGCAGCCATAAAAAAAGAACAAGATCATGTCCTTTGCAGGGACATGGATGGAGCTGGGAAGCCATTATCTTTAGCAAACTAATGCAGGAACAGAAAACCAAATACCACATATTTTCACTTATAAGTGGGAACTAAACGATATGAACACATGGACACATTGTGGGGAACAGCACACACTGGGGCCTATCGGAGGGTGGAGGGTGGGAGGAGGGAGAGGATCAGGAGAAGTAACGAATGGGTACTAGGCTTAATACCTGCGTGATGAAATAATTTGCACAACAACCCTCCATGACACGTTTGCCTGTGTAACAAACCTGCACATATACTCCTCAACTTAAAACTTTAAGAAAATGAGAAAAAAAAGAAGAAGTAATAATAACAGTTATATTAACATTTGTTGAGTGACTACTAAGTGCCAAGCATGGTGCCTATTTTGTTTAATTTAATCATCACAATAATCCTAAATGGCTATTCCTATTATTCCCATTTTACACCATTTTACGTAAACTGTCCAAAGTCACATATAAAGTAGTAGAGCCAGAATTCTAATTCAAGCTTTTTAACTCAAAAGCCTCCACCTTTAGCCCCACACTTTACCTGAATATTTCAAGGAAAAATTTTTAAAGTAAAATATTGTTGTTCACAGCTCTCCCATGATCTCCACATAGCTAAGTGTGTTCATTTGCAGGGAAGGAGTCTGATGATGGCATCTATACATGATTGAGGTTTGTCAAATTCAAATTTGGTTAGGTAAAGAGTTTACCATGTCACAAGGAATCTGGTTTTGGAAAGCTCCAAGAACTATAGGGTCCATTTCATCTGTAGACTGCAATACTGCTGCCAGCTCACTTTCTTTAGACTCCTTGTTAAAAAAAAAATCAATGAATTCAACAAATATTTATTAGGAAATGATTGAAAATGAACTCATGAGGTGGACCAAGATTCCATTGAAGAGTCCAGTAATCACAGTGAAGAAATCCAAAACTTATCTTACCAAATTAAGATGAATGGAGAAATTTTTGAATAAAGTGTAATTTTTTTCTATTTCGAAAAGTAGAACTACATTCTATCATTTCATAGATTGAGAGCCCTTTTTTCTGCCCTGCTTATACACACACATATGCACCCACACGTGTGCCCACACACCTAAGTGTCAGTCGGCGCTTCATCTTAGAGGAAATGCTATTCTATGAGGAAATTGTGACATACCACAGGCCACTGTGGAGTATGTTTCCAGTGTACCTAAGTATGTTTCTGGTGTGAGGAGTTCTGTCATCTGCTTCCACTAAGAGCACTGCTATTGACCTCTGCCAGAGCAAAATGATCATATCAGGAGAATTCTAGGATACAAAACAGTGAGATTTCCATTTCCTGTTTTCACACTGAAAGTAGGTGTTTTAATTCATTTTCAGCTTTATTGATGTATAATGAGCACACAAAAAATCGCCTACATTGAATGAATACATCTTGATGAGTTTGTACATAATGCCTACACTTCATGATACCATCACTACAACTACGGTAACAAACATATCCATCATCTCAAATTTGTTTGTGTGTCAGTATCTGTGTGTGTGTGTGTTTATGTGTGTGTGTGTTTGTTTTGGGTAAGAACACTTAACATGAGATCTGTCCTCAATGTTTTCCAAACTGCACAATGCCATATTGTTAATGATAGGTACTATGTTGTGCAATAGATCTCTATAACTCATTCATCTTGCATAACTGAAACTTTATACCCATCACAGAACAATTCTTCATTTCCCTCTTCCCTAGCCCCTGGCAACTATCATTCTATTTTCTGCTTTTATGAGTTTGACTATTTTAGATACCACATATTTATGAAATCATGCAGTATTTGTCTTTCTCTGATGGACTTAGCATAATGTCTCCTTGGTTCATCTATGTTGTTACAAATGGCAGGATTTCCTTTAAGGCTGAAATATATGACATATATAGTCATCCCTCAGTATCCACAGGGATTGGTTTCAAGACCTCCATGGATACCAAAGTCCACAGATGCTCAAATATCTCATATATTAATAAAATGATATAGAATTAATAAAATGATATTTGCATATAACCAACACAAATCCTCCTGTATACTTTAAATTTGTATAGAATTATTTATAATAACTAATACAATGTAAATGCTATGCAAATAGTTGTTATTCCTTTATTTGTACTATTTTTTATTATTGAATTCTTATTTTTTCATATATATTTTATGTTTTATTCATGGTTGGTTGAATCCACAAATGTGGAATCCAGAGATACAAAAGACAGACTGTATATATGTGGAGACAGATAAAATATGATGGATATGTGTGAGTGTGTGTGTGTGTGTGTGTGTGTGTGTGTATCACCTTTTCTTTATCTGTTAATCTGTCAATGAGCATTTGTATCGTTTCCATATCTTGGCTATTGTGAATAATGCCTAATTGAACAAGGAATATAGATATCTCTTCAAAACATGCCAATTTTAAAGTCTTTCTGATATTTAAATATATAATTTATCCTGACACATGTTAGAATTACAATAAAAGGCAAAGTTTCTTAAGAGTCCATAACAAACACCAATAGTCTGGGTACCATCTTATCACTGAAGAAAAACCAAGGCTTGGGTTTAACATATGTCAATCTATTTCATGTTAATTTGTGAGGTTTTATTAAAATTACCTGATACATGAAAACCTATATTATCAGTCTTCGGGATTAATTGGTGCAATTTGGGAGAGGAAAATAAATATAAGCCACAAATTTTACCCATACTCCTATACTCAGAATTCCTGTGGGAACAAATTCTGTAGATTTGACTCAACAAAATTCACATTGAGGTCAAGGACTATTTCAGGTGAGTTATGGAGGAAAAAAGATTGCCATCTGTTTTGATATATTATTCATTTAGAATATCCAGAGAATTGCAGATGTGAACAGAGAACATTAGATTGAATGCAAGGCCTCCTATGCATATTCAAACAGCTTTATGCATCCTTCATGAATCAAACCAGAGTGACTAAATGAGAAGTCACAGCAAATGGACTGCATTGAACAAGAGGCTGCAGGCAGAATCTTCCTTGTGAAATGTCAATAACTTCCGGCTATTAAAAGATCTTCAAGGTCAAGTCAACTGAAGGAATTTAACACCATGTGCAATATAATCATCTAAAACATTTTTTCTAATGTAGGTTAATCTGTAACCTAAAGTGTGTTTGTTATCAATCAAACTAAATGTGCCAAATGGCGCCCTAAATTTTTCACAGCTTTAAGGTCTACCAAGAGATTTTATATTTGGAAAATATATTTTCTGCCATATATTAGTTTCAATTCAAATATATCAGACATCAGGTTAAGAGAAAAATGAAGACTTCAGTCCAACGGTTCACTGGTGTGTGTGTGTGTGTGTGTGTGCATGCGTGCATCTGTGTGCATGCGTGTGTGTGTATGTGTGTGTGTGTATCTACCTATCCACACATAGTCTGTGTTTTTATATGAATTTCTATGATTAATGGACAAACATCACAAACTTAATATATTATTACTATAGAATAAATTCTTCAAAGATTATTTATATGAATTAGATGGTTCTATATAAAATATTTCAGTTGGCCTATATGCTAATTAGTTATCTGTGAGAGAGGACAATACATTTGCTATATATGAAGCAAAAATTAATATTAAATCTTCAAAAAAAATTTTTCAGTAATGAAATAGGTTTTAGTTTGTTTCCTTACTTAACAGTCCCATTTCTGGTTTGCTCATGAAATTTTCCTAGTCCAAAGTTTGTATTTATCGCACAAAAGGGCAGCAACATTTGTAAAGATCGCCCTGGATCAAAGTAGATCTCTTTGCTCACTTCTTTACAAAACATCAACTTTCTTCTTTCAACTAAAGTGTTTTGACCATATTTATTTACTGTAAGTCCTTGCCCCATCAAAGACCATATATATAACAATTTTGTAGCCATGGACCCATAAAGAAGAAAAGATATAAACAAGGATTTGAACAATGAAAGTAGTTATCTTAAGGACCATACAGATGGTCTTCGATACATCCATCCAGACACTTCTGAACAGTCTCAAACTCCTTGAGCCAGCAGTGCACTGATGGCTGTGGATAAAGGCAACTAACAGCACTAGGAAACTAAAAATATTCAGTTTTCTGGGGTCATTTAGGATAGGGCAAAGCCACCCCACCTAGCAATAAGCCCTGCAGGCCTTCTGAATTATGGAATTAGAATAGGTAACAATGAGGACTCCAGTCTGTGAACGATGGAAACACCTGAGTCATGATTTGTGTCCATTTAATGCTCCACTGTAATCACAGCCTCTAGAATAGCAAGCACTCATTAGTTAATTTATTTAGCAAATATTTATTGACCTCATGTCACAAAGAAAAGATTCTCTGTGTTAGGTATATTTTGCTTTAGAAAGGAGGTAAATGTGCATTGGTGTACGCATATACAAAGTATACATCTATATATACATGCACATGTTTGCATAAATAGAAATTTGTGGGTGTGTTTATGATATTGAATATTTCATTGTATGAATAAATTATAAGGAAAAATAAACATTTATTTCCCAAACAAAATATTCAGTTTTTTTCTTTTTTTTTCCAGCCATTTTGCTAATCTATAGTAATGATCAAAGATTCAACAGTGAACTCTTATCCCAACATAGCCTATTAGTACTACCGAATTTATTACTTAATTTCTATTTCCCTGAAGATCAAGGATCTCTAACCTGTTCCCTGCTTGCTTTTAGTTGTTAAAGTTTTTCATGATGACTACCCTTTTGCTTTTTTCACTTTTAGCAACTTTAGAATGTCCACACTAATTTTATCTCTGTTTTGGATATAAATGGCATGATATCATTAACAGCTAGGATTATAATGCTTGTAATATTGTCAGATTCAGTGGCACGATTTGGTCTGACTTATCTGAATTTCTGGGTGTTCTGAGCTTGACAAGTGGCCCATGTGTGAGCTGTGCTGGCTCCTGTTATCTGATAAATGAATTGTTCCTACATTTTGCAATAAATATGTTTCTTTCTTCCTAGAAAGATATATTTAGAAAAAAAGTGGCATGGTTTCTACAAAGGACCCATGTGCTCAGGGGATTATACCTTCTGTTTACATAGGAATAAATATGCATTTTATTTATCATCTGCATTTTAAATAAATCATGGGTTCTCAAGCAGAATTTGAAGTTATCATTTTCTACATAATGTCTGAATTTCCTCCGCTAATTCTCCAGCCAAAGGTCTTAAAGCCACCTGTTTGAACACCTTGAATAATGGGACAGCACCTTTCTTCTTTCAGGAGGCAATCACTTAAGACATTTCTGAAGACAAAACTATTAGATTGTGACTTACTGTTTGACTTAGGTTTTCCATTCTTATTTTACACAAAATGAGTCCTACACCTCTATACTTAACGCCTAGTTTCATGACATGGTCAAGCATGGCCATCACCTAGAAATACCTGCTAAACTGCACCCCCAAGCCCTGGGCAGGGTATATAGACCCTTCTAAGTGGTACCTAACTGATGATATAGGAGCAAAATTTTGCACTTAGATCACAATTCACTGTAGATGCCATGTCTTATTTAATACTTTGCTTATCAATAGACTTCAGATAAATTGTCTGATACAAAAGGCCTACTACTAGGAATTCAAGTATATTCATTCTCTCTTTTGTCAGAAATTTTCCTTTGGCAAGCTCTTATGGTAGCTTAAGAAAAAATAAAACAACAAAAACAATCCATCATCCTTGTGGGCTGTACCAGGCACCCTCCTGAATCCATCAAGGCTGTGTATTCCCCCAGACAAACAGAGCTCTGTTTGTCTCTGTCTCATATAAATATTTCGTGCACTCAGTGAAAACAATCATTGGCAACTCTAGGCCCCAAGCCTGTGACTCTAGCAAATGCAGTCACTTCCCTATTGTCTGAATATCACATTTCCTGAAAGAGTCCCAGTTGGCCCAGGCATAAGACATGGTGCTACTGGACAGGCCCAACGCAACTGCATGTGTTGAGGAGGAAAAGTCCTCCGAACAAAATCTGTGCCATCCACACAGATCCATTAAAAATGGGTGCAAAATTGTAGAACAATGAAGAGACAAGAAAAGAATGTCACTTGTGACCTACATAGTCACCAAATCTGGCTTTGGTTGACTAGTCGGAAAAGTAAAATTTTCATTTAATTTTCAGAATAGGTGGCAATGGAGAGCAGCTTGACATTCACAAAGGCCATATTGTATTTTAGTCTCATGTTTGACACTACACAAATCCCATTTCCTGCACCTGAGAGACTTTCCATTCAATAAAGTCAAGGAGCTGATAAAGAGGTAGAATTCAAATAGTGAAGAAGTTGTAAGATCACAATTTAGCAAGATTCCAACTTGCCAAAAATCAGGAGCAGGCGAGTATCAAAGAAGAATCTGGAGATTAGTACAGGATCACACTTTAAAGAAGTGAAAAGCACTGCCTCATGTCTAATATTAGTGCATCCCATGGGTAATTTAAACTCCTTATTGGAACAAAATTTATTTCTGCAGAAGGATTTGTAAATGTTCTATATTCCATCACAATAACCATGTCTTTTACCATATTAAACATTTGATTCTGTTAATTCATGAAAGCTGATTTTGGTTCATATTCCACACTCTATTAAAACACATAAACACAGACTTAAATCTAGGAGAGAAGTTCCTCAGATAACTGTCCTTGTCTTAGCAACCACAAGTACCTAATTCAGCGGATGGCCCACAGCAGTTACTCAGTAAATGTTACATCAAAACACTGAAAAATCTTGAGTTAGGTGATTTTAAAGGTCTGGCCATTTTTTGAGATCTATGTTTCTACTTGTGCCATTTATCAAGTAAATTCATGAAATTTGTACTAGATCTTTTTTACGTTTTCATTTATGTTTTGTTTTAGAAATAAAGCACATTTTTCAGAACTGCAAATTGATGAAAGTGTATTTTAATGATGTCCATGTTTAATGTTTCAAAGAACTTTCACATTATGACATTTCCTCTTCAAAGCAATCCTATCCTTGTGAAAGATACTATTGCCATTTTTGTCAGATGATGGAATGGGTTCATTATAGGGCTTAGGAAAATTCCTGAATTATTCTGTGTTTCAGTGATTTCTCTGTCACCAATTTTAGAATGTCTTCCATTCTAATTTCTGACTGAGCACAATGTTCAAATGCCTTTTCTGCATAAAATATACAAAAAAGATACTGTTGGCAGAAAAAAAAAATTCTGTCTAAAACCTGTGCCAAATATGAACAATAAAAAGGAATGCCTAATTATGTAAAGTTTACTGCTTAATTTAAAAGCCTTTCTATTGTACAGGATCCTTTTAATTACTGCTGTGAACGCTATCTCCTGTGATCTTTCATGTATACTGCCATCTGTTTTCAAAACATTTTATGATCTTGAAATAACATTGCATACAATCCACAGTTTTTTATTCAGACTACTGGGACAATGTAAAAGACCCCACACAGCGTGACTGCAAATCTCATTGCTTTCTATGAATAAAGGAAAACAAAGTTAACTACAAAAACCCAGTATGTTTTCAAACTTCATTTGGACCACAGCCTCTGGATTAATAAATTGTAGGAAACAGTCCTGCTGCTAATTAGCTACATGATAGTAGGTAAGGCACTATAGCTTGCTGATCTTCAGTTTTCTCACTTGTATAAAGGAGGAATAGATTTGATGAAAACTAAAGAACTTCCTAGACTGAAGACATCTATGAACCATGAACTCAGATTTTGAATTGTACAGAGTTCAATATTGTATAGTAAGATCGACCCATCTCCAGAAGATTTGCCTTGTCTATACATGCACAATCACAGACTCCCAGACACCCCCACACACATAATATTAAATCAAGGCTTTCATGTAATCGCAAAATAAAACCTTTGCTTAACAGTTAATTCCAGATTTGATTTTCTAGAATCCAGCTTTCTTTGATTATTGAAAGAATATTGTAGCTGAGGCTGAGTGTGGTGGCTTATGCCTGTCACCTCGGTACTTTGGGAGGCCGAAGCAATATGTTTGAGTTCAGAAGTTTGAGACCAACCTGGACAACATAGCAAGACCTCATCTCTACTAAAAAGAAAACAAATTAATGAATATTGTAGTGGAAACATGAGGAAAAGTAGTTATCATTCATTATATAAAGTATCCATATGTGTGTGTTACATTATTATATATGTTTATGATATTTTCATGATGGAGCATAGAAATTCATTAACTCAACAGCAGTAAAAACTCAACTAGGATAAGGGTCTAAAAGGTGAAGGATGTTGGTCTAATTCACCTTTATGTCTTATTAGAGCTTGAAGCTTTCCCTTGCACATAGCACTAAATAAATATTCACTGATCTTTATTTAGAATTTTGTGACTCCATGATTATAATTACTTGAATGGAAGAGGTTAGTTAATACATGTTAAAACACTGCAGTCTGCTCAGTGCCTGATACATGCAAAACTCAAATTTAATTAATCTATTTATTTGAACTAAGAAAATGTGTTCAAAATATTTGTTAAAAAGGCCCAACTTTTTATTTTTTTCTGGTATTATATTGTGAACATTCCACAAAAAAGTAATATATACAAAAGATATATGTATAAGAATGATCAACCCAAGGATTTATAATAGCAAAACATTT